>NC_089228.1:11671389-11979376 GCF_963924675.1 Phocoena phocoena
AAGCTGAAATCATAATGCAATTGAGAGAGAACATTTATCATGATGTTATCGATAGGAAGATACAACAGTGGACGTTCCAGAAAATCCTGAGTCATGTTTTCAAACAGTAATAAACTTGGCAAAGAGACGAACTCAATTACACCTCTGCAGCATCCATGGCAGGCAGTGGAAAGATTAGACAAGAATGTCAGCTAGGGATCTGACTACATGTCCTGAAACCACAGAGGCTGAAACCTTCCTCGCTCCAGAAATGTTAACACAGCTTTCTGGATTGATGCAACACTGGTAACATTTCGAGCCATCGCCAAAAAGATGAGCTACTGCAGGCAGGGGGTCTCAATAGATAGATGACAAGAGATACCAAATTCTGCGTAACCTACATACGGGTCATTTTCTTGGCGCTCAGTCAGCGCTCAGTGACCAGCTAACTGTGGGGTTGAGGGAAGAACACAGCTGTACTCAGAACTCGGAATGAGAGGACAACAAAGGGGCACTGGCCCCTTCATCACACATTCAGCATTCAAAGGAACTAAAGTCTAGAACCTAGCTGCTAAGATTTCAGACAGGAAATAGCTTTCCAAATGCCTCTCCTTCTCCCCAAGCCGACTACGACACCACCAACAAGTGTCCTTGTGAGAATCGCGGCCCAACATCAATTTCAGCTCTTGCCTTGTGAGTCTGTACCCAGCAAGGGACAACTGGAAATAATGCTGAAGGTTGTTTTGCTCTCTCAGCAAGCTTTGTGTATTCATTCCTGACAGATCTGAAAATAAAGTCAATGCTAACATTAAAAAAAAAAAAGAAAAGTTCTTCTAGCTTGCAAGAGACCAGTGAAGGACAGTTATGGGTTTCCTTCCTCCCCCTGACCGGATCAAGGGACTGCATTCCCCTGGGCTTTTATATCCTTGTGTAATAGTTAATTAAATACTCTGTGCTTACTGGTTTATGTACTAGAGAACACTAATTTTAGAAAACCGATTAGCTAGTTCTTTCTAACTGTATGTTATTGTAGCTAAGGTCAAATTTTTCACTGAAACTATGGCAACAAAACCCCAGTATTCTTTGTCAACAAGACCGAAGCAAAGTTCTCAAGAGCAGGCCTCTACGTGATGGCTAAACCTAGGCTGAACTATTCTATTTTCTACCTTTACCTGAAATGCCATGTTTCTGAGAATGGATATGGGGGAGGGGGTGACTTCAGTCTCAGCAACGTGCTAGCAGTAAGTCCAAGTGAGCTTATACTTAAGTGTCATCACTGATAACATTTTTAGACACATATAATTTTAGCAGTACAAAATATCCAGACATTTCAGAAGCACCCAAATTGGAACTCACATGTACCTGGAAAAATACCAGACGAAAAAAGGCACTTCTAAATGTCAATAAGAGAAATAATTGTCCAACTGATTTTCTCAATTATTGCAACTGCTCTAATTAGAGTTTTTCTGCCCTGACCTCCAGCTATTGCTTTGTCAGGGAGAAAAGACAGACTCTTTGAAGGGACACATTCTTCTCCCCACACCTGTGGCCACTCTCCACTTTTCTCCCCAAACCAGTGGACACAAGCACAATTCTTGCCTTCTCTAGGAGCCACGCTGGCTTCTGCCTTGGCCAACAGTATCAAGGAAGCAGCCGCTGGATATCCCTTCTCCTGGAAGCTCAGCTGTCCTCAGAGTCAGGTAGAGAATGTCACTCTGCAGGCCAACTGGCAGGCACCCCTCCGAACTTACAAAAAACACACAGCAGGGTGGGGGGTTTCAGGAAAAGAGCAGATTGGCAATATCTGTCTCCTGTCTGTCAAGAGTGGTCGGAGTGCCTGCTGCTTGGGTTAAGATAAACACAACTTCCTCTCTCGGCTGGGCCTGTAATTCTATACATAAGGCAGGATTGCCATCTCAAGTGAACGCCCCATCAGTAAGCGAGGCCCTGATCAAGGCTTGTGTAAGTAGAGAAAGGCCTTTGGTTTCTCTTCAAAAGGCTGCAAGCTCTCAAGCTCTCGAGCTCCCTCTTGTTCATGAACTCGCTCAATAAAGTATAAGAAATGCAGCGAGGTTAAAGTGTGTCTGGCCATGGATATCTTTGTACACTCCACATACTGAAGTTTTAAAACGGACATATCAACGTCTGAAGGGCAATGTCTGATGTTCCTAACAGATGTCCTGAAAGCTGTTAAGTGCAAATTTAGCCACAAAAGCTACTCAGCTACCACATGTTAAGTGCTTAGGTTGTGCAAGGCATGCTGCCAACAGTGTTACACACGTGCATCACCTCACCCTAAAATAATCCCATCAGTTCCATGCTATTATTAACCACAGTTACCAGCTGGGGAGACTAAGGTGTAGAGAGGTTAAGTAATTTGCCCACGGTCACACAGCTAATGAGAGGTGGGGCACGGACCTGAGCCCGAGTCTGACTCCAGAGCCAGCACTCTCAACCACTATGCCCATGGCCTCCCCAATACATCTTACCTATTCATTTAAACCAGATCTGGCAGGATCTTGATTCAGAAAGGTTTTTGGGTTTTTATATTTGCTCACCTTTTCAAATATTCAATAATTCCATCTTTCCACTACTACCTATTGTTTTCTACCCACTGAACTGAATATACTTGGTTCCCTGAGAGCTACTCATGTGGACAGCGTGTCTGTAACTCTCCCCAGCTGTTTGCTGACCCAATGCCCCCAAACACAGGGCTTCCACGGGAAGCAAAAACAGAAGAAACAGCTGGGTCCTTTGGTGGGAAAACACAGACACTTACGGTCAGATGGGATCACCTACCTAACCTCTGTCCCAGAGCAGAAATCGTCTCCAAGATCCCTGACAGATGTTCAGACTCCTATTAATGAGAGGAAACTCAGTAATTTGAAGCAGGCCTCTTCCCTAAGCAATGGCTCAGCATTTATTACAGTCAGAAGCACATTCCTAAAATCGAAAACTCTGCCTCTGGTCACTTTCCTCTGCTGGGCCTAATTCTCTATTGTTCTGGGCTCAGCACATCCCTGCATATGACAGCCTCACAGTAAGAGAAGACAACTGTCAGTTGTCCCTTCGGGCCTTGCATCAGCATGGCGGTTTGTCAGAAATGCAGAATCTCAAGCCTCACCCAGACCTACTGAATTAGACTCTGCATTGTAACAAGATCCCCAGGTGCCCGTTCAAGTTTCAGAAGCGATGCCTTAGAGGTTTTTCTTCATTCATTCTACAAATATGCAAGAGCCTACCACAGGCCAGGGCCTGTGCAAAGCCTTAGAGGAGACAGGCACAGCTTCCGAGCTCACGATGAATGGAGTGGGTAACAGTGAAGTCATCCTCCGGCAAGAGCAGCTAACCGTTTTAGGGCATTTAGTGCGGGCCAGGCACTCCTTTAAGTGCTTCACATGGACTGGCTCCTTTGACCCTCACAAAAACACCATGAGGTGCATATAAGAATCTTCCCATTTTCAAGATGAGGAAATGGAGATACTGAGAGGTTCAAGCTGACATGACCAGCATAAAACAGAGCTGAGAGTCAAGCCCTAGCAGTCTGGCTCCAGGGACCGGGCTGACAAGGAGCAGCCTATGTGTACACAGCGTCAGCAAAGACCCTCCACAGGGGATGCCTGAGGTCTGAAGGATGAGTGGGCATGAGAAAGACTAGGGGGTCCCAGGAGGAATGACAGAGATGGGGAGATCATTTCAGACAGAAGATAAAGGACACGCAAAGGCCCAGAGCGCAGAGCGAGTACCCTGACTGCCAGGACGAAATGCCTCAGTGTGGCAGGAACACAGAATGTGGAGGTGGCGGGGGGGACTGCAGGTGAGGCCGAGAGGTAAGCAGGGAGACTCATGCAGGGCCTTGTGAACCCCGAAAGCATGTCCTTTATCCTAAGCACAACTAGGGAACCACCAAGGGATCCAAGCAACCAAGTGACATCACGAGACCTGCGCTGATTCCTCTAGGCGCAGGGAATGGATGGGAGGGGCCCCAACGCTCAGGCCCAAAGGAGACAGAGAGGAAAATGCAGAAACCAGCAAGGAGACCACTGCAGCAGCTTAGGTGAGAATTGTTGTTGCCCAGTTAGTCTAAAATGTCTCAAGTTCTCTCAGTTACTCACGGTTCAGCACGAACGTCATCACTTTGGGACCTATCCTCCTGGTTACCCCTCCTTTAGCTTTATTCCCATTGAGCAGTATGACTCTTAAATGTGGAACCCAGGATGTGATAAGAGCCCCCAGATGCTTCCTGAGAATTCGCTTGAATGGTTGAGTAGAGACAGGGTCAAGAACACTCCAGACATGGGTTCAAATCCCAGCTTGGTCCAGACTGGTTACTGACCCTCTCCAGGTTCAGGGTACCCAACTGCAAAGTGGGGATAATACACCACCACACCACAGGACTGCTCCAACATTCAAGAGCAAAGGCATACCATGACTCTGCCAGAAGACCAGGCACAAAGGAGGAAGGGCATTAATTATTGTTTGTTTTTCATGATCATGTATTGAATGAGGCCAAGGAGTCTCAAAACTGTGGGCGTAACAGAGAAAAAAAGATCAAACGCTGGGGGAGGTCAAGGAGAAGACACCCTCAGCGGATGAAGCCAGTCCACATTCCAGGGAGAAGACAAGTCAACTATAAGAAATCTGTTCAGAAATCTTTCCAGACTCAGGTAGTTTGGAGAGAGGTTATAGCACAGCATCAGGCATCCATGTAGGAAAAAAATTAGCCTTCAGTCAACCTAAAACGTCATCAGCAAAAAACGCTACAAGAACCGGGAACAGTGAAAACCATTTTAGAACAAGCACTAATTCCTTTTCAACCAGCTTTTAACTAAGGACCATCATTATGCCGGGCACTGGGCCACGAGGGCAGGGCAAGATCTGGTCCCTCCAGGTGCTCCAAAATCTAGCTGGGGAGACAAAAATAGAAGACAGCCGTGATACACACTACACTGAAGGTTGTGAAGTAGGCAGTTAGCATGTACCTCTAGCATGCAGACATTGACTCCTGTGCGACGCATTTCAGAACGCCATATTTCGGGGCAGTAGAGGAAGAAGGAGATTAAGAAGGAATCCAGTAATTTGGCAAAGGAATACTCAAAGGCCCGTCTCCTTCTAAAGCAGTTTAGAGGAGGTATTATAAGGAAGGCTTCTGATGTCAGACTGTCTGGGTTCAAATCCTGGCTCTGCCACTTCGCGCTGTGTAACTTGGACCCACCACTCAACGTCTTGTACATTAGTTCCTCATCTATAAAAGGACGGCAAGACTTCATAGCTCTGTAGCTGCCTTATGGGGTTGTATGAGGGTTAAATAAATTAACGTATGTAAAGTAAACTATACAAATTAAATAGATTAAATTTCATTAACATATGTAAGCACTATACATGGTATTCACTATTATTTGCATGTATGGAAAACACATTATCATTAAGTACACAAGGTGACAGGATAAAAAAAAAATTTTTTTTTACATCCATTGTTCAAACACAGCAGCCTAAAAGATAGTGTGGGTGGGGACCCAGGGTGTGTCCCAATCCCAATTTTGACGCGGTATTGCTTTCTGAGCCCAGGAGACGACCTAAATCTCTCTCATTTCCTCATCCGTCAAAAAAGGGAGGGCAATAATTATCATAAACGCAAGTGATTCACCACATAACTTCATCAGTGCTCTGAAGACAGGATTATAAAAGCCTTCACCAAAAGAAAAAGTCCCTCATCAACCACTATGTTCTGCTTTCAGGAGAACCATATAACAGTATGATGCAATTACACATGCTCTCTGTCCAAATCAATTTTGCCCTCGATGGAGGAGGCCACAACGGCAATACTGAGACTCAATCAGATGACAAAGAGAACACATCCCTTACACTGGAAGCACTTTACGCATATAGAGCTGAAATTTGCTCTCCATGAGCAAATGAATTATTATGAGTAAATGAATATAAAACAGCGGTCTGGGGTCTACTCTCCCATGGGTGACTCAGCTATTCAGAAAGGAAGCTATCCAAGGCAACGGAGATAAAGCTCTCCTGTGTCCATGTGCAGGATGCCCAGCACCTTCAGACACGCATCTCAAAGCTTTGAGCAGGGCTTCCCTGGTGGCGCAGTGGTTGAGAGTCCGCCTGCCGATGCAGGGGACACGGGTTCGTGCCCCGGTCTGGGAAGATCCCACATGCCGCGGTCGCGGCTGGGCCTGTGAGCCACGGCCGCTGAGCCTGCGTGTCCGGAGCCTGTGCTCTGCAGGGGGAGAGACCACAACGGTGAGAGGCCCACGTACCACAAAAAAACAAAACAAAACAAAAAAAAAAAAGCTTTGAGCAAGTAGGCAGGAATCCAGCGAGGGCCACTTGTAGTGTGTGGGACTCCAGACTAATCACGCAGCAGGCGTCACCCCAGTGGCCGTGCAACATGCTGTGACCCTTCTACGGTGTCCGGGGAATTGATTTAAATTACAATGTTGCGCCCTTTAGATGGAGTCTGTTGGTTCAAGATTGGGATAAGCGGGTAAATCTGAAATGAAGATTATAAAAAAACCCACTCATCTTTTTATTAAATTTGAATTGATTTTGTGAATACGGAACACGTTGCAAGAGACGTTCCCACAAAACAGCTGCTCGCACACACAAAACCTTGAATATGCTTCAAGGCATATACTTGACAAGCACCTTAAATAGACTGATTTTTCTGCCTTGTTTATAACAAGACAGGCAGAAAACTCAGTCCCACTGCGAAAGGCCCATCGTGGATTAGAATCAAAAGAACAAACAAAATTTAAGGGAGGCCCTCCCCTTCGCATGTGGGTATTTAAAACTAAGTAAGATATGGGTTCATTCCTTCGAGGCCTTGCCAAAAGAAAAAAAAAAGGAGAAATAATGTTGCTTAGCAACAAATAGACAACGGGCAGGGAAGGAGAGCGGGGGTGAAGGAAAGCTGAGCCTATGGGTTCATTATGGCCACCCTAGTCCAGATGACCTCTGTGACCCAAGATCCAGGCCGTGTCCCCATTTGGCCTCAGAATGAGGCCTGCCTGTTTCCATCCATTCGTCTTATCTTGACAAAGAAGACCTGCAATCCCAAAGAAATAGAAACCTACTTCTGGACAGCACGAGGCTCCTGGACAACAATGCTGCCTTGTGAAAAGCTAACCGGCCTATTTCTGGCGCTGATCACAGTTTCAAGCTAAACTCCATTGAGCAGATGGGAAAACGGAGGCCTGGAGAGATGCAGTGAGTGACTCCCCCACGGCGTCACAGTGGTTGGTGGCAGAGCCTGGGCGGGGCGCTAGCTCTCAGGTCAGCTGGGGCTCTCTCTACTCCAGGGCTAGCAGTTTTCCCACATCTGCGAAGAACCATCCCCCACCTCAGCCTAAATGGGAGGTAAGACTGTGATCAGATAAGCAGATTGCTGGTACTCAAATTCTTCTCATCGCTGGATCATGAAAAATGCCATTCTTATTTGAGGCTCCCTTCAAAACTGCTGGGAGATCCCAGGCCAGTTCACAAAGAGCTTGCATGAGATGGGAAACCCTTCTTTCTCTCTCTCAACCAAGCCATCTTACTAAATCCACAAGCCCCCTAATAGGTGGGCTGACACAGTGCAAGCATTCTGGGACTGCAGAAAAAGAAGAGTCCAATAAAATGAAAAGACCCTAAGTCTGATCCTCAAACTCACAGCCACGCTTCAGATCCAGAGTGGTTGGTCACCGCCAACCAGCACACTCCTTATCCCAGTATCATCCTGAGACCATGATTCCTAGGCTGTCAATCTTTTAAAGGGGACACGTGCTGAGCAAGCAGGAGTCTTCAGCCAACATGTTACTCAGGAGATGCCCTGAGGCAGGGTTATACTGCCCCAGACCAGACCCTCATTTGCATTACAAATAGGATTCAAATAATGTTGCAGGTCACAGACAGAGTACCCCACACCTTGTTAAAAACGCATTAAGTTAAAGGGTCCAAGTGGTTTTCTATCTTGCAGTGGGCTTTCTTCCTCATTTATATGGTCCTAACTTAATGCTAGAAAGAGTGTGGGCAGACAGCAGAAAAGTAATAACCTAGTCCATTCCCATTTAGAGACTGCAGGTGACACGGCTTGAAGGAACCCTGTGCTTTGTGCAGGGAAGGGTCCATAGGGCTGAGGGAAGACAAAGCACTGGGTCCAGGCCTTTGCAAGAGTGTTCTGGCCTGACTCTGACACTCACACATCATGTGATGCTGGGCCAGATCCTCAACCCTTGTCAGCCAAAATGGCATCAGGGATAAAACAGATACACCCTGGGCTGAGAAGGTGTGGCAAACCTCAAGGAGAGAGAACACGTGAAAAGTGTCATCATCTACTTTGCTCCAACAAACTACTAGATTACAGGGGCAACTTTCCTACTTTATAGAAAGATATTTCACCTGCTGGGCCTCTACTTGCATATAAACAGCTGTCACGTGGACAACAAATTACTCTCAACACAGCCCTGAAAAATTTTAACTGTGTATTGGCGTTGACTTCCTTGACAATGTCTCTATCTTTCCTCCCTGGGACATAAATGGCTGGTGCACAGGAGGCAACCAATAAACGTCTGTGTAATTATAATAATCATTCTAAGAAGGGACATTTAAGTGACTATGGGCAAGTTACTCAATTTCTTAGGGCCTCAATTTCCTCATCTGCATAATGGGAACACTGATACCTACACCTCACAGGAAGGTTACCAGACTAAAAGAGAGAATCCACGGGAAATGCTCTGCACAACTGAATGCTCTATTACTGTCGGCTACTGTTATTTATAATGTGGGTCTGTTTCTCCAAGACACCTTAAGACTCTCAAAAAGCCAGGGGGACTGTGTTCAACCCATCCTGCCTTCCCTTATCACCAAAACCAGCAGCTGGAACACAGTAGGACCTCAGTGCTTGTTGAGCTGAACACTCATTTTCATAATACATCCACCTAGTGGATTATTACGCTTGAAACCAACGTGATTAGCGGAGAAGGCGAAGCACAGAGGACAAGGGTGATACTTACCTAAAACAGCCACACTTTCAGCCTGGTCTCTGAGCTCTTCCCCAATCCACAGGAAGCACTGAACGACATCAGAACGCTTCCTTTCTCCTCACCTTTCCCTGCCCAAACTAAATTCCTCCCCATCTTCCACTGTGAGTTTTCTTTCAAACAGCTTTTCTTCTGAAACTAAAGGTTCAACTACAAGGTTAAAAACCTCTCACACCTTGGTGACACTGATACGATAGCATCTGTACAAGATCAAGGATTTGGGGCCAAGATTGGCCTCTTGACATAAATGGAAAAGATCAAGTTTTGAGGGCAAGAACTGGACCACTGCCCCAGTCTGAAAAAGGAGATTACACAATAAACCGCATCAACACCAAAGCCTATCTTATTTCCCAAAAGCCCCAGTTCTTATTTCCACTCCAACAGTGCTGAAGGTTATACTTAAAACAGCAGAGATTCTAGGCTCAAAATGGACGATGGTTGTTAGTTTCCATCTTTTCTTTGCAGAAGATGCCGGTATATTTACTAGGGGGAAGGGATGGGTGGGAGTGAAAAGGAAAAGATAACATAGAGAAAGGAAATCACGAACCACAAAGTTTCTATTCCCACTTTCAATCTGATGTTTGCCTTCCCTATTCTTTTAAGATTATGGGCAAAGCAACACAGATCAGGAAGAGAAGAGATTCTGCCTTCCCTTCCATGGACACTGGTGCTTTAAAATGGTACCACATTAACAAAAGGACGAAAGTAACTGAACTATTCTACATCTCAGCTCTTCTCATCACCTAGAGGGCAGGGACATGGTCCAAAATTCATTCGGATAATGAAAAAGGCTTGGCTTATGTGAAACAGATGTGCAGCCAATCTTTTCTTCGTACAGACAATGTTAGGGGCAGGAGATATAGTCCAAGGAATCACAAAAAAAAGCAATTCCCTTGGAAACGCACTTTGACTCAGCAGAAAGAAGCAAGTGTGTTCAGTAGTTTCACTCTTCTGCATCTACTGTGAAAAATAACAGCAACCAGTCACTGAGCAAGCCTTGTGGACCCAACTACTCTGTTTGGCTACTTATCCATATTATCTTCAATCCTATTATCTTCATGTGGAAGGAATTCTTTTTCCCCCATTGCATAAGTAAGGAAACAAGCTTAGATATTTAAGTCATCTACCAAGATCACTCAGCTTGTATATGGGAACACCTGGGGCTCAAATCTAGGCCCACGGGGTCCATGTACACACCCCTAACCACAGAAGCATTTAAAGACAAAAAGTGGAACCATATATAAGAACTCACATATAGTTCCTTTCCCTTCTGCCACCATATATGAGTATCAGGCTCTGTACTAAGAACTGGGAGCAAAAAGACAGGGATAACTAAGGCTTCCTGAGCCCTTAACTAAGGGCCAGGCTCCCTCAGTACTAAATGCGGAACACACATTTAATCGTCACAATAACCTTACGAGGGAGGGGCTAATACCATCTTTCATTTTGCAGATGAGAAAACCAAGGTTCACGGAGGTTAAGCCATTTGTCCAGGGTCACACAGCTAAGAATGAGTAGAACTTGGATTTGAACCCAGGAAGCCTGATACCACAGCCTATGCTATTAACCACTAGGGTAGCAGATTTCAAGAGGAGCTCACAAAATGAAAAACCCAAAGTCAGAAGCCACAGGGAGTATTAGATAAATAGGCCTTTGGCTTCCATTTACTTAAGAACAGGTTATGATGGTTCTCAATATAGGAAACAACTTGGCAAGGAAACAATGGAAGCGACAGCAAACCCAAATGACTAAATGTAGCTCTGCTGACTGCTTGGATAAAGACTCCATCATTCTATGCGGCCGCTTGCCAGCACCTCACTTTTCCATATGTGTTTGTTAAACTCTGAGGTGCAATGGCACAGCAAGGAAATGGACTAGAAATGCCTCCAAATTGCCCAACTGCCCTATGCACCATTTCTAAACATCAAAATGACTTCAACTTCAAAATAGACTAGTATTTGGAGAGGCAGTCATCCCTTTCTAAAGAGAGATCTTTCTCTTCATTTTAGAGAAAAATGTTTCAAAGTACGCTACACCAGAATTGAAAGGCTGCTTTGGAAAAGGTCGCCCGGGTTCCAAGGTGGAAGAGACCTTCCTGGCACGGCAGTGGCTGCGAAGGGAGATGGGCCTGGGCCCCTCACCTGTGTGCAAAGGGCCTCCGGCTCACCACAAGGAATTTAGGCAGCCCTGACCTACATTCACAAAGCCTGCAGCAAAGCTTGTTTTGAACCAGATTTCCCACAAGTACAAAGCACCTCACAACCTAGAAACCTTTATTTTTAATTTATGGGGAAAGACAGTCAACAAATTAAGTCACTGTCACGTGACCACCTGTAGAACCAGGCCAGGCCATAAATGGAATTTGGTTCTTTCTAAATGGCCTCTATCGGACTGTCACTTTTATCTCAGAACAATCCCTTTCAATCAGCCACCAGGTATACATCTAAGCACCAGGCACTTTTACCCTAGCGCCAGGAAAACATATATCTCTCCTGACTTCCCCTGGCTATGGTCCTGTTTATTTTAACGTTCTAAACCTGTATTCAAATAGCCACTGGTTAACTTTGTACAGTCCATTAACACCTTTCTCAGCTTCCTTTCCCAACTCCCAAAGCCTGGGTGTAGAATGGGATAAGAGCTCACATCGGACCCAAGCAATAAGCTTCTCATCCCTTCACCTGGTCCCTGCTGCAAAAGCAACGTGTGGACCAGCTCCCTGCTATGTAGTAAAGCCGGGAATTTATAGCTCAGGCTCTATTAGCAGTGCTTCTTAACCTAGGCTGTACGGAAGACTCACCCAGGGAGCTTTCAAAATATCTCAAACGCCCAATTAAATGAGAATCTCTGGAAGTGGAGCTCATACGTGATACTTCTGAATGTCCCCCAGGTGATTTCTCTGTGCAGCCCAAGTGGACAAGCCCAGCTCCTACTGCACCCATCACCAGCTCTGTGACTCCAGACAAGGTGCTAAACCTCTACTTACGAGGGCTTCAATCCCCTCCCAGGGAGAACAGACCCCTCCAAGAGCTAAAAATGCTTGCAGAGCCCTAAGCACATTACCTGCCCGTCACTCTTGGCTCAAGTCTATCACTCTTGGCTCTTTTAAAAGATAAACTGCAGCACATTATATAATTCAGAGTAGGGAATTAATTCTATGAGTGAGTGACTGGATTATGATCACTGGATCCAATCTTTCTGCTGCATTCAGGATTCTGTTTTGGAAGATGACATGGAACAGGAACTGAGAAGAAAAAGGCAACAGAGGCAAAAGGAACCCCAGGTTCCTGTCACATCAGGCTTACGCCAACAATTTTTTTTTTTTTTTTTTTTTTGCGGTACGCGGGCCTCTCACTGCTGTGGCCTCTCCCGTTGTGGAGCACAGGCTCCGGACGCGCAGGCTCAGCGGCCATGGCTCACAGGCCCAGCCGCTCCGCGGCATGTGGGATCTTCCCAGACCGGGGCACGAACCTGTGTCCCCTGCATTGGCAGGCGGACTCTCAACCACTGCGCCACCAGGGAAGCCCCACGCCAACAATTTTTTTTTTTAACAGTCTCCCACCAGCACCCCCCAGGTGAAAACGTTCTGCTGGCAGACTCGTGCCAACTGGATGCAGCTCAACACTGAACGTCTTCCAAATGGCTTCTCCCCATCTGAACGTCTGCCTCCTATTTTATTCTAATTTCTTTAGCTTTTATCCAAAAAACTCAAACAGTTTCTAAATCACCTAACAATAAGAACTTATAACTCAAAGGATACAATCTGCAAACAGCAAGGTTTAAACTCTTTGGGACTGAAGCCATCAGTCAAATACCTAACCCAGTGGGTTCTCAGCCCTGGCTGCATATAAAAATCACACGGAAAGCCTTGAAAATGCCAGTGCCTAGGCTGCAACCTTGAGAGATTCTTTAATTGGACTGGAGTGGGGCCCTGAGCAGCCATTTAAAATCTCTCCCAGATAATTCTACTACACAGCCAGAGCTGAGAACCACTAACCACAGCAAAAAATAAAAAAAAAAAAATTTCTCACTTTAAGATAACAACTATATTTTAAACAGTTCCTGGAATAAACTAAGCTACCTTCCAAGGAAGGCATCAAACGCAAGAGGCCTACTAAGAAAGCCAACACTGCTAGGCTACCAGCAGGAAAGCCGTCCCACCTATGCCTTTTAACTCAAAAAGTAAGTAATAATCGAGAACTTCTCACTCGAAGGCGAGGTATCTAAGGATATCAAACCCCCAAAGGGACAGCAAGATCTGCGGAAATAACACTTGTTCCTTGTGACTCAATCCAGAAATCCTGTTTGTTTGGCAATATCTGCACAAGTGTGAGGCTTTAAACTGAATTAGCACTTACCAACATGTATTCAAGAGACAAATGAAGGCCCTAATACAAGCCATCCCAATCTTGACACTGAACTTATTTATGCATTCTCAAGAGGTCAGAAAGCTTGAAATTGGTATCATACTTTTAAAAAATATGTAAGCAAATAAACCTACGACTGCTTTAAAAAAACTAAATCCACACAGAGCAACACACTTCATGAATTTTCAAATGAGTCAAGGGACCCGCTCTGGGAAGGTCACCAACTTACCTCTGAATTTCTTGGGTGGATTGTTAAGGTCCCCAGCTTCTGGCTGTACAACACAACGATCATCAACCAGGCTGCAAAGAAAATAAAGATAAATGTTGTACCAAGCCAAGTCTAAGAAAATAAAACCCTAAGCACTCTGCAAAAATCAAATACTCAGGGCTGTTCCTGCACAAAACTTAGGCTGCCCTATTCTCCTGCCAGGGAGCTGTTGACACTAGAGGTTTCCTATGTAGGGAGCTAAACCTCATCCAAACACCCAAGACTCTGCTTCTGCAACAGACACATTCAGCTACTGTTTTCTGTGGCTCTTTTCTCTTACCCGCAGCCATGAGAGATCTGAGCACAGCACGCACTAATGCTCAAGTCGGGGGCATAGCAAGGGATCGGCGCACTCAACCAACGGTAGCTGAGGGGCCCACCCCATGCCAGGCACTGAGCTAGGTCCTGGGATGTGAGGATGAGTAGAAGCCAGGCCCCTGCCCTTAGGGAGCTCAAGGCTAGTTTGTGCAGGAGCCACAAAGACAAACTGATAACAAGAATATAAACCAAAGGCTGTAAAGGAAGAGAACAAAATACAGCCAGAAACTAACTGTGCCTGAGGCCATCTGAAAAGCTGCTGGTGGAAGAGGGAAAACTGGAGCTATTGGAAACTGAAGTCAAGGTGGGGGATGAAGAAGAGGGGAGCTTTTTCAGGGGGAGGGAACCCCGCGTACAAAAGCATCGAAATAAGAAAGGACTTTGGAGCTTCAAAAGCAACTAGTGCAAAAATTACAGATAAATAACCAGCCCCAAATTATATATAAAGCCCCCATGTTTAAAGTCCCAACTGAGGGCTTCCCTGGTGGCACAGTGGTTGAGAGTCTACCTGCCAATGCAGGGGGACACGGGTTCATGCCCCGGTCCGGGAAGATACCCCACATACCGCGGACCGGCTGGGCCTGTGAGCCATGGCCGCTGAGCCTGCGCCAGCGGGAGAGGCCACAACAGGGAGAGGCCCGTGTACCGCAAAAAAAAAAAAAAAAAAAGTCCCAACTGAACAATCTGAATTGTACAATGCTTTTAGAAGAACCAATTTTAAAACAATATTTTTGTTTGAACAGATGAGGAAATTGAAGTTCTGAGGAGTTTAAATGACTTTTCCAAGTTCCTAAAAGTGGTATCGGTACGATTGGCTCATTTTCCAAGTGACCACAGAATTTGCTCCCAGTTAATATGGTTTTCCAGGGTTTCTTCCATTAATCTGTGTCTTATCCCAAAGGCAAGGTACCATTAAATACCCGGCCTTAAATCTTATTGCTCCTTCCTCCAAAATTCCCTGACAACTGCTGAAGTCCTGCACGTCTTTCAAGACCTTGATTCAGAGCCCCCATCTTCTCCATGAAGGCCCTCAAGCCTTTCCTGCCCCAGGCCCTCTCTGCCTCTCCTCTGTCGCCCCAATATCACTGGGCTGAAACACAAATGGTGCACTAGGCTACGAACTCCATGAGGGCAGAGATCTGCCGGCTCTGTGGCCCAGAAGGTGCCCGGGGCCAGCACACTTCCTGTCCAGGCTGGGTGCTCAGTATTTACTTGGTGGATGAATCAAAAGTGTCCCACCAGCAATTTGCCTCCTTCAGCTCCGAGACACAAGAGCCCTCTGCATCAACAAGAGGGACAGTGTGGTCACAGCCTGAACTGTAATGCAAAACTCAAGAGCAGAAAGTCAAGAATCACTGAGCCTTTGTGAGTATAAATAAGGTAATGCCACCAGATCAAATATAATATGTGTATGCAGGGGCCAGGGGGAATGCCTTGGAATCCAATGCGGGACTGGGTTAATTTATCATCAAGCTCTCAAACAAGCAGGAAGAGGTAGGAGAAAGAGCCCCAGTCTAGGCTAGAAGAAAGTGAATTGTAGATGGCAGCCGGCCACCTACTAGCGGCACGACGCTAACTCCATCGCTTCACTCCTCCTGGTCTCAGTTTCTTCATGTGTAAAATCGAAGAGTAGGTCTCAAGGATTCTCAAGTAGGCAGATGTTCATAAGACTTTTTGTTTCTTAAATATATTGATACCCGGTGCCCATCCTCCCCAGGCCTACTAAAGCCGTGTTCCAGAATGGGAGCCAAGAACCTTTATTTTTAACAAGTTCTGCAGGTGATTCAGAAGCACATCTCTGACACTGCATGTCATACGCTTGGGCTGTCCAAGGTCCTAGTTGAGTTCTAAAGTTCAGTGAGTCAATAAAGCCATTTGGAGGTAACCACCATCTATATAAGTGGAACTGGGCAACATAAATGGAGATGGAGGCTGATTCCACAAAAACTGGCAGTCACTCATCATCAACCATGACTGCTGCTCCATAAATGTAAGAAATATGAGAAGGAAAAAGGTCACACTTTATTTTCCAAATCCATTTCTAAGCCAATTATCCTCAAATACGTGCAGGGAACCAAGGGAATAAAATATTCATCTAAAGGAAGGACTAGGGCCCAAAATTCATAAAAGAGCCATCCTCATGTTAAAGGGGGAGACCTTATCATTAATTTGTTCATAATACTTGAGGAAAACGCGTAGAAAGCTCTGCACTTCATACGAAATCTAAGAACAGATGCTCTGGAAGAAAAGGAGGTATTAACCTTATAGGGGCTGGTACAGTAGACTGAGCAAGTGACAGGAAGCGTGCCCAGGTGACTGGAAGGGCAGTGGCACCGTTAAAAGAAACTGGGGCCAAAGAGGAGGGATGGGGCATAGAGTGGGGTTGAGATTTAACAAGGCATCCAGGTAAGAGCTCTGGGCGGACAGTTAGGAGGGTGGTGAGCCAATTCAGCCAGAGAGGGGTGGTCAGCAAAGCCAGGAAGGAAAAGTCTGCCCTGTCAAGGGCAACCGTTAGGAGCGCTGGTCTTAGAGTCCTGAATCTTCGCAACTGTGAAACCCCGGGGCAGGTGATTTCACCTCTCTGATGCTCAGAGGTTTTGCCCCCATCAATAGCAATAATGACAGTCCTAACTGTAAAAAGCTGTTTGGGGATTAAAGGGATGGTGTATGTACAGTACGCGGCACAGAGCTGTAAACACCCATAGGATTCGTGGAAGGAGTTACCATTCCTACTTATTATTGGTGCTGTTATGGGTGAAAAATAAGAAGAGGACTCAAGATTCAACCACGGATGGAAAAAGCAAGGAGTCAGCCAAGAAGAAAAAAGGGACAACAGAGAGGCAGAGCAGCAGGACTCTTTGCCAAAAGCCACAGAAGGTAAAATGTGAAGGGTGGGTCTTTAGAGAAGTTAAAAAAAAGGTAAGGACTCAAAAAAAAAAACACTTGATTTGGTGATCAGGCAGTCGTGGATGACTTGTTTTTATCAGATGACTCTTGAAAATAAAATCTTTATTCAGAGAGGTCCAGTTGAGCTATAGAACTCTTTACCTGACATAACTTGCTCTTTGAGGCTGGAGTAACTGAAAGAGAGCCTAAGAGTACTCACTCTGCACAAATACCAGGGAACAAGCATACTTTAAGAAGTATGATTAAAATGAAGGTTCTGGCTGCTGTAAGAATGAGGTTCTTGGAGAAGCTGTTGCCTTCCCGCGCCCCATCTATTTGAGATCAGCTCTTGCCAAATACAACAATGCCACCCACTACTCCTTTCCAGCAAAGACATTATAGGCCATTTGTGACTCTTCTGGCAGTTAACCATCTTCACTCCCCATTCTGCTTGTGTCTGCCTTTGGGGCTAATTCACCTCTCATTTCCTCTTCTAGACAATAGGAGTAGGGAAAGAAGGGAGAAGATAATCAAATGAGTACATTAGGGAATGTATTTATACCCTTAAGAGATGGTGGGGGGGGGAACTGAAGAAAGCACAAAAGACCAAAAATCTGATTTAAAGAACTTTGTGCAGTTTGTAACTTTCAGATGCACACAGCAACGGGAAGCAGGAAAAGTTCTGCTTCGAAGAAGAGAGATAAGCATCTGATAAGTTCTGGTCTTTGCTTGTACAACAAATAAGTCACCGTGTAAAAATAAGAGCTTTTACAAAGCTAAAGCACTTCCTTGGGGTCTGTAAATATTCATCTTAAAATTCATCCCATATATTTAACACTTTCCCCCCGAACATATGAAAAAAGAGGAAATTATGATAAATTCTGAATTAACAGAGTCCTAACTAATGAGATTTCACTCTTGCAGAATTGACAGGAAAACAGTACTTTTGTGTAAGATGTTAAACTTGGTTAACGTGAGATTTGATATTCATGATTCCAACCACTGCTGGAAAAGCCAGTAAAATGGAAACATTCTTGTCCTAGAAAAATCAGTTTTTCAGCTGATGTTATGATGTCTTAAACAAATCCTGCCACACAAGAAACCAAGTGCTCTTACCCCAAGGTGCTAATAAATCCATTTGTCGATCCCTCGGCGTACAGAGAACAAATGTCTCCGATGTGAAGGAAACTAGACATCTTGTCAGACATGGCTTTCTTGAGAATCCTAGACAAAGTAAAATATGCAACATTATTAGAAGGAAAGAAATGCTCGGGGGTGGGGGGGTGGGAAAGTCACTGAAAATTGGCTTCGCTCAATTTTCCAAAGCGGCCTACTTAAAAGTCAAATTTAAATGGGGGTGTGACAGGCAGGCAATTCACTGAGCCAAGCAGGACATCTGCAACCACATTTTTCCCACATATTCTTTAATTTCAGGATATTCCAACCACAGTAATGCTTGTTTCTAATGAAACCATGCCTGGATCCAATTCTCCAAGTTGAAGACCCTCGATAATAAATAGTGAATATGAAGAGAGGAGGAAGTCAGCCAAGAACTCTGCAGTCCTGAGGAGCTGGAAAGTCTGACTTATGAAACATTAACATATTCAATCTGCCTCAGGGAATGTTCAGTCAGAAGGAAACACCTGGTATAAAACTTGGGTCCAGCAGTGCCTGGGCTGAGGTGCCAAAGCAACAAAATGAAATTAATAAGAGGAAACCTAGTAATAAATACCACAAAGCTCTGGCAGCCTTTTAAGAATTCAACAACCTACACACTTCAGCCAAATGCTATTCCAGGGTCCTTCCTTCTCATACTTCACCAAGAAACACTTGCAGAGGGAGAAAGAATCTTAGCACCTGGTCCAAACCCTTCCCAATGCAATTAAGAAGAGTAAGGTTGAGGTTGCTTAAGAACCTTGGTCAGGAACGCACACAGCTAGTTAGGGGCAGTCCTAGAAAATGCTCTTAAGTTCAGGAAATCTCTACACAGCCTAGTAGACACACACACACAAATATCAAAGAAAATATTGACATGACTCATAGAAACAGCTTTCATCAGAGGCATAAATATTGAGGAGTGGGAGCCAATTGTAAAAAACTAAATTGACATCTAAGAAACAATCTCAGGGGCTTCCCTAGTGGCGCAGTGGTTGAGAGCCCGCCTGCCGATGCAGGGGACACGGGTTCGTGCCCCGCTCCGGGAGGATCCCACATGCCGCAGAGCGGCTGGGCCCGTGAGCCATGGCTGCTGAGCCTGCACGTCCGGAGCCTGTGCTCCACAACGGGAGAGGCCACAACAGTGAGAGGGCCGTGTACCACAAAAAAAAAAAAAAAAAAAAAGAAACAATCTCAGTTTTATGGGAAGAGTGTGTGCTGGTGTGGACTGCAGTACCTCCCCATCACTTCCTCAGGCACCTGGTGTGTAAACGTTCAGGGTCACCTAGGTCTTCCCCAGACCTCTCCTCCAAACCCAGACCCCCTTAAACATCTTTGCCCATCTCTTTACTCAAGATTCCTTGCCAGAAAGCATTCCTCCCGCAAAGCCACAAGAGTTGTAAGGGCGTGGAAAAGCATACTCTCCTGAAATTGCTTTCTGGGTGCCAAGTTTTCTTTTCAGAATTAGTATGCAGCAATGATGAGCAGGAAACCTCAGGAAGCATTTCTCCTACCTTAGCAGGAGCGGCAGGTAAGAAAACAAACCATTAAAGAACCTCAGTTCACTGCTTGTGAGAAACAGCAAGGAAAAACTCATTTATCCCCCCAACAACCAAGATGTTACAAGAGACATAAAGAGCACTGCCTTGAACTTATGTATAAAGAGAGACAGCAGCTGAGAACACAAACTCTCAAACAGAAGAGCCAGCATCTCTCGACCTTGGGGAAAGACAGACAACATGCAGAGGGACAGATTGCCAAGTCCCCCTCTCCAGAATCGAGGCTATCATCCTGTCATTTCTTCCTAACTGGATATTTTATACCTAAAGGCAAACCAATGTTTTAAACAACATCCCCCGAAGCTGCACAAATGAAAACCACTAAGGGGCATTAATATTTCCCTTATGTGCTTATATATAAAAGTTTCATCATAAAGGGTCAGGAAGTCAGTGTACTTCTGGAACTGATTACTGGGAAACAAGTTCTGTTTGAATTTTGAGTCAGACCAAATTTGTGTCTGCACACTTCGACCTCCCAGAAGGACACTGGCAAGTTGCTGAACGCAGGAGAGCAGGTACGTGCTCAGGCAAGAGGGCAAGGGGCCTTGTCTGCTGTGAATGACTCTCCTTTCGGGCTTGGCCTTTGAATGAGTATTTGGCCCCAGTGGAGACCAGGCCAGGAAATAGGAGTATGACTGTTATTCACTGAACTTTCAGCACCACCTGGTCACCTTACTAAAAGCTTCAGGCCCTTAATGGGAAGAAGTGGACAAAATTCAGTGTTCTGGAATGACAAAGCATGACATACTCAACGTTGCCTGCGGTTGATAATTGAGGTACATGTCTGGACCACACTCGTGCAGCAAGGTTCTGCATTACGACCGTTTCCAATAATAATGCCTAGCATTTGGCAAGCATTATCATGCCCACCATTGTGCTGAGAGCTTTACAAATGTTCTCAAATCCTCAGGACCACAGCATGAGGCAGGCGCTACCATTATTCCCATTTTGCTGTTGGGAAACTGAGCTACAAAGAGGTTAAGATGGCCAAGCCACATATAATTAACAAGCAGGAAGGCCCAGGTTATAACCCTGGTCTACGTGACTGGTAAACAGAACTGTTCAATGGTGATACCTGGAACATGGATTAAAATGTTAACCATTCTTATTCTTTGGGTGACAAGACTATGGAGAACTGATTTTCTTTTATACGCACAATTCTATTTGCTAATTTTCCTACTTTGGTATTTCCTAATTTTTCTACCGTCGCCACATAATATTTTGATAGGGAAAAAATTTAAGTATCTTCTTCCTCATCAACATGCTTATTAAGTAGATAGTTGAACAAATAAACTTTAGGCATACTTTACATTTCCCCCAGAAAACGCAGGCCAATACATCCACACAGTTAATGATCCTCTACTGAGCAATCTGCCAGGGGTCCCAATTTTAAAAAGGCCGGGGGCGGGGGGGGGGGGGGAGGCGAGGGCAGGGACAGATTCTTCCCCAGGGTCTCAAACAATAAGTACCCTCACACAGGACCAGGCAGAGCCTCCCTGGTCTGGCTGGAAATCTTTGGAGCTTTCCCGTCACCTACCATTAGTCAAGTGGAGGAAGAGGAGAAGGGCGAGGGAGGGGGAGGAAAGGGAGGAGGGGGAGGAGGAGGAGGAGGAGGAGGAGGAGGAGGAGGAGGAGGGGAAGGGGGAGGGGGAGGGGGAGGGGGAGGGGGAGGGGGAGGAGGGGAGGAGGGGGAGGGGGGAAGGAGGCAGAGGAGGGGGAGGAGGGGGGAGGGGGAGGAGGGGGGAGGGGAGGAGGGGCAGGGGGGAGGGGAGGAGAGGTTCTGGTGCAATCATCAGTGATGTCCTGGAAGTAAAAACAAAGGCCACTGATAGTCAACAGAACAGGCCTCTGGGGCCTGGAGGGGAGGAGGTGGAAAGTCAGCCGGTGCCATGGGCCTGGGAGCAATCTTATGGAAGACTTCCTGTTGTTTAGAAGCAGGGTGGGAGAGCCCGCCTCTTTATCTGATCCTGAACCACTTGTGCCTGCAAACTCTTCACAGCTGTACCCAGGGCTCCTGTGTCACTCACACAGTGGCTGGGGATCACCTAAGGGAAAAACAGAGCCAGGGCCAACCTGCAGTTGAGCTGCATGACCCTGGTACATCAAACACTATATGGATACCTAGGGCTCTTTGCTAACAAACTCTGAATTGGTCACCAGACATCTATGAAAACAAGCCCAGGTGGTCAGCTCCAGAGCTCCAACTGTCTCTTGGCCTACTAACTATTATTTTTAGTCCACCACTGTCATCCAGGCCACTTAAACCTCTCTGCTTTCCTTTCCCCATCTGTAAAATGGGGATAATACGTACTTCAAGGAGTTGAGGAATAGATGAAATGGTACGTACAAAGTGCCCAGTACAGGGGCTGGAGGACTTTCACCGCTCAATGCTAGCTATTTTTCATTATTTTTTTAATGAGGTGAGGTGGAACTCTGGATGATTCTTGGGCTTCAAAATTATGAATCGCTATATTGTGTAAATGAAACTTATATAATATTATAAATTTACTATACCTCAATTTAAAAAATAAAAAGGGGCTTCCCTGGTGGCGCAGTGGTTGAGAGTCCGCCTGCTGATGCAGGGGACATGGGTTCGTGACCCGGTCAGGGAGGATCCCACATGCCGCGGAGTGGCTGGGCCCCTGAGCCTGCGGTCCACATTGGGAGAGGCCACAACAGTGAGAGGCCCGCATACCATAAAAAAATAAATAAAAAGAATTCTTTATATTAAACTTTCTCTGTTCATTATATAGGTTCTGGGCATATAATGTACAACATGACAACTACAGTTAACAATAGTGTATTGTATATTTGAAAGTTGCTAAGAGAACAGATCTTAAAAGTTCTTATCACAAGGAAAAAAATTTTTAACTATGTATGGAGACAGATACTAACTAAACTTATTGTGGTAATCATTTCGCAATATATACATATACCATTATGTTGTACACCTTAAACTTAGACAATATTATATGTCAAGTATCTCAATAAAACTGGAAAATTAATAAATTTTTAAAAAATTTAAACTCAGCAAAGGAAAGGATCCCCTGCATAAAAAGTCAGCTGGGTATCAACAAATGAACTCCTGTATGACCCATGATGATACACTTCACTTTAGGGAAGATAATTACCCTCCCTAATTCATCCCTTGAGAAAAAGCTGAACAATTCAGAATTATACTCAACTCCCAACCACAGAACATTCTGGCCTTTCCAAATATACAGAATCATAGAATAAATGGCGGAAGCAACCCTGCAAAGCCTGTAATTCCATCTCTTGCCCAATGATAGAACTCCCCCCGTCCCACCCCACCCCCCATCTCGCCTAGGTATAGTCTTCGCTTCTGCTTGAACACCTGGCAATGAGGTCTACCCTAGGTTCAAACAGCCTAGTCAGAAGACACTCCTGCCCTTGTCCCCCCGCCCGACACAAGGACAAACACCTCCCAGAATTTTTGCTACTGATCTGTCTTCCGATGTTCAAAGACCTCTGAGTATGTGAACGCTCTCTATCTGATTTCTCCTTAAGACATGGCTTCTGATTGCAAAGCATCAGCATCGTCCCCTGTTCCTGACAGCACCTGGCCTCAAGAGCCAGGGTTCCAACCCCAGCTCTGCCAGCTCATCACTGCACGGCTTCAGGCCAGATCCGTAACTTCCCTAAGCCTCGCTTTTCCCATCTATAAAAGAGGGATAGTGAGAGTACCTCCCTCAGCAGGTGGTCAGGGGCTCAATACGATTGTGTTTATAAAGCACCCACCAAAGTACTCGGCAGAAAGTAAATCATGCAATCTACAGAAGCCATTTCTAGACCACCTCCACCTCCTACCACTGCTCTAACCAGCTGATGCACCTTCTAAAACAGGATTCCCCCAGGGAGGCTCGACCAGGGTGGAGAAAGGTGGATTACTACTGCCTCTGTGACGTCCTCAGGCAGATGGAGCTGTGGTGGCTTTGCTGAGCCTCACATCACCCGCTGGCCCAGCTTCAATTCACTGTCCTCTGAAACTGTTCCCTGAGCAAACTATAAAGAAAAGGGATGTCGGATTCTATTGGTAAGCAAGGTGGGAATTCAAATGCGCCAATTCAATACTCAAAAGCATTGAATTGTATACTTTTTTTTTCCCCTTGGCCGTGCCACGTGGCATGTGGGATCTTACTTCCCAGACCGGGGATCAAACCTGTGCCCCCTGCAGTGGAAGCACGGAGTCTTAACCACTGGACTGCCAGGGAAGTCCTACTGAATTGTATACTTTAAAAGGGTTATCATTTTTTGTATGTGAATCATATTTCAATTAAAAAAATCAATGTGAGTTCACAGAAAAGCAGACATACCAAGCTTTCCACAAATATAAAGAACACTGTAAAGGCTGGGAAAAAAAAATGCACCAATTCAGAGATCTCCTTGGAGAAGAAATCCGTGGTCAAAGAATCTGTGTTGCTCTTTGCCTTTTCTATACCTGCCTGGTCATCATGTCCACTCTGCTGGCTCCAGTGGTTTCTCTAGGATGAGGATTCCCAAATCTGTCTCATGGCCAAGAGCTACTGGGATTCAGCTCCTAAATGCCCACAGCATCTCAATGTACCAAAAAGAACTCACCTGTGTGCCCAACCCTCTTCTCCTCCTCCATACTCACATCATCTACCTCCACAGAGTCTGGTGACATCTCCTGTCTCCCCTCTCTCCTTTTCCCTGTCACAGGGCCTTTGCCCATGCTGTTCCCTTGGGCCTAGAACACACTCATCCCTATCTCATCCCTTGCCCTACTTAAATCCCAGATCTGTTTGGGATCTGTTTTGCATACCCACTGCATTCCCATCACCAGTGCCTACCACATGGTAGGTGCTTAGTAAGTATGTCAAATATATGAATGAAGAAGTTTAATGGGCATCAAATCTTACAGAGTTTAAGCTTTAATATATTTCTTGACTCCCCCAATTCTTTTGAACTCCTCTTCCCCGGCCCAACTGCAGCCATTACTATTTCTCAACTGGGCTCCATAAACCCTTCCTATTCATCTCCCTGAATCTGTCTTTCTCCCTGCATCTATTCTACACGCACAGCCAGTATGACCTTCTAGAAGCATAAACCAGACGATGTCATTCCTCTACTTAAAACCTTCCCAAATCTCTTCAGGGCTCTCCATAATCTGGTCCCTGTCTACCTCTCCTTCCTCGTCTCTCTGTACTCTCCACACTGCTTTTACACTCCAGCTATGATGAACTCTTCCAGATTCCCCAACATGCTGTATGCCTCCCTGTTCCCCAGGCCTTGGCATATGCCGTTCCTGCTGCCTGACACTCCTCCCCTCACCTCCCCACCACCCCCTGTGGCTAACTTCCAGTTACCTTTACAATCCCAGTTTGATGTCACTGCCTCTGGGAGGCCCTCTCAGACTCCCCAAATCTGGGTTATATGTTGGCAATACGCTTCTCTATATAGCACCCCAATTACCCCATCTGGGCCCACCACCACTGTCCTAAAATCACCTGTTCACTTGGTTGCTTGTTTACCTGTCTTCACCATTAGACTGTGAGTCCATGAGAGTAAGAACAGCAAAATTATTCTTCCCCACTGCCTCCCAGTCCCTAGTACAGTGCCTGGGACACGGCAAGCAGTCAACCTTGGGTTCAACGTACTACAGTATCAACTTGTCTGTTGCCTAAAAGAAATTACACTGGTTTTTAGGGGATTGTTTTCCTAAAACTAATAAAAGCCAAGTTCATACTGTTGGATCAAGAATGGAGAATACAGGCCTGCTGGCCCTTTTGAACAGATTTCTAAAAGAAATCTGGAGAGCCAGAAACAAAATATCTAACTTCCATCCCTGAAAAGAAGTACCCCTCTCCCACTGACCATCCCTTAATATGTCCAAAAAGGCTAGAAACATTGACTCAGAACACCTGGATTCAAATCCCAGCATCATCAGTTAGCTGCAGTGTGTTTTTTTTTTTTTTAAGAAGATGTTGGGGGTAGGAGTTTATTAATTTATTTATTTATTTTTGCTGTGTTGGGTCTTCGTTTCTGTGCGAGGGCTTTCTCTAGTTGTGGCAAGCAGGCGCCACTCTTCATCGCGGTGCACGGGCCTCTCACTATCGCGGCCTCTCTTGTTGCGGAGCACAGGCTCCAGACGCGCAGGCTCAGTAGTTGTGGCTCACAGGCCTAGTTGCTCCGCGGCATGTGGGATCCTCCCAGACCAGGGCTCAAACCCATGTCCCCTGCATTGGCAGGCAGATTCTCAACCACTGCGCCACCACGGAAGCCCTGCTGTGTGTTCTTAAGCAATTTACATAACTTCTGAATTTCAACTCCCTCATGCATATAAAAAAAGGTGGGGTGGGGGCTTCTCTGGTGGCGCAGTGGTTGAGAGTCTGCCTGCCGATGCAGGCGACACGGGTTCGTGCCTCGGTCCGGGAAGATCCCACATGCCACGGAGCGGCTGGGCCCGTGAGCCATGGCTGCTGAGCCTGCGCGTCCGGAGCCTGTGCTCTGCAACGGGAGAGGCCACAGCAGTGAGAGGCCAGCATACCGCAAAAGAAAAAAAAAAAAAAGGTGCGGTGAACACCCTTCCTATCTCACAGGGTCATCATGAGGGGAAAACCAGATAATCCACACAAAGTGCTCAGCCCAGTACCTGGCCCTCACTAAGGGCTCACTTTTTTATTTTCAAGTGAGACTGAAATGAAGACGTTCCCTTTTCTTCCTTCAAAGTCTTCACTCACTTCTGTCCATAACTTGTGATTCTTCTATTGGATACATCCTTCTTACTTTGTCAGCACTGCTGGAAACACACTCAAATAAACAAAGGTCCCAGAAATGTTTCAGTCCTCTGCAGGCCCGTTAAGTGGCCGACAGTAGGACAAGTCATCCAAGGTACTGCTTCTCAGCCCCCAGATTCAAAACACCCAAGACAGCCAGACTTCATCTCCACTTTCCCTTCTTCTAACATCAAACCAGGCCCCTGCTGGAAGGCGGGGGTGGAGGGTGGAAACCTCTTCAAAGGAATGATGTAATTCAATATTTAGAACCTCTTCCACTTGGGTGTTAAGACAGGCTAAAGCACAGCCTCATCAAAAAAGAAGTATGTTCATTTCATTTTAAACAGTTCAAGATAGGAAAGAAATCCAATTTTTTTTTTTTTTTGCTAAAAGCTTTGTGGCAGAACCTCACTGATTGTCATTTTTCCCATCTAGTTTTCCTGCACATACTTAACTAATTGCATTATATTCGTTTTTCTAAAAAAAAAAAAAACCTCAACTATCGCCTACACACAATTCAGAATTTAAAAGTTAGCAACTCCTGAAATGAGATCAAGTTAGAACACTTTCATTAACCAAGAAGTTAACTAAGGTATCACTTAATCCTCAAGGGTGGACGAACAAGGGAAGAAATCAGAATCATTACTTTATGGCAGTGAATAGACCCCAAAACCACAGACTCACACATTTTTATTAACATGTAGAAGCAAGCCTCTTTCATTAAGATGAAGCCACCTGGCCCTTAGGGCTGAACAGTCTGACTTTCAGTAATCAGGGGACAAAAAGAAACCCACTGACACTGCCCTCTTAAATTCAGCCCTTCCAAGCCCTGGTGTCAGGCACTGAAGACCCCCGTCATGCCTGCCCCTGGTGCATCACCCACTTCCTGATGACCAACTGCCCTATGTGTTTTTCCCACCCACTTACTTTAATTTTGACAATTGTATACATCACCCAAGACACATGCAAAATACTCCCCAGAGACCTGGATTTGCACTCATTTACCCTACTTAAACACTCAAACTGACTAACATGGAATACCTCATCTATTTTTCTTTTTGGCCATGCCACGAGGCATGTGGGATCTTAGTTCCCCAACCAGGGATCGAACCCATGCCCCCTGCAGTGGAAGTGCAGAGTCCTAACTACTGGACCGCCAGGAATTTCCCTCATCTACTTCCAATAGCTTCCACATTGATGCTTTTAACACTAGTTGTGACAGAACCCGAGGAAAATAATGCTTCGAGACAATCTAATTTCTATCACAGGACACAACTTCATCCAAGGCCAACAGCTGCAAGAACCACCAGTGTAAGGGGTTGTAGAGTAACAGCCATTAGGGAAGTTGCATTTGAAGTGACTGTTTTCAGACATGGAGAGGAGAGGAACCTGCGCTTTACCATTTTTTAATGACCCCTCCCTCCCACTGCAGAACTTCTGGACTGGTTGGTTAATCTTGCTCACCTGGAAAAGAGGAACACAAGTACCATTGGCTTCCAAGTTCTCAGTGTTCCTTTGCAATTCAGGAGGAGCTTTAGCTGGGAAGCAATTCTGTTCTGCAAGAACAGCTTAAACGCATTCCCATGCATATATTTCCGAACAGAAAGCTTTCCTCTCCCAAATGTTCCATGCCACCATACAAGCTTCCAAATTACCTACCTATCCTATAAGCCAGTGGCTCTTAATGGTACCCCTGGGACCCCTGAGAGCTCCCAAGACCCTTCTGGAGAATCTTCAAAGTCAAAACTATTTTCATAAGAACACCAAGGTGTCATTTGCTTTTCACTCAGTCTGTCATACATGTACAGTGGAATTTTCCAGAGGCTGCAAGACATGTGATGTCACAAGAGACTCAAGGCAGAGGCAGGTATGTGAGTCCAGTTATCTTCTATTAAGCCAGATCTCAAAGCAATTTTCAAAAATGTAAAACAATGCCACTCTTCTCACTGAATTTTTTTTGTTTTGGAAAACATAGTTATTGTCTATTAAAAATATATGTTACTGTTTTAATATGCAATAGGTCTATTTCTTATATTTTCTGTGTTAATTTTCTCAGGGTTCATTTTGAATATTATAAATACAGATTGGTATAACTCATGTCAACAGAAGTTCTTTGAGGTCCTCAGTAATTTTTAAGCATGTAAAGAGCTCTTGAGGCCCAACAGTTTGAAAAAACTGCTGCTACAAATTTTCTTTAAGATTTGCTCTGGCACTGGCTGGTCGTGTACTTAGGACTCATATCATATAAATATAAAAAACTGAATAGGATTAAAATGCAAACCATACAACTTAATAGCCAGGGCTTTAGAGAGGACCCCTTGATTCGAAACTTAAATCCTTTTTATTTGACACATTGAGTACCTACTATATATTACCCCTACTCCAGGTGCTGAGGACGTAGGTCAAATAAGACAGTCCTGGTCCCTGTTCTCATGATACACACACTCTAGTGAAGACAGTAAAGAAACAAAAAAGATAAAACAATCAAGTCAGACAATGATAAGTACTATCCCGAGAATTAAAACTGTCACCCAATCGTATCAGTTATGGCTGCTCAGGGAACAAGTTGAGACATGTAAATAAGACCTGAAAGTCAAGACAGAGGCAGTCATGCAAAAGAAATCAGGCGGAAGGGCATTTTAGGCAGAGCAAACAGCTAGCACCAAGGCCCTACAGCAGAAAAGGGCTTGGCAAGTTCAATGAACAGAAAACCAGTGCAAAGTCGGGAGAATTCATGGAGAAAGGAGGAAAGTACTGGGCAAGGTCAGAGAAAAGAGAAGCCTGTGCCAGTGGGACTTCACAAGGGTAAAATGCATGGCTTTTATTATAACTGTGATGGGAAGTTCGGAACCTTGACCAAGTCACTTACTCTTTCTGGGCCTCAAACTACTGATCTGCAGAAATGGGGATCCTGAGGGTTTACCTCATAAAGTTGTGTTGAGGATTAAACACAAAGAAAGGAAATAATGGACTTAGCACACAGGAGGCAAGACATAGGAAACATTCCTGTGTGCTGTTATTCTACTTTCTGATCTGCTCTCTCTTCTACTCTCATAAGCTACTCGTATTGAGGGCTTATGGGCTTATGATCAGTTGTAGATCAGTCTATCAACCAGCAAGTCCAAATGAATGCAGACAAGGGACACACTGTGACATGCGTTTACCTGAACATGCCAACACCAACTCCTACAGAATGTTCTCCCCAAGTAAGACCCAAACCACCCAAGCACCGCCAAGTGAAGAATGGATGACTGCATGACACCTATGGAACCCCAAGTTTTGCTACTTGGCCTGAAAGCACCGTACGCTTGGAAAGTCATTCTTCTGCTGAAAAACGTAGCCAATAGAAATCCATCAGCTTTTCCTGCTCTTTCTTGGCATATCCACATCACCTCCAGCCCCTACAAAACAAAGGGCTTTTGCCAAAGTCTTTCAGCGCTGGTTTTATTGCTGCTCGCTTTAAAAATGACTGTTTAAAAAGAATGAAATCATAAAGCACCCTTTAAAGTTAGGGTGCAAAGAAGCGGGCTTATGCACAGAGACTTACAAGCGCCTGGAGGTCCAAGAGACCTCAGGGACTCAGAAACACGGTGGGGGGGGGGGGGGGGAACCATAGCCGCCACTTCACTTTTAGGTCAAGCAGCCCCCGGTGGGCATAGCCAGGCAAAACCACAAGGCCTTTTAGAGGGAAAACAAGAGTATGCCCAGAAAAAAGGAGAGCTGCCAACATTTGATCAATCTCCTGGCTGGAGACCAAGGACACTCCCTCCAGAGAAGCACAAGCCTCAGTAAGACGCCCTAGCCCAGGCACATATATGGTAACACGGCTGTAAATACGGGGGAGAGAAAACCCATCCTTTTCATGGTTGACTCTGCCAACAGAAGGAGAAAAGGTTCTCTTTCTAACCGTCTCTGCTTACTGGGGACTCTCACGGTTAATTCTGGAACTTCCTTTGAGCAAAGACACTTTGACGATAGCATCTTCGTTGTGAAACGAGGACGAGCAGCAGCACGGTTTACAGCCGGACACCCGGCTAGATGCTCCCACCCCCACTGCCATCCACGTCTCTGTGCAGCCCCCTCCTCGCCTTCTGGTTCCTCTAGAGTCTAATCAGACTGTCCTCAGAAATGCAGTGCGTCCCCATCAAGAGAGAATTTATTTGACTGCACAAAGCACTTCTCTCTGGAGCTCAGAAGATCGCATTCTGCTTTCGTTTTCAGCCAGTCGCAAAGAAAGTCATCAATTCAGAAGTTTCGACTTTAAGCAGGGCCCTCTGTTACAATCTCAGAAATAATCATCGTAAATCTGAAGTGCGGAGCGATCCTCTGGTTTAAATTGTTGCTCCTTTAGACATCTCACACACACACACAAAGATAAACTACTTGCCTTTTCACAAACACATCCGCTAAATAAGCTATTCTTGAAACAGGTACACGATCCACAGAGTTATTTCTCAGAAAAGATGTCAGTATGACACGTGCTCCTGGCCTACTCCTAAAGGCCAACGTAAGAGAAGCCAATCAAAGTCGGCAGTCAGAGCACTTTACATTTGGTGCGGAGAGATCATTTAGCCACAAGTCCTCCTTTTATAGGTGGAAACAAACATCCTCTGAGAGACTTCTTGGAGGTCACACAAACCAATTGGTGGCCAAAGCCTGCAGACCACAGGGCTCCAGGCACCAAGACCAACGCTTGGAGGGATGGGGAGGGTGTTTGTTTTGTTAAAAAGTTAAAGTCAGTCCCGACCTAAGAAGACCCCCCTCCGCCCCGCCATAGGCTGAACCACAAAAAAATAAATAAATAAATAATTTTTAAAAGCACGTTAGGTTAATATCCTCAGAGAGAGAGAAAAGTCTCACTAAGTTTGGGAAAAACACTCTAGGCTTTCTCAGCCTCAGGGTTACTGTCACTGGGGGACAGACAATTCTTTGCTGTGGGGGACCCTTCCTGTGCACTGTAGGATGTTTAGCAGCATCCCTGGCCTCAACTCACTAGGTGCCACTAGCACCCTCTTCCCCTCAGCTGTGAGGACAAAAAAAAAAAACATCTCTAGCCACTGCCTAATGGCCCCTGGGGGACCAAATCACCCTGCTGGAAAGGCTTGGTTGTTTTGATCTCTGAGACCTTTTGCTAGCATCTATTATTCTCTACAACTTGGCAGCAATGCCCCAAAGCAGGTATTTTTATACCTATTCTACAGAAGAGGAAACAGACGCACAGATGTTACATGTTTTGCCTGGACTGAACACGCAGGCAACACCCAGTTCTCGGGAGTCCCCATCCTGCGGCTCAGCAGGACAACACCATTTCAACCTGACAGCAGCTCATTCACTACTGCATTCCTACCTCCACTCCCTTTTAGTAACCATCACCAACTTCCCAAGTCAAATGCTCTCCAGAGAGCTGTGCTGAGAAAACACCTCAAAAGCAACCATGAGGAACTGCTGAAGACCTTTCTACCCGGTTCTCACTTCACTCTCCACGGCAAACAGGCAAAGCAATAGGCCAACTCAGGAAATAGGTCACCGGGACAGGGGTACAAAAAATTAGACGAAGAAGTAGCCTACAGACTTCAATGGGAGATAAAACGTAGATAAATAACCTCATTCATGAGTACCTGTGAGCACTTACTATGTGCCAGGTACTCCTATGAGGGAAAAATCAAAAAGGCCTATAGATACAAAGTGTCACGGCGATTCAGATGACAAAGACTTTTAAGGTTCAGGAAAGGTTTTCCAGAAGAGGAAGACCTGGCTGGGAAGAGACGCACTTGGCAAGGTGGATACAGAGGGGATAAGGATGGGGTCGGCAGGCAGAAAGCACACGTGCAAAGGTACAGAGACAGAACATGATCACGCACGTGGCTGGGAAGTACATGAATGTCCCCAAGTCTAGGTGTTTTTGTAAGCTTTTTCTGTTCAGATATATGTGCATGTGAAGGGGGTATGAGGAGCTTTTCAAGCTGTTTCTGCAAAACAAAATCACTTCCCAAAGAAAGCTGCTCCTGAAATGCAAACGAACACTGAGGAATTTGGAGGCTAGTGGTATTTTTTTCTTCTGTTCATCTTTTTCTGATGAGCAATGCTATACCAAGCAGTCCAGAAGTTCTGCTGACTCGAAGGGTCATAGAACATAATAAAACGTAACTTCCTCAAAGTGTCTGACAACAGGTTAAAATGCAGCTTTCTGTGTGTCTGTGGCTTCACAATCCTTAGTAGGCTTTACATGTAGATTTTGGTCTCCTTCTACCTCTATCCAAACAGCCAATTTAAAAAACTCCCTCAATGTAAGCATGAAAGCTCTCATTTTTATCAGAGAGAATCCTGCCAGACTTTTTTTTTTATCTTTATTGGAGTATAATTGCTTTACAATGGTGTGTTAGTTTCTGCTGTATAACAAAGCGAATCAGCTATACATATACATATATCCCCATATCTCCTCCCTCTTGCGTCTCCCTCCCTCCCACCCTCCCTATCCCCTCTAGGTGGTCAAAAAGCACCGAGCTGATCTCCCTGTGCCATGCGGCTGCTTCCCACTAGCTATCTATTTTACATTTGGTAGTGTATATATGTCCATGCCACTCTCACTTCGTCCCAGCTTACCCTTCCCCCTCCCCGTGTCCTCAAGTCCATTCTCTATGGCTGCATCTTTATTCCTGTCCTGCCCCTAGGTTCTTCATAACCATCTTTTTAATTTTATTTTATTTATTTTTTTATACAGCAGGTTCTTATTAGTCATCCATTTTATACACATCAGTGTATACATGTCAATCCCAACCTCCCAATTCACTAACGAAGAAAAATCTGAAAGAGAAATTAAGGAAACTCCCATGTACCACTGCAACAGAAAGAGTAAAATACCTAGGAATAAACCTACCTAGGGAGACAAGAGACCTGTATGCAGAAAACTGTTAAGACACTGATGAAAGAAATTAAAGATGGTACCAACAGATGGAGAGATATACCATGTTCTTGGATTGGAAGAATCCTGCCAGACTTCTATACCCTCACCTTAGTTGGTGATTTCGCCTACCTTTCCTCTTAATTGAACATGAGAAGGCTGCTAGGGGAAAGTACAAAGGTCAGTTTCAAGAGGTGACAGCTAGCCATGAAAACACAAACTATAAAAATAAGTTCTGGGGGCTTCCCTGGTGGCACAGTGGTTGAGAGTCCGCCTGCCGATGCAGGGGACAGGGGTTCGTGCCCCGGTCTGGGAGGATCCCACATGCCGTGGAGCGCCTGGGCCCGTGAACCATGGCCGCTGAGCCTGCGTGCCCGGAGCCTGTGGTCCGCAGTGGGAGAGGCCACAGCAGTGAGAGGCCCACGTACCGGGAGAAAAAAAAAAAAAGTTCTGAAAAAGCACAGGGGCAAGCACCCTCCAGCACAGATCTCACACTTTCACACACGTTAAGAATCCCCTGGGGACCTTGCTAAAACGCAGTTTCGGATTCAGTGGCTCTGGGGTGGGACCTGAGAGTCTGCATTTCTAACAAGCTCTCAGTTTGAAGCCAATGATGCTGGTCTGGTGACCACAAATGGAGTAGTAAAGATGTAGAACAAGGTTTCTCAGATTTTTGGCTGTGACCCACAGTAAGAAATACACTGAACTTACAATCCAATGTTTACTCTGTATGTGTGTGTGTGTGTGTGTGTGTGTGTGTGTGTGAGAGAGAGAGAGAGAGAGAGAGAGAGAGAGAGATTGAGATTGAGAGAGATTGAGAAAAGTTGTTGCAGCATACATAGTTCTTTTAAGTACCTATGTGATATACTGTGACGTTTTCTATTCTGGTCTGCTTTATCAAAAAATCATCTACCAAGCTCCACCAAACTGATTTCACAACTTCTTAATGGCCTGCCACACAGTTTGAAAAGCATGGCTATAGAACAAGAGTAACATTCCTGCTTGACTGGGGAGAACTCCTACATCCTAACCCCAGCCTACTAAAGCTAAAACTGAGACCAACTTGAAAAGTTAAGAGTATGTTCAGGGCTTCCCTGGTGGCGCAGTGGTTGAGAGTCCGCCTGCCCATGCAGGGGACACGGGTTCGTGCCCCGGTCCAGGAAGATCCCACATGCCGCGGAGCGGCTGGGCCCGTGAGCCATGGCCGCTGAGCCTGCACATCCGGAGCCTGTGCTCCGCAACAGGAGAGGCCACAACAGTGAGAGGCACACGTACCACAAAAAAAAGAGTATGTTCAGAATTTTTTTTTCAAAGGCAAGGATGTATCGATTACATTCTGGAAAAGCTTTCATGAAAAATGTTCAGGTTTTATATTTCCTTCATTTTAATTTATTTTCTGACCCATAGGATGAGAGTGAGAAGAGTACCTATCTGGCCCTGAGCTCAGCTCTCTTAAGTACCATCTCCCACTCAAAAGAACTAGGGCTTCTTGGAGAAAAGACTGAATTCAGGTCTGCATCAAGAAATATAGAAGATGAGCCTGGAACATCTTGTCATACAAGAAGCAGGAAGTCTAAGACCACTGGGGTTGTGCCTTTTGAATCAACTTGAGTAGCCTCTCTCTGAGCAGAGATGGACAATTTGAACATTAGTAAGGATGACTACACAAAATGAAACACAGAAAATATGTCTAAAGCCATGAGTTCATAATGATACTAAAGAACCATACCCACTGGTCATCTCGGCACAGGGTTTCTCAACAGTGGCACTGCTGATACTCTGGAATCGATTATTCTGGGTTGGAGGGCTGTGAGATGTATTGAAGGCTATTTAGCAACACCCCTGGCCTCTAACCATTGGATGCCAGTAGCACCCTCTCCCCAGTTGTGACAACCAAAAATGTCCCCAGATATCGTCCAATGTCCCCCACTTGAGATCCATTGCCATGGATCAACACGTTATTTCTGAAAACTGATAAAACACAGAGAGAGACTGAAGTATTGATCCTGTCTTTTGTTTATATATATGAAACTTTACCCCAGGGAACCAAACACTAAGTGGAGGAAATTTCATTTCATAAAATATTCCAGCTAATAAATGAACCAGAAATAGAATTAGGAGTGTTACAAGTCCAGCTGAACTAATGGATTGAGGCAATCAGCATCACTGGATGCTAATCACAAGAAAGCATATCCAGACATACCACACATGCCCGTGAGTGAAGCTCACAGTAGACTTGGGGGAAAAAAAGCGTGACTCTGATCAAGCCTCTGCATCTAACTATCAAATTAACATAAATATAATAAATATAGAGGACAGAGGAACATGTTCAACTACACCACACTGATGCAGCCAGCAAAATGCGGACTGTAGGAAAAGATATCACCCAGTTTCTTTAATAACAACCAAAAAATGCATGGAAAGAAAAGAGGGGTCGAGGAAATACATAGATTAAAAGACACAGTGACCATTTGCAATGTATCGACCTCATTTGGTTCCTAATTCAAACAAACTGCTGAAGTATGCATATCTGTTATTATTATATATATGTTGAAATAATAAATTTATTTAAATTAAGGAAGTGAGAACCCATGCAATTTTAAAATTTGCTTTTTTTCCCCTTGAGAGGGACAACAGTATCGTGATTGTTTGTTTTTTTTAAAAGAATCCCAATACTAGAGATATATACTAAAATATAGATGAACTGGTATATCTGAGATTTGTTTCAATACCATCCAAGAAGAGAGGGAAGAGTATATGAGAATGTGGATAAAACAATATGGGTCATGAACTGATAACCATGGAGGGTGAGTAAGGAGTTAAGAGGGGTTCATAATACTAAGATCGCTACTACTTCATGTATTTCCAATTTTCTAGAGTAAAGTTTTCCTGTTATGCAAACAAAAGAGTGCCTGGCCCTAACCCCTCAGGGGATTAGGTTACTTTGCAGAACCAATGAGAAATTTTTTATTTAAATACATGATAACTAGGCTTTACCCCTGTAATGTGGTAACTGACATTTGAATAGTGTTTTACCTTCCATTTCGTTTTCTTTTTTTATTCTTTTCTCCTTATTTCTTTTTGATTTATAGTTGATTTATAATGTGTTTCATGTGTACAGCAAAGTGAATCAGTTATACATATACACATATCCTCTCTTTTTTACATTCTTAAAAACAGGACAAACTGAATGAGAAAACCTGGACTCATGACAGTGATGAAACCTGAATGATATACTTTTTTTTTTACCCTAGTGATTCCATACATGTCCTCATTCCAATGAAATCCCATCAAACGTACAGCCCCCTCTGGATAAATGATTCAGATGTCTATTTATTAAGAAGAAAATATGTTCACAATATAGAGTGCAAAAGGCAAGGAATCAAACAGGAGGTATGAGTCCCTTTTCACAAAATTTAAACATACATGTAATTTTTATATGTCTATACATAGAGGGAAAGTTTGAAACCCTAATCTTAGATGGTAGGATTGGAAGTGACTGCTTTTGTTTTGTTGCCTATATTTCCTAAGGTTTTACAACTGAATATGTACATCTTACACAATAAGTAACAAAATGTATTTTTGTTACACGTTTGTACACATTGAGGGGTCCACTCCACTCCTCAGGGAGAATCACTTAGAAGGAACTTCATATCCCCGAAGGATATTAGATAGCAGAGCATGAGTGCTCTTTGTGTAATTCCTTAAAATGAGACTAGACAGACTGCAGGGTAGCCACAGGGCACAAAAGGTTTGTGTTGAAGATAAACCCCCAGGAATATCATTAGGTTCTTAGAATTTGTTTTGTTATCCAAGCTAACAGTACGTTCACCTCTTTTATCAAAGATGCCTTTCCTCCTGAAGTGAATTACAATCCCAGGTAAATCAGGTGATTAACCAGACAGTCTAGAAATCTGGGTTTTATCCCCCTGCAAGTTCCAAGCTGGTAATGTGATCCTGCCAGCCTCACCAAAGCCTCTTTGGAAAGGACAAGGTGGTTTAGTGATGCCGAGAACCACTGAGAATTCTGTGCGAGTTTACAAATCCTCGGGGAAACAAATCATTGCATACCGGCCAACACCTGGCCCCTGCACAATCTTCCCGATTCCCTCTCCCACCTGAACACCTGGCACTCTCCCTCAGCTGCAGCCATCCTGGCCTCCTTGTCCCTCCTCTAACAGGCCCCACCTGCTCCCATCTCAGGGCCTTTACACTGGCTGCTCTGGCCCTTTGGAACATCCACCCCCCAGACACCTACATGGCTCACCCACCCACTTCAGATCTCTGCTGAAATGCCACCGTGTTAAACAGCCCTTCCCTAACACAACGTTGCAAATCAACAAAAATTTTTTTTAAAAATAAGAGAGAGAGACAAGGAGGCATAATAGGTAAATGAGTACAGTTTGAGCTGACCAATTAACAATTGATTTCCCTATTACCACAACCATAAACAGAGATGAGAAACTGATCACAACGTTTTCGCATTGCAGGTATAAATAACAAAATGCAAACTGAAAATAAAAAGAGACTTAACCTGACTGAAGTCAAAAGAAGAAAAAAAAAAGCCCCTCCATGACTCCTGATCTCCCAGAGTACTCCCTTATCCCCTTTACTGTTATCCCCTTTACTGTTATCCCCTTTACTGTTACTGTTGCTGTTATCATTTTTTTCTTTTTATTGTGGTAAAATATACATATACAACACAAATTTTACCATTTTAGTCATTTTTAAGTGTATGATTCAAGGGCATTAAGTACATTCACATTATTCTGCAACCATCACGACAATCCATTTCCAGAACTCTGTCATCTTCCCAAAAGGAAACTGTACCCACTAAACACATTCCCCATTCCCCAGCAGCCCTGCCCAGGGCAACCCCTATTCTGCCTCTTGTCTCTAAGAACCTGATTGCTCTAGAAACCTCTTCTAAGCGGAACCATACACTATTTGTTCTTTTGCATCTGACTTGTTTCACTTAACAGAATGTTTTCAAGGTTCACCTATGTTATAGCATGTATCAGAATTTCATTCCTTTTTAAGGCCAAATAGTACTCCACTGTACAGATATACCACATTTTGTTTATCCGTTCATGGGTCAATGGGCATTTGGGTTGTTTCCATCTTTTGCCTATAGTGAATAACGATGCTATGAACATGGGTATACAAAAATGTTTGAATCCCTGCTTTCAACTCTTTGGGGTATATGCCCAGAAGCGGAATTGTTGGGTTACCTGGTAATTCTACATTTAATTTTTTCAGGGACAGCCATACTGTCTTCCACAGCGGCTGCACCATTTTACATTCCTACCAACAGTGCACAAAGGTCCCAATTTCTCCACTTCCTCACCAACACTGTTGTCTTCCGTTACCCCTCACCCAGCTTTATTCTTCTCCATAGCATTTACTACGTATCACACTACAATACTTGCTTATTATATTGGCTGCCTAGCCCCAGTTAGGATTTAAGCCTCTTAGGAATAGGACTCTCATGGCTGCATCCCCAGCACCTAGAACACACCCTGGCACACAGCAGGTACTCAAAGTTTGTTGAATGAAGGAATAAAATATTTGAACCACAACTTAAACAGGCATTAGAGTTTCTAGACTAGATTTATCATACCAAGTGCCTTAAACAATGTCCAGTTTAGGGAGGAACCTGGACATAGTTCAACAGGAGGAACAGCTCAGTGGGTGATGGTTTCAGCTCATCCTCATTAGCAATAACCTCAGAACCACAAACACTATGACAATTGGTAGGAATCATGGAAATTATGTCATTCCTGTCCCTGACTTCAAGCCTTAATTCATTTCATCAAAAGAGCCAGGCAGGGCTTCCCTGGTGGCGCAGTGGTTGAGAGTCCGCCTGCCGATGCAGGGGACACGGCTTCGTGCCCCGGTCCGGGAAGATCTCACATGCCACGGAGCGGCTGGGCCCGTGCACCATGGCCGCTGAGCTTGCGCATCCAGAGCCTGTGCTCCACAATGGGAGAGGCCACAACAGTGAGAGGCCCGCGTACCGAAAAAAAAAAGAGCTGCGCAAAAACTTAGTGAACTAAAAAATCGCATGTACTTCCAGTTACTAAAGAAAGAGCCTGTGAAAGCAATGTGTTTTATTTTAAAAGATCAAACCAACAGCAAAAAGATGGGGCACTGGCCTTGCGTAGACTCCTTAATTAGACGTGCCCAAGTGCAGCTTGACCTAAAAACCTAACTCCAGGCCTAATTTTATTTCTTTGACTTTTTTCTGTTGTTCAAATTTGGTGTTTGTTGCTTCATTTTGGTTTGTTTTTTAAGAGCTGCTTGTAAAGAAATCAGATTTTCCATGAAATCATTACAAATGAGCTAAAAAGCCATTTGGGTTTTTGCTGTGGAAGTCAGTTGGTAGTAAACCATTGTATTAGAAGTTTCTTTCTCTCTTTAAGACTATGGTCTTCCTCAGCTGAAAATATTTTGAGATAAAAGGCAACAGATCTGTCTTCAGTTCGCCTATTTCTTCTCTAAGCAACCATTCCATCTCTCCTTCCTCAAGAAAAGGTGCTAACTCCCTCCAAAAGGCAACCGCTGTGTTTAAACGCAACACCACTGTCAACCCCAAACAACTTCCATGAGTACCAAACTGGAGGCCAGGAGTAATTCATTACGAGCATGAAGAACTTTCCCTGCCTGATAAGGAAATCTTGATAGGATATTCTGTTCCGATTTGAATTATTCAAAAAGCAGATTATACTTTCAACACACACACACACACGCAAGCGAAAGTAAGAAACGAAAAAGAAAAGTGTTCTTACACAACTGGCCACAAAGCAAACTGAAGGATACATGAAAAGACATCAACATTTCACAGTTTAGACTCGCTGCAATTTAAACTTTCGAAGTATTCAAATGGAGAAACACCTGATTCTTGTAACCTGCTCAGATGCCTTGATGTAGACAATCAAGATGGATTTCAGGTATGAGATCAACCCAATGATGAACTTAAACAACGTTCCTTGTGGTTTGGTTTGGTTTCTTTTATTCTCCTCATGCAGACTTGGCAGCACACAGCTTACCAAAACGAACTCAGTACAACACCTAAGACCTCCTCAAATAGCCACAGTCTTTTATTCCTACATCTATGGCTACGTCGTTTTCTTCTTACATCAAGGTCACTTTGTTCCTTCATCGTTTGGTGGGACACAAGCAAAAGTTATTCATCGACAGCAGTGAGTTTACCACTTTTCCCAGGTACCCCCTTATCCCCCCACAAACCTAGGTGCATTTGTGGGAAGCAGCAGAGTCCCAAACCTTGGGGTTATATCTTGCATCCACTGGGTGCTAGTTACCGGACAAGTGATTTCACTCTCTGCACCTCAGCTTCTTCACCTGTACCTGACTCACAGGGTTTCTGTGATGTATGGCTCTGGACCTGGCTTACAAGTACTTAATGGGCATTATTATTTTTAGCAACCAGAGAAGAGACCACTTTCTCCCTGCCTGCACCTTACTCTTAAGAGGGGACCTGAACCCAATCCTTGACCTTATGAGTGCCCACGTAGCCATACGAGTCAAGAAAACTCCAAGAAGGAAGTAGTCCTCACACATCCAAATCCTTCCCACTCCACGAGCACTCCTGAGGAGCTTATCAACAGGAAACAAAAGCACAATACTACTATAATGAAATGTCTGACTTTTCTTTTCTAATTAGCAAAGCCGGAAGATTGTAGCCCAGGGAACAGCTAAATATTTAGAATGTTAAAGAAGTTATGAAGACCCAGGCCCCCCACCCATATTACCCTATCGTTTACCCTCTTCCTGACCATTTCAGAAGAAAAAACTTGTGATGCTCAAATCTGCAGCAATGAGGATGTATGTGCACCCGTTGAAACCTCCCTCTCGTGACGTGCAGTCTGAACATTTGGGGAGGAAAAAAATAGGAGCTGCTTGTGTTTACATTTAAATGCTGCTCTAAGCTCATATCCCATGACAGGCACCTAAACCATAGAATCCACCAGATTCCTTGATGTTCAGGTGGCTTCAAGTCAAGGGCTGGATGCTATTATCTTATGTTTCAAGAACTTCCCTTTTTAAAGTTCTAATTCTTTCAGTTTGCCAGCAACCACTTTCATTTCTTGGAACCCAATCTACTCTGATTAAACACACGTTCACAGTAAGAAAAAAGAATGACTATTTTGAAAGAGAGAAGCAGATAATTTTTGCTTACATATCTTGGCAGATGAAATACACTGTATCCTTCAGAATTTAAATCATCAGCACACCACCTGGCAAGTTCAATTCTCACGTCACCAATGGGCATCCCTTTTACTGGTCCGTTTAATGTTTTTCTTTTTCTCCCCTCCTCTCATAAACCTTCAGGCTGCTTCACTTCTGAGCTAGGGCCAAAAGTACTAGGCAGGACTGCCCTCTGGATCTCATCCGCTCCCTAAAGCCCTCACCAAAGGCAGTGACAAATTTTGGAGACTGAGCTATGAAGTTTCCTTTTATTTCCTACTCCCCGTCTCCATGACTCTTTAGAGGGAACTTAAATAGGCTTAGGACAAAAATTCCTTATTGATTACAGCTCTCAGGCTTCCACACTCACCTGACCCGGGTCAGGCACTCTGTTGCCAAAACACGCCCAGCCAGGAGTGCGAGTCCGGCTCCTCCCGTAGTCAGCTCCTAAATATTGAGAAAGAAAGAAGACTGAATACGAGATTGGCCAGATGTGGGTGCCTAAGAGAAATTTTCAAATTCCACACTTCCACTTTCGTTAGCCTCCTTCCTGGAGAGACAACCCCGCTGCCCCCGCAACACACACACACACACACACACACACACACACACACACACACACGACCACCACCCCCAAATCTGACAGGTAGGTTGGTGGGATCACTTAAGTGAGGATTACAGGTAACTTCGCTTATTTGTTTCCAATATATAACTGACAGGTGAGACTAAGTGCGCACAAACTTCGAACGCGCCGGGGGGCTGAAACTAAGCGAAGTGTTTGGCAGATCCCAAAGCACTTGTTTCCCAGAGCGGAGGCCAAGTATCCTCATCGGGCGTGAGCTTCGTCCACACTTCATCCCTCACCGCTCCCGGGGTTTTCTTCGTTTTTTAAAACCTCCCCACTGGGGCCCCAGTACACGCATTATTCTCCCAACCGTGCAGCACGAGGGACGGCTACATTTTAAGAAAGATTGTTTCCTGCAGCGGACTCACACAGGACACCCCCGCACACACCTCCCCCCCCCAAAAAAAACAACTGTTTCCTGCAGCAGCTTCAACAGTTTCCAACTTGGGGGAATGCCATTCCAATCCAGAATGGGCAGCCCTCAAAGCCAGTCGATGGAGTTCAGAATTTTTTTAACCTCAGATGAACCCCCCCAAAATGCCCTCTGTAAAAGAACCTCTAAATGCATGCAAGTGCGTGCAAATCCACCAAGAACTCCCAGAGAGCGAGGCAAAAACTTCTGCCCCCGGGGGAACAGTACCAACTCCCCGCGCCCTCTGCCCGGCCCCAGCCGCTACCTTGGTGCCCGGGGAGCCACGCCGCTTTGGGGGAGGAGGGCGAGGAGAGGGGTTAGCAGCCGCTGGGTAATCCCATGTCCGCGAAGAGGGCGCTCGTTCCGCGAGGATGGAAGCGGAACACCCACACCTCCTCGCGGCGTGAGCTTTCTCTCTCCACCCTCTGCCTCCTCCTCCACCACCACCTCCTCCTCCTCCTCTCCTCCCACCCCAGCGAGCCTGAGGAAACGCTTCAGCAGCTCATCCACATGGTTACTGCACTGAGAAGCGGCTCCTGGCAGCTTATATAGGCCGGGAAGCTCCCTGGGCAATGTAGTCCGAGTTCGGGGTCGTGGCGGCGCCTGGGGCAGGGAGGATGAACTACAAGTCCCAGAATCCTATGGGCTCCCGGGCTGGGCTCTAAATAGACGCACGCCGGGACAGGGAGGGGCGTGCGGCCGAGAGTCCGGGCTTCAAAACGAGCTCGCGTGTGAGAGCCGGCTGGGTTTGGAGCCCGCGACCCAAAACCACCTCTGGGGGCGTCCCCAACCCTTGGGGACTCTCCTCCTTCGGCTGCCCCCTTTCCCTAGAATCCAGGTGTCACTGGGAGCAGAGGGCGGGGAGGAGCTCGGATTTCTGCTTTGGGAAGTTTTTACAAGCTGTTACCCACCCTTCCCCCGCTTTGAGTCCCCGAGCCAAGAATTTCAGAAATCCAAGGCACAAAAACGCCAGTGTTTGCGGTCAAGGATTAAAGGCGCGAGGTTGTCTTTTATTTAATCTGCTCTGCCCTGTTCGGGTTTGCACAGAAAACTAAGTCTGGGAGCAGTGCAAGCGGGGACACAGGCAAGTGGCTTGAGAACACTTTCCTGAGCCCGAGCTGCTTGTGTGTTTCCTCGCCCCGCAGGAGGTAATGAAACGCAAGCCTCTCGGTGCACAAATAAAGGAGCCGGGTTGTGACTTGCCAGCGCTGAGATTGAGAGGCAGAAAATAAATACAAACCGCGACCTCGGTCCTGACCCTGCTACAGGCAGCCCCTCTGCTCCCGGGAGCTGTAAATGCTTAAGTAAATAAACCGCAAACCAGAAAAATAAGGGCTGTGGAGAGAGAAGCTCATACAAAGATGCGCGTCCAGGCGGGGCGCACTCCAGCAGCTCCGACAGGGGCTTTAGGGACAAGGTGGCTTTCAGCTCACTGCTAAGTGATGCCTGGCTATAAGCTTCTGGCTGCGGCTTTTGCAGGGAGGGCAAGTCAGCCTCAAAAGATGTGCGTTCATTCCTCAAACGTTTCCTGAGAGTCTACTGGGTACCAGGCGCTGTGCCAGGCACTGGAGTATGGTGGTGAGCCAAAACACATCGCAGTGTTCCGGACAGGCACTGCCTACTGCCGCATAGGATCTGCTACAACAGCAATAGCAATAATAATAATCGGGGAGACTGATTTTGAGCCCAGCCCACATGCACTTTTCATCAGTTTTAACAACCCTAGGCATATTTAGTATCCCTATTTGACAGACGCGCGACTGAGGGCTCAAAGAAATCAAGTAACTTCCCAAGATGACACCGTCAATTAAGTAGTGCAGCCTGGATTCCAAGTCCAGCCTGTAAGTGTACTAAGTCCTTGTCTTTCGGGAAATCCATCACCACTGCCTTAAACGGCCTCCCTCCCCATTTTGAGAGCAGCCTCTGAGCCCTTGGGCAAGTCATTTTTATCTCTTTGCCCTAGTTTTGCCATCTTGGAGGGAGAAAATCATTAGAATTTGCCAACTTTCTGTCAAGTTTGCTTGATACAGAGTCAACAGTCTTATGAAACTTCAGAAACAAATTAGGGGAGCAGCATAGCTGATAATTATTACTGACATAATAATGCCAAAACTAATAATAATTACTGACATTTATTGGGTACAGGCCATGTGCCAGGCATTACTCTAAACTCTTTATGTACATTACCTCATCAAATCCTATTAATGAACCTTTTTTTACTTATGAGAAAATTGAGGCACAGAGAGGTTAAGTAACTTCCCCAAAGTCACACAGGGAGTAGGCTGTCTGACTCCCAAACCTTGGTTTTTTACTACTGCCCTCCACAGCTTCCCCAATGTAAACATATGTGTTGTATTTGCGCATATAAGCGTTTAATCATCCAGGAATGGTTATCACATTCACCTTTGTCCCCTCCTCTCTTTCAGCATCATCCTCTGGTCGCTGGACACCACAGGCTTCTGCCTAATGCCTCAAGCTACCCCTCCCATCAGCAGGAAGCTCCCCCATCTTGTCACAACAAAGGGGTTCACACCTTTCCCATCTGTCCCCTCTCTTCCTCCATGAAAACAATCTGTTCTATTTCTAAAGGGTTTTTTGTTCTGCTTTTCATATTCCACAGATCGCTCTATGCTGACATAACTGGTAAATAACTGGTAAATACTAAAGCACCCTACCCTGTGCTTCCAATTCAGAAACACAGTGGGATTTTAACATAGATTTTCTGAAGAAAACTTGCTCAAGTCTGAGGGCTGGAGTTGTGTGATTTTCATCCTCACCATATAGTGGACACTTGACCTTTAACTGCTTTCTCCACTGTCTTCCCACCCAGACCACAAGTTTCATTAAAGGCAGGGACCATATTTTATTTATGCTTGTATTCCCTACCATTCCTAATGCAGCAGGCCTTAGTCCTCTGCACATTTTTTTAGATATGCAAAATAAAATGTTCATTTTAAAAAGGTTTTTTGACAGGAGGTGTGGCAGGCATGTGGAAAGCTAGATGAACATATTTTTTGAGCACACAAACCTTGTAGCCCATTTGCGTCATAGACTGTTTCCTCTATCTGTGTGTATGAATGGTCCTATTCAACATTTTGCAACTGGCCTCAGGTTCTGGAAGCTACAGGATCACTAGAAGGTAGTTTTGCGAAATTTGCTATGCTGTACAGAGGTTCTCTATGATGGAGTATGACTGATGATTGAACTTCCGATAAAAGGACCACAGCCCATTTCATTCTCCATTATCCATAGAGGGAAGGGGGCTTCTTTGTCTTTGCTGTATTTTTTTTCCTGGTAGAAGTTTCTAGATCTGTGCTTTCCAATACAGTAGCCACTAGGCATTCGGGCACTCACGATGTGACTACTTGTAACTGAGATGTGAAGTAGGTATAAAATACACACTGAACTTTAAAGACTTAGGACAAAAAAATCAAAATATCTCATTAATAATTTTTATACTGATCACGTGGTGAAATGATAATATTTTGGATATATTGAGTTAAAGTAGATTATAAAAATTAATTTCACCTGCTTCTTTTTACTTTTTTATGGTATTACCGCAGTATTCAAAATTACATATATGGCTTATATTATATGCTACTGGACAGTGCTGGTCTAGAACACCAAGAATCTGATTCTTGAGATCCAACTTGAGAAGATGACCAGCCCTGAAAGTTGCCATTTATGACTTTACCCTTGAAAATGCCCTGTGCAGGGAAGTAGGAGAGCTTTGCAGTCAGGATACTATCACAGATTGAGCAGAAGTCTGAAGAACGTCCAAAACTAGCACATCAGCCTACCCCAGGGAAACCCTGCAAATAGAAACAGGTTCTTGTCAGCGGTATTTAGCTGAAAACTGCAACTGAATTAATCTTCCAAGAAGCCCACCCTCAAATGCTACCCTGATTAACACAGCAAGATATGCTGGAGAAAGCAAAGAATGGGAAAAAAATGGGTGTGACACCCAGGTGCACCATTAATATCCATGTAGCTGTGGCCAGTCACCTAACTGTGCAGAGGCTCAGTTTTTTTGATGAGTAAAGCCAATAATCCTTGCCCTGCCAAGTTCACCAGATCAAATGAGTCATTGGACATGATTGGCGTTGCAAGCTCACCGTAGCTGTACCAAGAGAGCCTTATCAACAAGCATGGGGAAAATGTTGATGCGTCATGATATAGTACTCAGTTCCAAACCAAACTTCAGGTTATTAGGGCAGCATTAGTCCCAGTTTTCTCCCAGGCAAATGTCACAGTGAGTCTTGAGTACTTTCATTAATAGCTCTCCCAATCACTCTTAAATGGCAACACAGAATGACTGGCACTGAAGTCAGAGAATTTGATGTATTTTTTCGGGCCCTGTTGTGTTACCTACATGTGTACTACATTTACTATCAGTAAAGAGAACTAGCTACTATATAGCCAATCTTCCAACTGTTCTCTCTTGGTCATTGGTCATTATTTACTTTTTGTGGTGGAAGGATGGAGTCACAGTCCTCTTTGAGAATCTTATAAAACCCATGGACATTTGCCCCAGCACAACACAGATGCTCACAATTTTAGCACCAGTTCTTGAAATTTCTTGTACCAGCACCCCCAGTCTCATTCACAGATACCCCTACAAGACTAAATTGTCTTTTAGCTCCGTCTTTTTGCAATGTTGTCTTTCCAACCAGATAAACTGTTTGAAGATAGCGACCAGGTCCTATATTTGTGTAGCATGTAGCTCAGCTTTGTATACAGAGTAGGTGCACAGCATTTATTGGCTAATTCACTATCGAAACTATAAGGATGGCTAGAAGAAATGATGCACAAACACATAGCAGCCCTACCTGAGATGGAAAAAGTGCAGTTGGCATTTGGACAAGAGCAGAAGAGAGACCAATTTGGCATGGAGCTTGGAAAAGTAAGGTGTTTTTCCTGAGCCCAGGCTCTGGGCATCCTCTGAAGCTAGGAAAAGGCATGAACAGGGAGAGGCCCTATATTTGCTGTCCCATCTCTGGAATTTAAAAGAGAATCCTGGTCAGTAACCTTGCATGTGGAGGGAATCTGGGCAAATTGTCAATGATATAAAGTCAGGGAGGCAGCATAATAGCCACAGAAGAATGCAAAAATTAAGCTCTCACTACCACTTTAAACTATATGAAAGTGACAGCTATACCATCTCTGATTATCGCTGCCAACGTTATCAAGAACCACGTAAGCAAATCAAGAGCACTATTGCTTTCTTACCCATTATCTTCTTGTGACACATGCAGAACCAGGGCTTTATTATCATCTCAGACATTTCCCCCATCTCCTGCCTCCCATCTGTAGGACTATCATCCTCAACTACTCTGGTAGCCAAGCTAGACCTAGGGACTTGAAGAAATCTTGGGAAAGTCCTCATTATCTTACCCCAGTGTTTGAAATGAAAGGCAATCTGTCAAAAGAAAAACAGAAAGCTTTTCCTTACAGAAGATTTCAGCTAATACATGTAGAAGGAATAATAAAATTAGAAAATCACCGTTTTGCAGCTTCTGCTGTAAACATGTGTTTAGGCAGATATCAATTAATGCCAAACCTCCTGGGCGAAATGTTGATGGGAAGAAAGATATTCACATGGTCCTTAAAAATCACCTCCCACACTACTCACTAATTACGAAGTGGAAAGTGGACCTTTACGGTGAAGAAATATGGCAATCACCCACATTAACCGAGTAGTCAAATTTACCATCAAGAATATTGGAACAAGCAGAAACTATTTACATCCTGATATGATTCTGTAAGAAACCCACAATAACACATGTGAAACGATCTTGCCCAAAATGTTTCAGCATACAGTCAGACAAACCCAGAATATGGGGCATTCCACGAGACCACTGGTCTGGATGCTTCAAAGAAATCCGTGTCATGGAAAAACTAAATGGCAGGAGGACAAGCTAGTTTTAAAGGACTAAAACAAACATTACAACTAAATGCAACATGTGACCAGTGATTGGATCCTGAATTGGAAGAAATAAGAAAATATATCTATGGAAGACATTTTTCAGCAATTGGAAAAATTTGAATCTAGATTGTATATGAAAGAATATTATGGAATTATTCATTTTCTTGGGTGCAATAATGGTATTGTGGTTATGTAGGAGAGTGCCCTTGCCCTTAGGAGGCATACCCTAAAGCAGCTGTCCTCGATGGTTTTGGCACCAGGGACTGGTTTCGTGGAAGAATTTTTCCATGGTGTTGGGGAGGCGATGGGTCAGGCTGTAATGCGAGGGATGGGGGGATGGGGAGTGGCAGATGAAGCTTTCCTCGCCCACCGTTCACCTCCTGCTGTGCGGCTCGGTGGTGCCTAACAGGCCCGTGGACAGGAACCAGCCGCAGCGGGGGGGTTGGGGATCCCTGCCCTAAAAAAGTATTAAGAAGTGGAATCTCCTGGTGTCTGAAACTCACTCTTAAAAAATGCATATGTATTTAATCTGAAAAAATTGTTTATGTATTTGTACTTGTCTACGTCCTCCAAAAACGATCTAAAATCTTGCCACATCTATAGATATTTCTATGGCCATTTTTGTGATCATTTCACAGTTACACTGGAGAATTATTTCATACCTTTGAAGGTGATAGTTAAGTGCAATAAATTATTTTAAAATTTCCATTTAAGTTTTTCGGTAAAATGTAAAACAAGCTAGTTCCTGTAACTAGGCATATTTGTGTCAAAGGTGTCCAAGTTATGAGTAATTCATTGCAATTACTTAAGGTCTTTTCAAGGCAACCAGAAAAGCAAAGCAAATGACGCCTGAGAAAAGGGAAATGGAAAACTTGAGAATTTTTACAGACTTCATTTTTCCCTTCTCCTGGGAAAGTTATTTAATGATCAATAGACCTGGTCACTAAAGCAAGTACTGAAATCTACTTAATTCAGTTACCAATCAAGCAGGACCTGCAGCTTTTTCACTTCCCGTGTTATGTCAGTGTATCCAGACTCAAGAGAGTTAACTGCTTCCTTTTGTTCCCACTTAATTTTGTTCCCAGATTAAAGTAGTATTTCCCTCTAATTGTAGTTTTAGGACATGGGTAATCTGCATCGAGTTCAACCCAGATGGAGAGTTTGAGTTTAATCCTTCACGAAACAGATCAGTGAGGTGGGGTCAGCCCAGGGAAGTGGGGTTGGAGAGGTGGGGAGTAGAGTACAGGGATTTATATAGGAACACTTTATTGGCTACTTAAGTACCTGGCCGTCAGTATTAAACTTATATTTAATGGGTACCTACATACTCTACCACGTGCTTAGCTGGGAACCGGTAAGCGTGGAAAGGACTGAGTAGAATGCAAAGTGTTTTGCTGTCTGCTTTTTCTGTATCATTACTTTCCTTCCAAAGGAATTTCAGACTTTCAAATGTGGTGTTTAGAGGGTAACAAATAGGAAGACTGGCTGCTTTTTAATGGTTAAGTTGTAGCTCTTAGATGGTCTCTCATCCCGTTTCCTTCATTGTCCTTCTTTCCAGTAATATTTTGCAGACCTAGCAGCTGTGACCTAGGAAATCGCCTAGATGTTGTCCAGGTGCTCCGGCCTTCTTTAATTACTTCACCACCATCTAGGGTGATGAAGTAGTTAAAGAAGGGAATATTTCTCCATTAAAGGTACACATTATCAAGATGATTCTTTGTCATGGAAACACTTATATTGAATATAATATAGCAAGCGAAGGAGAGGAATAGCTTCTTGTGAGTAGTTTCTCTACTCAACTCTCCCTCAAACAAGCCCTTTTAATTACACTTATAACTGTGCTACCTCTCAGGGGTAGGAGGAGGAAGCAGAAAGTACATCTATTTTAAAGGCAAAGTCTCACTCAGCACCTGAGATGCCTCGAGAAGTAGATGAAGTTGGCAATCCTTGATGCAAATGAGCGATTCTATGCACATAAGTGTTCACTAGAAAAAAAATTAAACAAGTAGATTGTACTCTCATTATCAAAAATAAAGATATTTGGAAGAGAAAGATTGTTTCAAAAGAATCCCATTCATAGGAAAAGCAAGGCCTTTCTTTCTGAGTTTTTGAATATACTGTTTTCTACCTGAATGAAAAAAACATGTAGTAAGGCTCATTGAAAATAATTCCATGTAGTAACAAGTAAACAGAGCTGGTCCTTCCAAAAAATGATTCCAGTAAGAATTTACTAATTATTTTTAACTTGTGCATAATTGAATGATCATTTGACCTTCAGAAAAAGCAAACTATTTCAGTTCATGTGGTTTTGGAAAAGTACACTTGGCTTGAGAAGTAGGGTGAAAAGCTGTTATTAGATAGATCTTTGTATTATGTCTGTTGCCCTTACTTTAAAAAAAAGAAGTGTACATTCTGACCCCAAATCAGTGTTAGAAATTAGGTTCTCAGGGCTTCCCTGGTTGTGCAGTGGTTAAGAATCCGCCTGCCAAGGCAGGGGACTCAGGTTCAAGCCCTGGTCCAGGAAGATCCCACATGCCGCAGAGCAACTAAGCCTGTGCACCACAACTACTGAGCCTGTGATCTAGAGCCCGTGAGCCGCAACTACTGAGCCCATGTGTCACAACTACTGAGCCTGCGCTCTGGAGCCCATGCTATGCAGCAAAACAGGCCACCGCTATGAGAAGCCCACACACCGCAAGGAAGAGTAGCCCCCTCTCTCTGCAACTAGAGAAATTCCACGCACAGCAACGAAGACCCAATGCAGCCAAAAATAAATAAATCTTTTTTTAAAAAAGAAAAGAAATTACGTTCTCCGATTAATAGCCTTTATTTCTCTTCCACTTAACTTATTTTCAGAACATTATCACAAGGGAAGAGGCACCAATATTAAAAAAGAAAAGGACAAAAAAAAAAGACTTCTTATAATGCTAACCTATTTTGGAACCATGTTTTGAAGCAATAGAGTGGCACTTGGTGACATGTCAATCCACATTCAAAGCAAAAGAGGAAAAACACTGTCATGTATTTCATGGAATAATTCTTAATCAGCAAGTAATTAAATTTTGATTAATTGCAGCCATTAAATTATAATCTTATTTTTTTGTCACTATCTCATTTAAAATGTAGTAAAAGCAGAAACATCTTGAAGAAATGAGGAAACAGTGGAATTTGCCCTAAAAGTCTATTTTGGAGGGGGGAAGAGGTCATACATTTCTATCATTCCCCCATAGAGAAGAAGAAGCCTGTTTGGGAAGTTTAGGAAACTTTTTGTACATAGGATGGAACTCCCTGCTAGAGACACGTCACTGGCAAATGTTGGCATCCATAAAGCACACAACAGCAAAGACAGCTGGCAGATTTGGGTAGAATTTTGAACACTTGGATTGTTTTCAGAGTATTTGCCAATGCTATGTTTTCTGATTCCATGGGTTCCCCAGTCCCTCCACAGTGCCTGGCAGATGATGGATACTTGGTATCTATTTATTATATAAACATATGAAGTCAATATATTTCTTAATATTATGTATATGCATGTGATATCTGGGTCTCTAAGGATCAGTTAAAGCGGTACTGGAGATCCCTAAAGTATCGTAAACAAACTAGGTAGCCCTGGTTATCTAATATTCATTTACATGTATTAAGAAAAGTGTATTCATTTAAAATTTTCTATTAAATTAAAATACAGCCAGTACTAACTAGTAAGTTATCTGTATCCTGGGTAAGTCAACCATGCCTGCAAGTAGAGTCGAGTCAAAATGCCTAGATTTTTCCACTCCTAGTTATCTGTCTACCCAAGGAAAAGGAAGACATACATCCATACAAAAACTTGGGCACAAATGTCCATAGCAGCATTATTCATAATTGGCAAAAGTGGAAACAACCCAAACATCCCTCAACTGATAAAATGATAAACAGAACACAGACTATCTATACAATGGAGTATTATTCAGCCATAAAAATTAATGAATTACTGGCACATGCTATAAGACAGATGAACCTTGAAAACATTACGCTAAATCACAAAAGGCTGCGTATTATATGATTCTATTTATATAAAACATCCACAATGGACAAATCTATAGAGACTATGTAGATCATTGTTTTCCGAGGCCTGGCAGGGAATGGGGGTGCTGGGACGAAATGGAGGGGACTGCTGAAGGGTATGGAATTTCTTACTGAGGTGGTGAAAATGTGCCAAAATTGAATGTGATTATATGCCGCTGTGGTTATGCGAAAAGCCACGGAACTGTACACTTTAAAAGGGTCTATTGTATAGTAGATGAATGATTTCTCAATAAGGGTATTACAAGAGAAAAATGCTGGGTTTGAAACCTGGGACCCTGCCACTTACTAACTTAGGTAAATTACTTATCTGAAAAGGGGCCAATATAGTGTCTCCCTCATGGGGTTGTTGTTATAATGATTAAAGGAGATAATTCTAGGGAAAAGCCTCAAATATAGCAAGCACGTAAGTGGTAGTATCAGTCGTTATTATAGGACATTGGCTGATCCACTGCCCTTGCTGCTGTGTTTTGAACCATTTAGGGGACACCACAGGACCATAGCCAGCAGTACAGCTGCATGTGAAAAGGTGACCTGAGCCAATGGCTGCTCTTTAATTAATTAACTGACTTATTTTTATGTTTAGCTTAGTTCTATTTTCTTCTTCCAGTTTTACTGAGATATAATTGACTTACAGCACTGTATAAGTTTAAAGTGAACAGCACAATGACTTTTACACACATCATGAAATGATTACCACAATGTTTAGTGAACATCCATCATCACATATAGATACAAAATTAAAGAAAGAGAAAAAAAATTTTTTCCTTGTGATGTCAACTCTTAGAATTCACTCTCATAACAACTTTCATACATAACATACAGGAGTATTAATTATATTTATCATGTTGTACATTACATCCCTAGCACAATAGTTATTTATCTTATAACTGGAAGTGTGTGCTTTTTGACTGCCTTCATCCAATTCCCTCTCCACTCCCCTCTGGTAACTACACATTTGATCGTTTTTCTTCTGAGTTAGTTAGTTAGTTACTGAATTACTTAGTCTGTTTTTGGAGGATAATTGACCTACAGCACTGTGTTAGTTCCTGGTACACAGTATAGTGATTCCATATTTCTATATATGGAATGTATTTCAAAATGATCACCACAATAAGTCTACTTATGATCTGTCACCATACAAAGCTACTAGACGATTATTGACTATACTCCCCGCACTATACATTTTGTACCTGTGACTCATTTATTTTGCAGCTGGAAGTTTGTACCTCTTAACCTCCCTCACTAATTTCTCTCCCTGACCTAACCTCTCGCCTCTGTCAACCACCTGTTTATTCTCTGTATCTATGACTCTTTCTGTTTTGTTTTGTTTGTTCATTTCTTTTGATTTTTTAGATTACACATATAAGTGAAATCATACAGTATTTGTCTTTCTCTGACATTTCACTTAGCATAATAATATACAAGGGGGAAAAGATGGCCCCTTCAATAAATGGTATTGGGAAAATTGGACCACTCCAATCAAAAGAAAGAAACTGAACTAGTCTCTCACACAGTTATAAAAATAACTGCAGGTCCCTCCATGTTGCTGCAAAAGGCAAGAATTCATTTTTTATGGCTGAATAATATTCCACTGTATTTGCCACTTTCTTTATCCATTCATGTGTTGTCGGACACTTAGGTTGCTTCCATATCTTGGCTGTTGTAAATAATGCTGCAATGAACATAAGGGTGCATGTATATTTTTGAATTTGTGTTTTCGTTTTCTTCGGAAAAATACCCGAAGTGGAATTGCTGGATTGTAGTGTAGTTCTATTTTTTATTTTTTGAGGAACTTCCATACTGTTTTCCATAGTAGCCACACCAGTTCCATTCCCACCAACAGTGCACGAGAGTTCCCTTTTCTCCACATCCTCGCCAACGCTTGTTATTTGTTGTCTTTTTTATTACAGCCATTCTGGCAGGTGTGAGGTGACATCTCATTGGTTTTTTTTTTGATTTGCATTTCCCTGATGATTGGCATTCCTGAGCATCATTTTGTGTCTGTTGGTCATCTCTATGTCTTCTTTGGAAAAATGTCTTTTTAGATTCTCTACCCTTTTTTTAAAATCACTTTGTTTCATTTTTTGATGTTGATTTGTATGAATTCTTTGTATTTTTGGATATTAACTCCTTATCAGATATATAATTTGCAAATATCTTCTCCCATTCAGTAGGCTGCCTTTTCATTTTATTGATTATTTCCTTCACTGAGCAAAATGTTGTTAGTTCGATGTAGTCCCATTTGTTGAGATTTGCTTTAGTTTCCCTTATCTGAGGAGACATATCTAGAAAAAAATATTACTAAGACTTATGTCAGAGAGTGTACTGCCTAGGTTTTCTTCTAGAAGTTTTATGGTTTCAGGTCTTACATTTAAGTCTTTAATCCATTTTGAGCTTATTTTTATAACTGTGTGAGAGACTAGTTCAGTTTCATTCTTTTGCATGGAGCAGTCAAATTTCCCCAACACCATTTATCGAAGGGGCCGTCTTTTCCCCATTGTATATTCTTCCTTCCTTTGTTGTGGATTAATTGCCCATATAAGTGTAGGTTCATTTCTATTCCATTAATCTATGTGCCTGTTTTTGTGTCAGTACCTTACTGTTTTGATTACTGTAGCTTTGCAGTGTAGTTTGAAATGAGGGAGCATGATACCTCCAGCTTTATTCTTCTTTATTTTGATAGAGAGTACACTGAATCTGTAGATTGCCTTGGAGAGTATGGTCATTTTAATAATGTTAATTCTTCCAATACATGAGCCTAATATACCTTTCCTCTGTTTGTGTTGTCTTCAATGTCCTTCATCAATGTCTTATAGTTTTCCAAGTACAGGTCTTCTACCTCCTTAGATGGATTTATTCCTCATTATTTTATTCTTTTTGATACTATTGGAAATGTGATTGTTTTATTAATTTCTCTGACAGTTCACTGTTAGTGTATAGAAATGCAACAGATTTCTATATATTGATTTCGTATCCTGCAACTTTACTGAAATTGATGTTCTTTAGATTTAAATAAAGAAACAGAGAGACTAGAGTAACTGACTGTGAGGCCTAAATTTTCAAGGTCACAGGGGCTGGACAAGCCCTGTGCAAATCAAAGTGATGAGGGAGCAGAAATAACTGTGAGGGAACAGAGAGGAACACAGAGGAGATGCCCACCAGAAGGTGAGATGCTGGGAGTAAAGTTGAGTTTGGCCAATACCTAGAACAGTCTGAAGTCCTGGTAATTTCCTTGTCTAATTCCAAGCCATTCATAGCCATGCAGTGTGCCACCACCACTGTGTGAGGCAGTGTAACCGAGTACTAAATAGTAGAGATACTGCCATCACATTGCAGAAGTCCAAGTCCCACTTTCCAATCTCAGCATTCCACTTACCAGCCCCATGACTTTGGGCAAGACCTACATTGGCCCCTTTTCAGGTAAGTAATTTACCTAAACTCTCTGAGCCTCAATCTCCTCATCAGCCAAATTGGTATCATCATAGAACTTCCCTCACTGCCTTGTTAAAGGAATGAAATGAGACAATGCATCTAAGTGCTCAGCACGTAGTAAATACTCAAAAAATGAGAGACTATTAGCTAACACTACAGTCTTTATTGTTATTATTATTACTATTAATGCAACTTTACTCCTTGCATGCAAAGGCATTTAATCAAATAGCTGGTTACGCAAAGCTGTTTACACAGTGAAGTCCTTTAGCTGAAAAGTAGTTTGTATAAAAGGATACTTGAAAGCGGAAATATTTTTGGTGGGGGGGCCATGCCACACGGCTTGCGGGACCTTAGTTCCCCAACCAAGGATTGAACCCAGGCCCTCAGCAGTGAGAGCATGGAATCCTAACCACTGGACCACCAGGGAATTCCCAAGTGGAAATTTTATAAAGGAGTTATTTACTCAGTCCTTTCTTTTGCTGATGAAGGAACAGACATCTAAAGATTCAGTGGTTCTTCCAGTTCACAGAGACACACAAAGGCTATGTGGGGTTGAGAAACCAGGCTTCCTGACCCTAGGCAGGAGGTAAGTCCACTGACTCTCAGATCTTTGGGATTGAAACTACTAAATTAAAGTAGCAAACTTTTCTACGTAGTCTCTTAACCAGCTCTTTATTTTTAGTTTTTAAACCGAAGTCAAGATTAAAATCCTAATGCTATTTACTTTTTATTATATCAATTTTTATTTCTGTAAATTTTATTATATACATTATATAAATGAAATCCATTTCTTTTAGTTAGGTTTTATTCCACTGAGCTTTTGGCTGATCCATCAATAGAGCCAAGTTCCAACAGGAAAGAGACACTTTTCCGTGGTGAAATCACAAGAATGTCCTGGGTTCCCAGTGACCTAACCTGTTCTTCTGTTGCTGTGACCCAGAGCAAAAATTCCTGAAAGAGGAGCAACAGTGGAGTCATTCCGTGGCTGACTTATTTTTTTTCACATGACAGTAATACCAATTATCCTAGAAATGGGAGGGGGGAAAAAAACCAAAATCCTTACTTTTTTTTGTCAGATTTCCCAGAGGAGCAAGCATGGCACAGTTCCTTTTTCTTTTCTGCAATTATTTTCAAATTAATTTGCTCCTGGCCCAGTTTACTTTTATTCATTTCTATAGCCATTGAATCACACCCAAATGAGCTTCCTCTTTCTATTGTTAGACAGATTTTCTCAAAATATTTTAAAACTTTCTGCTTCCTCTCCATTCTGTTTTGTGGGTGAAGCATTTTATTCAGACTCTTTCCTCTGAGTCCTCTTGAGTTACAAAGTTAAATGATAATCTGTGGGTGGGAGACTTTGAGAAAGTTTTGACAATCGTAGGAAGACAGTTTGTGAGATGACATTTATTGTCTCTCATTGGCTTATCTATGGATGTGCCTGTGGTGTCTTGTATGTTACACTTAGTAAGTTGTCATTAATAATAATGATGATGATGATAAACACATTATATTAGAGACCATTTATTGAGATCTTACTATGTGTTAAGTGCTTTACATAGGTCATTCCATTTAATCCTCATCGCAGTCCTAAAGGGTAGATTTTATTAACCCTATTTGATAGATGAATTCCAAAATTTAAGTAAGTTGCCCAAGATCATTCAACTTGTAAGCAGCAAGGGCTCTCTGAGTCCTAAGCTCTTATTCATTCTATCCATGCTTCTCAAACTGTGGTCGTCAGACCAGCATGCAAGAGCAGTACCTAGGAAATTGTTAGAAATGCAAATTCTCACACTGCATCCCAGATCTGCTGAAACAAATTCAGGGAGTGGGGCCCAGCAATCTGTGTTTTAATCAGCTCTTTGAATGATTCTGATGGATGATGAAATTAGAGAAACAGCTGCAGCATGCTATGCTTTATGGGCACAAAGGCATCACACCTGTAAGGAGGGAACTGGGAAGTCTTTTGGGAAATGACTCCAGGAACTTTGCCTGGCCAGGGACTGGCTGGGACCTGTGGCTTCCTGTCTCTCACAGGGAGGTCCAAGACTTCCCCTGGTTCCAAAGGCCCACAGATCTCCAGGGGTTGGGTGGTTGGCCTTTCTCTGAATTCCCCTGAACAGCTAGCATATGAGCTCTGTCTGTGCCTGAACCCTAAGTGGTTATCATCACCCTCCAATTCCTCCCTGACCCCATGCAAGACCACTCTCATACTTTTCCAGAGACAAGGGAGAACAGTGAGTGCTGAGGTTGAGGTGCAGAGTACCCCTCTGGTGCTTAGACTCACCATGGTCCAGCTGTGCCCCCAGCCAAAGCACATTGTCTGACACTGCAAAGGATGCTCTGTACATCTGCTGACATTCTGCTGTGAATCCCAGCCTGCCTCTAGTGATAATGCTGGAACTGAAAGATGTATTTATTAGTTTCCTATTGCTGCCATAAAAAATGATCAGAAAGTTAATGACTTAACAAACACAGATTTATTATCTTATGGTTCTATAGGTCAGAAGACCAACATGGGCCTCATTGAGCCAAAACCAAGGTACATTCCTTCCTTTCTGGGGACTCTAGAGGAGAATCTGTTTCCTTGCCTCTTCAATCTTCCAGAGGCTGCCCACATTCCTTGGCTTGTGGACCCTTTCTCCATCTACAACATCAATAAAGTTGCATCTCTCTGACCATTCTTCAATAGTCACATCTCCCTCTGACCACAGCCAAGAGGTGTTCTGTTCACCTACGTAATTAGATTGAGCAGGGCAATCTCCCCATCTCAAGGACCTTAACTTAATCACATCTGCAAAATCCCTTTTGCCGCATAAGGTAATGTATTTATAGATTCTGAAATTAGGACGTGGACGTCTCTGGAGCCATTATTCTGCCTGCCAGAGTCTTCTCTTGTAGCACAGAGCATAGCATTCTTTTTCGGAGACTATAATTGCAAATTCCAAGAGATAGGAACAAGAAGAGAAAATGAATTCATATATTATTTGTTATTTAGAGGACCATACAAAGCCAAGTTTCCTTGATTCCAAGACCATTTACTGAAATATATACCCTGCTTTGAAAAAAAAGCTTTTTGAGGGAAAAGGAAGCACTACCATACCATATGTATCCCTAGCTCACAAGATACAACCAGAATTCAGAAACAATACAATGAGATATGGAAATGTGTTGCAGAATCAAAGTGATACCATAGTAAAATCAGCTAGTGTTTATTTCCTTTCTTATACCTATATATTTGGTCTCAATAAAATATGATTATGAAGTAGGCATGGTAGGAGACTCAGCCGCGTAGAAGCTTAAGTACTAAACCTAAAGTTTCCTAAATAAATGCTGGGACCCAAAGCTAATCTTTGAGTCTGATGCCAGGACCTCTCTATTACATGAGGCACATCTTCCCAGAGAGACATTACTTCCTCAGTGATCTTCAGTCTTTGGGCCACAGACCCCTGGGGAACCAGTGATTACAAGTATTGGGAGTTCATTCAAATGTTAAGCATTGCCTGAAGCCCAAAAAGTTAATGTATTTCTAAACCTTTCAAACATATACAGGAACTGATGTGATGTAATACACAGTTTCCTTTGCTAATGTACTGCCTTCAGAGCGGCATCTTGACGTTTCGTTTTCCAAATAAGTGGATATTAAAACTAAAACTTCTATTGTAGGAGCATCTGAAATATAAATGTATGTTTATAATATATATATATTTATATATTTATTTATTTCCATTTTCCGATTGACTTCTTGTTGAAAAATTTGGGAATCATTCTTCTCCATCATTTCATTTGATTTTCCATCTTTACAGCCAAGAGGGTCAGCCAGATGGATATAACAGCACCTCCATCCAGTGGTTATGTGATGATCCACTTTAATTCATCCAACAAGTATTTATTGTGTATCCACTAGGTGCTGAGCACAATTCCAGGCACCGAAGATACAACAGAGAAGAAAACAGATGAAGATTCTTGCCCTTGTGGAACTGACATTAAATAATTTAAAACATGTGAAATACTTAGAACATTGCTTGGTACCTAGGAATAGCTCAAGAATTATTAGTTCTTATGATTATTATAATTATCAACTTATGTAATATCTAAAATGAGCATTCCAGAGTATTTTTTAAAAATAGGACACATTCCTCTGTATATTTAGAGAGTAAAAATGAGAAGTCCAAAGAGGCAGAAACATTTTGCCACGGGGTTCTTTCATTAGGCATTCTTTAGCATCATTGTGTGCTGAAATCACTGGTTTGGAAAGTCTGCTAACTGCTGCTTTTTAATTTTGTGTGTGTGTGTGTGTGTGTGTGTGTGTGTGTGTGTGTGTGGCCACGTGGAGCAGCTTGCAGGGATCTTAGCTTCCCAACCAGGGACTGAACCTGAGCCCCGGCAGTGGAAGCACCAAGTCCTAACCACTGGACCGCCAGGGAATTCCCTAACTGAGCCTTTTTAGTTTTGCTAGTTTGTGCTGCAGTCAATGAGAAAAATTTATACCGAGAGAAATTTTCATTTTGTTTGCTTTTTTCTTTTCCTCTTGTTCAAATAGTTTCATCTTGCTTCTCTCCCACCTTCAGAGCCGAATGATGTTGTGTACTAGTGTTGAGGTCATGGACACCAGCCTTCTCAGGACACTTCGTGGCCTCACCACTGTGGCACAGCCCTTGTCCAGCTTTGACGGCTGCTGACACTCAGGGTATCACTGCTTCCCGTTCAACTGTCACAGAGAGGAAACCTGGTGTCCCCAGCTCCTCTCTCTTTCCCCACAGCCCACCGCAGCCCCACAGAAGCCTATGGTTTAGCTGTGCTTGAGTCACATTGCCATCCCTGGTCCAATCAACTGTAACTGGAAGTTCAGGCAAAACCGGCTTGTGCATCAGAACCACTTAAAGCAATGCTTGGTGGGCCCACCCTCAGACTCAGGAGGTCTTGGGGTGGGGCCCAAGGATTTGCATTTTTAACAAGTTCCCCAATGCTACTGATGCTGCTGATTCAGACAGTTTATAAATGCCGGCTCTTGTAAACCAAGCCGCTAGCTGTACTCCTTTGTACCCGTGCTGGGAGGGACAATTTTTCTCTTAGCAATGCTGGAGGCAGGCATGGCAAGCTCAGTGACAATTCCAGTACAGCCTACCATTTTCCTTTCTCCAAACTTACCATCCATTCATATTCCCGATGTTCCTGAACAGTGGTGATTGGAGAGAAAGATGGGAAGAAGTTAGAGTGCACCTAAAGAAGTTCAGGGCAAGTAAAAGATGCTTTATGGGCCTTTGGGAAGAAAAAGGAAGGAATAACATAAAAAATCACCGTCCTAGCTTCTCTTCTCAATCCTAACATTGATGCCCACCCACCCTGGAGAGGGCGTTCTGCTTTACTCAGTCCACCAATTCAAATGCACTAGACAGAGAGGCTTTTCCTGCTCAATGCACCTTCCTGCCTCCTTCCTTTCACAGGTTTCAAATCTGTATTACCGTCTGGAGGCTTTCAATGCCCGTTCCTTTGTATTCCCTTGTCCCTTTAGTTTTCACAGGTGTTACCAACAATAAATCTCTTGCATTTCTGATTACATCTTGACATCTGTTTCTTTTTAAGTTAATTTCTGTTGGACTATAGTTGTTTTACAACGTTGTGTTGGTTTCTGCTGTACAGCAAAGTGAATCGGCTATACGTATACATATATCCCCTCTTTTTTGGATTTCCTTTCCATTTAGGTCACCACAGAGCACCAAATAGTGTTCCCTGTGCTATACAGTAGGTTCTCATTAGTTATCTATTTTATACACAGTAGTGTATATATGTCAAATCAATCTCCCAATTCTTCCCACCCCCCTTTCCCCACCTGGTCTGCATACATCTGTTCTCTACAGCTGTGTCTCTATTTCTGCTTTGCAAATAAGATCATCTGTATTGTTTTTCTAGATTCCACATATAAGTGATATTATGCAGTATTTGTTTTTCTCTTTCTGACTTACTTCACTCTGTATGACAGTCTCTGGCTCTATCCACGTCTCTGCAAATGGCACAATTTTGTTCCTTTTTATGGCTGAGTAATATTCCATTGAATATATGTACCACATCTTCTGTATCCATTCTTCCATTGAGGGACATTTAGGTTGCTTCCAGATCCTGGCTATTGTAAATAGTGCTGCAGTGAATATTGGGGCACATGTATCTTTTGAATTATGGTTTTCTCCAGGTATATGCCCAGGAGTGGGATTGCTGGTTCATATGGTAGGTCTATTTTTAGTTTTTTAGGGAACCTCCATACTGTTCTCCATAGTGGCTGTATTAATTTACATTCCCACCAGCAGAGTAAGAGGGTTCCATATTTTTCTCCACACCCTCTCCAGCATTTACTGTTTGTGGATTTTTTTGATGATGGCCATTCTGACTGGTGTGAGGTGATACCTCATTGTACTTTTGACTTGCATTTCTCTAATAACTCTGTAATAATTTGGTTGGATTGTTTGTTTTGTTGATATTGAGCTGCATGAGCTGTTTGTATATTTTGGAGATTAATCCCTTGTCAGTTGCTTCATTTGCAAATATCTTCTCCCATTCTGAGGGTTGTCTTTTGGTCTTGTTTATGGTTTCCTTTGCTGTGCAAAAGCTTTGAAGTTTCATTAGGTCCCATTTGTTTATTTTTGCTTTTATTTTCATTACTCTAGGAGGTGGGTCAAAAAAGATCTTGCTGCGATTTATGTCCCAGAGTGTTTTCCTTTAAGAGTGTCCCTATGTTTTCCTTTAAGAGTTTTATAGTGTCCGGCTTTACATTTAGGTCTTTAATCCATTTTGAGTTTATTTTTTGTGTATGCTTTGGGAGGGTTTCTAATTTCATTCTTCTACATGTAGCTGTCCAGTTTTCCCAGCACCACTTATTGAAGAGACTGTCTTTTCCCCATTGTTTATCCTTGCCTCCTTTGTCATAGATTGGGTGACCATAGGTGCATGGGTTTATCTCTGGGCTTTCTATCCTCTTCCACTGATCTATATTTCTGGTTTTGGAGGCATCTGTTTTTGACATGAACCACACTGACAGAGTTGGTACTAGAAGCGGTCTGAGAAAGCAGGTGATAAGACGAGATTTGAGGACTGGGTCATCCACTGCCTGGCTGGCAATGAGGATGCCCATCTTTTTTCAATGAGATAGAATTGATGTACAATATTATATTACAGGTGTACAACATAGTGATTCACAATTTTTAAAGGTTATACTCCATTTATAGTTATTATAAAATAGTGGCTGTTTTCCCTGTGTTGTACAATATATCCTTGTATCTTCTTTATTTTATACATGGTAGTTTGCCCTTCCTCCTTCCCTCTCACCACTGGTAACCACTACTTTGTTCTCTATATCTGTGAGTCTGTTTCCTTTTAGTTATATTCACTAGTTTGTTTTTGTTTTTAGATTCCACATATAAGTGATATCATACAGTATTTGTCTCTGACTTATTTCACTTAGTATAATATTCCCCAAGTACATCCATGTTGTTGCACATGGCAAAATTTCATTCTTTTCTATCACTGAGTAGTATTCCATTACATGTATGTGTGCATATATATATATATATGTGTGTGTGTGTGTGTATATATATATATATATATATATATATCTTCTTTATCCACTATTGATGGACACTTAAGTTGCTTCTGTATCTCGGCTACTGTAAATAATGCTGCTATGAACATTGGGGTGCATGTATGTTTCCGAATTAGTATTTTCATTGTTTTTCCAGATGTATACCCAGGAGTGGAATTGCTGGGTCATATCATAATTCTATTTTTAGTTTTTTGAGAACCCTCCATACTATTTTCCACAATGGTTGCACCAATTCACATTCCCACCAGCTGTGTATGAGGGTGCCATTTTCTCCATATCCTCACCAACATTACTATTTGTGTTCTTTTTGATGATAGCCATTCTAACAGGTGTGTGGTGATATCATTTTGTGGTTTTTTGTTTGTTTGTTTGTTTGTTGCTGTATGCGGGCCTCTCACTGTTGTGGCCTTTCCCGTTGCGGAGCACAGGCTCCGGACGCGCAGGCTCCGCAGCCATGGCTCACGGGCCCAGCCGCTCCGCAGCATGTGGGATCCTCCCGGACCGGGGCACGAACCTGTGTCCCCTGCATCGGCAGGCGGACTCTCAACCACTGCGCCACCAGGGAAGCCCCTTTTTGTGGTTTTAATTTGCATTTCTCTGATGATTAATGATGTTGAGAATCTTTTCATGTGCCTGTTGGCTATCTGCTTGTCTTCTTTGGAAAAGTGTCTGTTCAGGTCTTCTGCCCATTTTTTAATTGGGTTGCTTGTTTTTTTTGTTGTTGAGTTGCTTGAGCTGTTTATATATTTTGGATATTAACCCCTTATTGGTCATATCATTAGAAGATATTTTCTCCCATTCAGTAAGTTGTCTTTTCCTTTTGTTGATGGTTTCCTTTGCTGTGCAAATACTTTCAAGCCTAATTAGGTCCCATTTGTTTATTTTTGCTTTTACTTCCTTTGCTTTAGGAGACCGATTCCCCCCCAAAACACTGCTGTGATTTATGTCAAAGAGTGTTCTGCCTATGTTTTCTTCTAGGGGTTTTATGGTTTGCAGTCTTACATTTAGATCTTAATCCATTTTGAGTTTATTTTTGTATGTGGTATTAGAGAATGTTCTAATTTCATTCTTTTACATGTAACTGTCCAGTTTTCCCAGCACTCCTTATTGAAGAGACTGTCTTTTCTCATTGTATATTCCTGCCTCCTTTGTTGTAGATTAATTGACCATACATGTGTGGATTTACTTCTGGGCTTTCTATCCTTTCCATCCTTTTCCATTGATCTATGTGTCTGTTTTTGTGCCAGTACCATACTGTTTTGAATCCTGTAGCTTTGCAGTACAGTCTGAAGTCAGTGAACATTATTCCTCCAGCTCTGTTCTTCCTCCTCAGAGGACCCCCATCTTGAGTGATATGTGGGGTATGGACAGCCCCTGGCACAAGGTGGCAGCCCAACTATTAAAATATTTACTGGTGCTGACCTGGGAAAATGTCCATGTGGAAAGGAACGTCTACACCAGTGTGCTGATTTGGGGAATTTGAAAGATGTAGAGGAACAATGGATCCAAGAATAATGGGACTGGCTGGTTATTACCAAGTGGCATTGACACCCTACAGAGAGACAAAGAGAAACAAAGGCAGCTAAAAAAAAAAACAGTTAAAAAGTACATGTGAGGGCTTCCCTGGTGGCGCAGTGGTTGAGAGTCCGCCTGCCGATGCAGGGGATACGGGTTCGAGCTTGGTCCGGGAAGATCCCACATGCCACGGAGCAGCTGGGCCCGTGAGCCATGGCCGCTGAGCCTGCGCGTCCGGAGCCTGTGCTCCGCAACGGGAGAGGCCTGCGCACCGCAAAAAAAAAAAAAAAAAAAAAAGTACATGTGAGACCCAAAGGGGCTCTTTGGTAGCTGTTTAAGAGCAGGTCGAGCTGAGTGTCAGGTTAATGATCTGATTGTTAGAATCCAAAGCTCCAGAGATGTTTGGATGCTCAGCCACGGCAGGCTTCCTATGCTAAAGTCAGGGATCAGACTGGAAAAACCTGGGACCCAAAACATGGGGCAGGAACATGTAGGTGGAGGCCCCTGAGAAATGTGGCTCTGCAGACTTCTCTGAGCCCCAGAGCCTGAGAGAACTAGTATTGAGTTTGGAGAACTAGCAGTTCCTCCACGTGGGAAGAAGCTGAAGGTCCCCCTCACCCCAGACAGTGCCCCCCACCTCCTCTGTGCCTGCCAGGCTATAAGGAGAGTTAAATCCCAGTATAGCCAAAGTGAGGAAATGCTGGGCCTCAGAAAGGAGAAAAGACATTTTACTCTAAAGGAAATGCAAGAATTAACTAGCATGATGGAGAAAGTAGAACCCTCAGGCATTGTTGATGGGAATGTAAACTGGTACAGGCGCTTTGGGAAACAGTTTGGTAGCTCCCGCAAGAGGTTAGACACAGAGTTACCATGTAACCAAACAATCCCACCCCTAGTTTATACCCAAGAGAAATGAAACATATGTCCACACAAAACTTGTAGACAAATGTTCATATGCTGTCCATAGCTGCATTATTCATAATAGCTAAAAAGTGGAAACAATCCAAATGTCCATCAACTGATGAACGGATGAATTAAATTTGGTATTTTGGCCATAAAAAGGAAAGAAGTGCTGATTTGTGCTACAACATGGATGAATCTCAGAAATATTCCAAGTGAAAGAAGCAGACACAAAAAGCCATATATTTTATGATTTCATTTACAAGAAATGTCCAGAATAGGCAAGGCTATGGAGACAGAAAGTCGAGTGGGTGTTACCTGGGGCAGGGTTGGGGGGATGAGGGAATGAAGGGTGACTGTTAATGAGGTTTGGAGTTTCTTTGGGAGGGATAATAAAAATGTTCCAAAATTAGATTGTGGTGATGGTTGTATAATAATGTGAGTGTATGAAAAGTCATTGAATTATATACTTTAAAAGGGTAGATTGTATGGTGTGTGAATTATATCTCAGTAAAGCTGTTTTACAAAGGAATTAACTAGCACATATGAACCAAAGCCAGGGGAGTAACCTTGGGCCTGAACTGTGTGGGTATTTGATTAAAGGCCCAAAACACAACAATGGATGGACAAGAATGTATTGACTTGGAAGTTCTCACTTAGGACTTGGGATTTCATACCTTGGCAAGGACCCCAGGGAAAGGGGCAGACTCACTGCTAGTGTGGATCTAGAAGCCGGGAGAAAGCAGTGGCTTACTCTAAATGAAGGTGAAATGCATGGGTTGCTGAGGCAGATGGAAGAAAGGACTTGATAGCTCAGGGAACTAAAAATGCTGTTTGGATTTATTCTGAAAGGCCACTGAGGACTGTATTCCCTGGGAGGGCCCTCATGAGATGCTAGGTGCCAAGGCTGTCAGGCATGCACAGGGCAGAGGGGCACCAGCATCACTCAGCAATTCAACAGAGGCTCGCCTCGTCCTGGTCCTCAAAGGAGTACACTCTTGCTGTGCACAGGAAAGATCCCATTGAACTACAAGCCATGACTGCTATCAGGGCACTTTGGACTCCTTGTGTTCAGGGACCAGCAGGCAAGACAAGGAGTCTATAACTTGGCAGGGAAATTGACCCTGATTAGCAGGAAAAGTGTGAGATGTCTTCTCACAACGGTGTAGGGCTTCCCTGGTGGTGCAGTGGTTGAGAGTCCGCCTGCCGATGCAGGGGACACGGGTTCGTGCCCTGGTCCGGGAACATCCCCCATGCCGCGGAGCGGCTGTGCCCGTGAGCCATGGCCGCTGAGCCTGCGCGTCTGGAGCCTGTGCTCCGCAACGGGGCAGACGCCACAACAGTGAGAGGCCCGTGTACCGCAACAAAACAAAACAAACAAACAAACAAAAACTGTGTAATGACACTGCCTTTCAGTTAGAGTAAAAGCTTACTAGATCCTATGTAATCTGGCCCCCTGTTACTTTCTGACCTCCTTTGTTTTTCCCCCCTCCCTTGTTCATTCTACTGCAGTCACACTGGTCTTGCTGTTTAGTGAACACTGTCACGTCTGAGGTCTTTCATCTAGCTTCATTAGATGGAAGGGGCAAGAAGACCAGCAAAAGGAACTTAAGTGGGAGTCAGAGCGTGAGAGAAAGTCTAGATAAATTGCCCTAATTGGTGTAGAGTTGATTGCTGAGCTGTACTTTTAACTCTGATTCCTAGCATGGCCTTCTCACCTATGGATTTCTCATCATTTTTTCCCACTTACTCATTGATTAGTGACCAGTAAGAAATTATTTAATGAATTGAGAGAGAAGGTTGATACTTCCTGGAGAATCAACAAAGTTTCCATCTTTGATAATGATGGCTAATAATAGCAAACATTTTTTTGAGGTATTGTGAAATGCTAAGACTTTTACAACTCTATCTCACTTAATCTTCATAAAATCTGTAAGAAGGTGCTATTATTATCCCCGTTTCACACATGAAGAAATGGTGGCTTAGAAAGGTGAATACTTCTTGTAAGGGGCCGGCTTTAAACACAGCTCTTTCTGAGTCTAAAATCTGTATTATTTTCTCAACAATTTGCTTCTCTTTAAGGGAAAGAGGTCATGATTACTGCCATTCATTTTTCCATTAACTCAATAAATATTCACTAAGTGTATATTAAGTGCCAGGTCTTGGCCTAATTTTGCAGATACAATGGTGAACAAATAGGCAGGATCCTTGCCTTCATGAAGCTTTTCGCCTAATAGTGTAGCAGGACCATCCATCAAAGGAATTCAGGGCTCGGTAGGGCAGCAGGCTTGTGCTGAGATTGAACACTTGCAAAGAGACTGACAAAGATTCTCTCTGACCTGGAATCTATATTTGTGGACAGTTAATATGTAAAACCTTGGTTAAAGCATTGATCTTTTAGCCTCATCAGTTGTAAAATGGGTATAGTAATAGTAGATTTCTTGCCAAGGGATTGTGATGTTAAATGAGAAAATGTGTGAAAGCTCTTGGCAAACTGTAAAATAGCAAGTATGGAAGGACTTAAAATTTTTTTCACCTGTTTTTTTTCATTTGAGATATAGTTGACATATTAGATTAGTTTCAGGTGTACAACAGAATGATTCCCTATTTGTATGTATTGCAAAATGATCACCACGGACTTTCCTTTATATTAAAAAAATTCAAATATAAACTAGAAAGAATAGGACAATAACCACTGAAAAATCCATAAACCAGCTTTAACAATGACCAACTCATGGCCGATTGTGTTTCATCTCTAGCCATCCCCCCCATTCACCATATTTTGAGAAGCAACTCCTTGGCAACAGCATGTCTTTTTATCTATCTATCTATCTATCTATCTATCTATTTATCATCTATTTCAATACATATATCTCAAAGGAAGGGATTCTTTTAAAAAACATACCCACAAATACCATAATCACTCTTAAAAAACTAAAAACAAAATTGACAGTAATTCTTAATTTTATCAAATCTCATAACTTGATTTAGTGGCCATATTTCTCTGATTATCCTAAAAAATTTGAGATCAGTAGGTTTGAATCAGTTTTTAGATGATTCATATATACTACAATTGTGTGAGATGTCATATTTAATCTATAGGTCCCCCCTCTTTCTGGTTTTTGTTTTGCCTTTTTTTTCCCCCTGAAGAGATTGGGTCTTACGAAACAGTGGTTCTCAAACTTTAGTGTGCATCAGTATGCTTTAGAATCATCTGGAGAACTTGTTAAACGCACAGATTGATGTCTCCTGTCCCCAGACATTCTGAGTATTGAATTTCTAACAAGTTCCCGGGTGATGCTCATGCGGACGACACTTTGAGAGCCACAGTAGGGATTTCTCTAACTGTATCCCTTGGTGAGGTGTCCTTCAACACGTTCATCTTCCGTTTTCCTGTTAAGGGAAGCTTATTGAATTGCCTGCATTACAGCATAATGGTTTAAAACTCAGGGTTTGAAGGTATGTGTTAGAGGCGCAGTGTGGCTGGGTTTAAATCTCGTCTTTTGACATTTATTTGCCTTGTGACCTTGGGCAGATCACTTAATTGTTCTGTGTACTCAACATTCAGGGTCCTCGTGAGGATTAAATGAGATTTCAAAAAATAAAGTGCTCACCTAGTGTATTGCCTGGCACATAACAAATGCTCAATAAACTCGATTATAATTTTTTCAACCTAAAAATAATAATGGGGCGCACAGGCTGCGGAAGGCCAAGACTTTTTGGGTTTTCTTGTTTTCACGTCAGGAGAGCCAAGAAGGAAGGCTCTAAAGGAGAGGTACCTGGAGAGGGGTGGAAAGAGGGCAACTCTTAGGGACACTGAAGTCAGCCTAGGGCTTGGCCCCTTTAAGGAGGGCGGGGCCACGTGACCCAAAGGGTCACATGGCTAGTGGGAAAACATGGCTGCGCCCGCGCTAGGGCTGGCTGGAGGACGAGGCGCTGGGCTCGGTCTCGTTCTCTCTTTGCCTCTGCTCTTGCTGCTGGGCCGGGCGGCGGGGGGCGAAGAGGTCGGGGCCGAGGCGGGCGCGGCGACCCTCGCGGGCTCGTGCGGTTGTGGCACTCCCCAGCGGCCCGGGGCTCATGGCAGCTCGGCGGCCGCGCACCGATACTCGCGGGAGGCGAACGCCCCGGGCTCGGTAGCCGGAGAGCGACCGTTCCCGCCCACCAAGGTGCTCTCTTGGTTCCCTAACGACGGGTGGGGGGCGCCGGGTTTCTCGACAGGGTTGGGATGGGTAAGGCCAGGGGTTGGATGAAGGCAAGTAAAGATTATAATTACATTGCCAAATCGCGCACTTGCAGATCCAGTTTGATGAGAAGTTCTTCCGCCCTCCGAAACGGGTGGGTCTTGGGGCTCTGCGTAATGCTGAGCATTAGGGAGTTTGGTTTGAGGACAGTTGTCTTAACTTTTCTTACCTCTTATCTCCTGCTTCCTCGTTCTTGCACCCTGTCTTCTTGATGAGGTTCTCAGAATTTTAAGTCACATAAATGTGGGTTTAAGTCCTGCGTTCCTCTCATTAATTGTGAAGGAATCAGGACACTGGGTGTCAGTGTCTCTAACCTTGTTGTTTACTTATCTGTAGTCTCTGATAGTAGACTCTGCTTCTTGACGACAAGGACTTGTCTTATTTTTTCTGCTATTCCTAGCACTTTAGTACATGGGAAAGACTAAGTAAACAGTAGTTGTTTTATTACTATCGTTTATCTATACCTTGCACAGTGCCTGAATGTTTTATGTGCTAGGATATGTAAATAATAACATTAATAATAACTATTATTCAGTTCTTAGTTAAAACAAAAAACAAAAAAATTAGTAACTATTCCTTAGTTCTTACCATTTCAGGTATTTTGCATATTGGTATGGTTGTGAAAACAACTTAGATCTGCTGACTCCCAAAGAAGTTCTTCTTCTTGAATACTAGTACACCCTTTCCAGCTTTTTCTGTCCAAGTTTTTTTTTTCCTGTGGGTTAATTGTGACCAATTTTCAGGACTTAGGTGAGAGGTAACATCCTTCTGCAGGCCTTACCTGACCTCTTTCCTTCCTTACCCTTCAGTATTTCCATATGCTGCCGCAGTTGTACCTGTTTGCTCTGACATAACCATTACTGAAGATTTTTGTCTGTTGGTGTCTCTCCCCAGCTAAGTTGTGAGAGGGAGGGGAGTCAGGACCATAATTTTGTGACTTGGGTATAGAGTGTTAGGAGGTTGGTAGCTGGACTTCTCATTGTTTCTCCATCCTGTATAATTACTGGCCTTTAAAATGCTTCCTGTTGTTCCTCAGAGGATTCCCTGCATTATTAGTGTTTATCTTTTGTGTGGTGGGGAGCCTTGGTTACAGTTGTAGTGTATGGTGGCCATACTTGATTTTAGTTCCTTTATAACTTGAATGGTAATTGATAATCAGTTTCTCCCTCCTTCTGCAGGGAAAGCCCTCTGTTTATCTGCTTTGTAACTAACAGGGGCGCTGTCTTATTTGCATGTACATTGGTCTGTGTCAAACTTTTGCCGAGAACCTTCTGGCCAGTACTGAACATTCCTCATTTTAAATGCTCCAATGTCCTATTGATTCCAGAATGTGATGTACGTATCATTATAAGGTATACATTTTTCATCCCTTTAGAGTGGTTTCACGTCCAGACTGAGTATTGTATGGGTCATCTTTGGCCATATCTTGCATTCATTTTATAAAGGAAAAAATATATAATTAATTAATTTATATTTTGTATATGTGCATTTATTTTATGTTTATCTTCCCTTGCACTCAGTTTCTATAATGTTTGGCAGCATCCCAAGTTATTAGGAAACTAGCAGTTGTTGAGAACACAGCTCACAAGCCTTCAAGGACTCTTAAACTTAATGCTTGAACCTGAAGTAGACTTCTTATAAAGACAAACGACTTCAAGGAGGCTGTTCTTTGTCTCTCTGTTTTCCTTGGTTTCAGATGTTTTAGTTCATGTGCAGATGACTTTGGTCTAATTCTGACACTTAGCCATTTATTCTGAATTCAGGAAGTCCAATATTATGTGAGATACTTGGTCGTAGTGATAACCTTTTATTTTCTTAATTTTCTTTCTTTTTTTAAATAAAAGGATTATTTTTGAGCAGTTTTAGGTTCACAACAAAATTGAGAGGAAGGTAAAGAGATTTCCCATATACCTACTGCCCCACCACAGGCATAGCCTTGCCAATTATCAACATCCTCCACCACAGTGGTACATTGTCACAATTGATAAACCTACACCGACATATCATAATCACCCAAAGTCTATACAGTTGACCCTTGAAAAACATGTGGGTTAGGGGCACTGGCCCCCTGCGTGGTCAAAAATCCTAGTATAACTTTACAGTTGGCCTTACATACCTGTGGTTCTGCATTCCAGGATTCAACAAAGTGCAGGTCATGTAGTACTGAAGTAGGTATCTATTGAAAAAATCTACGTATAAGTTGACCCTCGCAGTTCAAATCCGTGTTGTTCAGGAGTCAACTGTAATTTACATTAGGGTTCACTGTTGGTGTTGAACATTTTATAGGTTTGGACGAATGTACAGCGACATATGTCCATCACTATAGTATCATACAGAATATTTTTATTGCCCTAAGAATCTTCTGTGCTCTGCCTCTTCATCCCTCTCCCTCCTCCCAAGTGGCAACCACTGATCTTTTTACTGTCTCCGTAAGTTTTGCCTTTTCCAGAATGTCTTATAGTTGGAATCATACAGTATGTAGGCTCTTCAGATTGGCTTCCTTCACTTAGTAATATTTATTTAAGTTTCCTCTGTGTCTTTTCATAGCTTGATAGTTCATTTATTTTTCATGCTGACTAGTAATGTATTGTCTGGATGTACCACAGTTTATCCATTCACAGTTTATCCATTCATAATCCATTCGGTTTATCCATACCGAAAGGCATCTTGCTTGTTTCTGAGTTTTGGCAATTACGAATAAAGCTGCTATAAAAATCTGGGTGCACGTTTTTTGTGTGGACATAAAATTTTCAACACCTTTGGGTAAATACCAAGGAATGTGATTGTTGGATCATATAGCAAGAGTATGCTTAGTTTTCTAAGAAACCACCAAACTGTCTTCCAAAGTGTCTGTACCGTTGTGCATTCCTACTAGCAATGCATGAGAATTCCTGTTGCTCCACACCCTTGTCAGCATTTGGTGTTGTCAGTGTTTCAGATTTTGGCCATTCTAAGGTGTGTAATGGTATCTTGTTTTAATTTTGCATTTTTTGGTTGACATGCTGAGCATCTTTGTCACCTGTATATCTTCTTTGGAAGGTCCTTGGCCCATTTTTAATTGTATTGTTTGTTTTCTTATTGTTGAGTTTTAAGAATTGTTTATTTTGGATGACAGTCCTTTATCAGATGTGTCATCAGCAGCTATTTTCTCCCAGTCTGTTGCTTGTCTTCTCAATCTCTCGACATTGTCTTTTGAAGAGTGGTCTCTGTCTAGATTCTTTTTTTTTGCACGTGGATGTCCAGTTGTACCAGCATTTGTTGAAGAGACTGCCTTAGCTCCATTGTATTGTCTTTGCTCCTTTGTCAAAGATCATTTGATTATATTTATGGAGGTCTATTTCTGGTCCCTCTCTGCTGTTCCATTAATATGTTTGGGTGTTCTTTAACTAATACATGTCTTGGCTACTGTAGTTTTATAGTAAGTTGCATAGCGTCTTTCCTCCAACTTTGTTTTTCTCATCAATATTGTGTTGGTTCTACTGGGTCTTTTGCCTCTCCATATAAACTTGAGTATCATATTGTTGATATCGATCAAATAACTTGCTGGGATTTGGATTGAGGTTGTACTGAATCTATTTTTGTTTTCCATTTATTTAGTTTCATTCAATAAATACTTATTTGGTACATGTATTATATAAGACTCTGTCCTGTGTTCTGGGCTTATAGAAAAGAAAGACCTATGCCCTACCCTCAAGGCATTGACTTGTTGGTAGACCTCTCTGTCTCTCTCTCTGTCTCTCTGTCTCTCTCTCTGTCTCTCTGTCTCTCTCTCTGTCTCTCTGTCTCTCTGTCTCTCTCTCTTACACACACACACACACACACACAAAATCACAGTTATATGCAAGCATCATTTTTCTATAGTGACAGTCCTATAGGAGGAGTATGTACAAAGTACTTGGAGAGGAAGAAAGGATTCTTGTTTCCTGGACAAGTCAGGAAGTGCTCAAAGAAAAGATCACATTAGGCTAGGCCTTGGAGGAGACATTTTCAGGAGTTGGGGATGGAAGGGCAGATTGAAGGACATTGCGAGAAGGAGAATAGCATGGGTACAAATGAAGCATTGTACAAGTGCATGGTGTGTTCTGGGATATGTAAGTAGTTTAAGGTTTCTGGGGGTGACATTTTCACCCTTTTTAATGTAACACTTTTTAGGTGTGAGTCTTTTTTAAAAAATATTTTAATCAATTTAATGAACACTTGCCAAGTGCTATTTACAGAGAAGTAAATAGCACTGGGCTTTACCCTCAAGGAATTCAGGTTTCACTAGAAAGTTATGTCAGTAAGAATTGTCTGGGAAACAATATAGATATTTTCAAATTTTACTTAAGTTCCCTCTGGTTAAAAAATATACAATGCTCCTTGAGAAAACTATTCTAACAATGTTCTGTACAGCTTATTATGTTATAAAAAGGTATCAAAATGTTTTAATCTCCATGTATCTTTTAAAAGAGTTGTTTGAAAAGGCACTGAAGATCATGAGATGATAAAATTGTACGTGGTATCTCTGTATATGTGGGTAAAGTCAGTCAATTTCCGGTCTGAGGATGGTTTGATCGGGTAATGCTTACCCAGGTGTCAAGACACGATTGAATACCATCTCTTCTATGACCCCTTTCCTCCAGGAAGAGGTGGTGTTTCTATCCTCTAAATTCTCGTAGCATTTTGTCAATGTCTGATGGAAACTTGTATATTTTCTGTAAAGTAGTGTTATTTGTGTAATTGTCTGATATCTCTTTCTACACGGGAAGCAATTTTTTAGACCTATTTTAATGTCTGTATCCTCCAAGCGCTTTACACATTTAGGCGTCGTGTAACAATTTCTGGAATGATCTTTTACCTTTTTTTGTTGGTTACAATATTGAGAAACTGCCAGGGGAATTAAGGGTATGAGTTACTTTTTAAAGAAACCTTTGGAAAGCAGTCTTTTTGCTGTATCTTATCCTCCCCAGGATCCTGTGAGATATTATCCCCCACTTTACAGATGTGACAACTGAGGCTGAATAGAACCATGAAATCCCAGGGCTTGAAGGAACTTTAATGCCATTTCATCTATGATTAGTGTCAGTAGAGTGACAGGATGATATAGGTAGGTAAGCCCTGCATAGATAGATAAGACAGCAGTTTGTGGGCAGATCCAGGGAGCTTGCTTCTCTTGTTATTCACCCAGCTTTCTGCGGAGCCTTTACCTTTTTACTTAGGTTTGAGGAGAGGGAAGAAGGAAAAAGAAGTGCTACACAAAAGAGTTGCCTATAAACTTATTTCATTTTTGTGTGTAAAACAAAAGTCCCACAGAAGCAAGTGAAAGAAAAGATTCTTAAAACTAGCTTAGTAGGCTGATAAAGAAGTGTGGGTAGGGACATTTATGGGCTCTCATGGCTGGGAAGTTCACATGCAGATATGGTCCCAGACACAGCTGGATGCAGGGCCTCAGGCAGCATCTCCAGATGTCTCTTTTTGGCTCTCTCTTGGCAGCTCCTCTTTCTTCTATGTTGGCTTCATTTTTAGGTAGTATTCCTTCTAATGATCAAAGAGCTGGAAGAGAGAGTTTTCTTTCCCGCATAGCTCCAGCAAAAGTTCTGAGATTAACTTTGATTGGGTCGTGGGCCTATCCCTGATTACATCTCTGTGGTCAAAAGAATATGGTAATTGGCTAGGCCTGAGTCATGGGGCAGGGGCGGTGTGTGTGTCTGTGTGTGGGGAGTGGGGGGCATGCAGCAGTGTCATCCATCTCCACCTGAGACATGTACTTAGTTGAAGAAGTGGTTTTCAAAGAGATGTCACTTGCTCTTACAAGAACAGGAGGGAATGGGTGCCAGGTGGGGAAAAATCATAGATGTCCACTGCACCTGGCCAGAGTGTGTAGCTCAAATATGGTCCTAGTGATAAGAGAGTTGCTTTGACTTCACCTGTCCTTTTGGCTTGCTTGGCAGTGGCAGAAACTGATGTGCCAGAAGGGGTTTTAACTTACCTCCAAGGAGGAACGGATTGTTTGAATCTGGACCTTCATGAAGACTTGATCAAAATGGTTCTTTGTGTTTGGTTTAGGGGTGTGAGACCTGATGCTCTGGATTTCACTAGAACGACATTCTACATTTGTAGGACAGAGACTTCATAAGTGAAAATTGGGAATTATGATACAGTCAGAGCCATGCAGGCTATTTTTATCTATAGCCTCCAGAATGGAAACTTGGCTTATTCATTGCTGGCTATCTCTGATGGTTAATGAAAGAAAAAAAAAATTAGGCCAGGAGTCCACAGTGGAAGTTGTGATTGTATTAGCATTGTTGGTGCTCACCTTGTGGGAGAGTGGGTTGAAAAACAGATAATTGTAAAATTTCATTGGGAACAATGGGCACAGTTTCCTATAGGCCTTGTGTTTGCACCTTGGGATGAACAGCCGTTCTCAGAAAAGGACCTACTTGTATGCTGCTGGAAAGCTTTTTTTTTTCCTTAAAGTCCTTTAGGAAACATGAAACCTTTTATTAGATCATTTTAATAATCATTTTAAGCTTTTGTCTGCAGGCTTCTATTATTTTTCTGCTTCTTTGCAGAGCTGCTTGAAATTCTGACTTCTCATCTCGACTGAGGAATCTTGTGTCCCAGATGCTTGGAGAATAATGAGAATAACGTGTGAACCTAGTTCAGTCTTTAAGCAGAGTCTCTTAAACAGGTTTCACTGTGATGCAGGCATGCTATTCATGTCTGGGATGGTGTTATAAAAGAAAGAGAATTTTTATAATTAGGAATAATTCAAATGATACATTTTTCATTGTATCTGTGATGTCACTTTCAGTCAACGAAGTTTCTTCATCCATCCATCCCCCCCACTCCCTTCCTTCCTTCCTTCCTTCCTTCTTTCCTTCCTTCCGTGAATTATGCACCGTACTAGGAGCTGGGGACATAGAAGTGAAAACTTTATTTCTGGTCCCCAAGGAGCCTGGGATCTAGGGCAGGTAAAAACAAGCCATTAAAGTATGTACAGTGTGTGTCAGTTGTTTAGAGAGGTGTTTATCAGAGGATCCCAAATGAGGGGGATATGCCCAGCCAGCAGAGGGAAATGCAGGCAGGAAAGGCCTTCTGTAGGAGGTGATCGTTGAGCATTGATGTTATTCACAAGAGATGAAGTGCAGGTGGAGTACAGGGTGAGAGAGGTGGGGAGAGATTAGGCTCTGATGCTGAGATATTTAACCCTCAAAGGTGCTGGGGATCCCTGAAGAGTTTAAGTAGGAAAGTGGTATGATCAGATTGACACTTTATTGTTTGTTATTTTGAATAGAGTACATGGTTTTAAAATTACAAAAAAAATTCTGTAGAAGGGTGTATAGTGAAAAATTTTCCACTTATGTAATAACCTTCCCCTCAGACAACCAGTGCATGAGTTTCTTGAATACCTTCCCAGAGCCGTGTTCTGCAAATGTAAGCAAATACAAAAAAATATGTGAATCTGTGTTCTCCTGCCCACCTCCTTTTCACGCAAATGATAACACACCATGCTTTCTAGAGTGCACCTTGCTTTGTTCACTTTCCTCTTCATCGTGGTGAGATCTCTCCATATCAATATATTAAAAGTGTCTTTTTATTCCTGTTGTTTTCCTTCTTTTCCTTTTCTTATGGCTGCCTAATTTTCCATTTTCTGGGTGGCCCACAATTTAGTTAATCATTCCAATATTGAAAAATATTTAGGTTGTTTCCAGTCTTTTTCTGTTCCAAGCAGAGCCTCAGTAAGTTGTGTGGGATACAGAAGACAGATATTTTGAAAAGTTCAGTAGGGGCTTAAATACTTGTATGAATGATTGAAAGGAAGGTTGATGGCTTAGAGAGGAGCCGGGAGAAATGGGAAGGGATGAGACTGGAGGCAAGGAGACAACTGTGAGGCTACAGCATTAATCGAGGAAAAGAAAAGGGGAGAGGACAGAGGGATATATATTTAGGGTACCCAGTAAAACTGGATGACCGCTGTAATGTTGGATTTCCCAAGTGATGCTGAGGATGGACCTGTGTTTCTTAACTGAAAATTTTCAGTGTGATCCTCAGATCTTATGTTTAGTGCTAGGAAAACATGTGAACAAAGCAGCCTCAGTTGCTGCCCTCTTGGTGTTTAGAGGTTATGTGAAACAGTAGATAGGAACAATTAGAGTTTTAATGAGGTATTAAATAAGGACAAGACATGGTCCTTTAGTAAACCTTTTAGATTTTCCATTTCAATGATTTAAGTCTTTTCCATTATCATTGGGAACCTAGATTCACTCAGTTTTTAAATATATATGGGGACTTCCCTGGTGGTCCAGTGGTTAAGACTGCGCTTCCACTGCAGGGGGTGCGGGTTACCCTGGTCGGGGGAACTAAGATCCCACATGCCGTGTGGCCAAAAAAAAAAAAAAAAAAGTTAAAAAAAAAAATTGTATTTGGCATTTTTATATTTGCTTTTAAAAATAATTTAAAAGAAATATGGACATAATAAAGGACAAAAATGCACAAATGTATAAAGAAGTGGAATATTCTCCCTGCCTCTGCACTGCAGCCGTTAGCAGCTTGGTGACTGTTGCTCCAGACCTGTTTCCATGGCGTGTGCAGATGTGTATTATGTAGTGTTTTTCCTAAAGAAATCACTACCTTAAAGAATTTTCACTTCTTTTTGTGACTAATCATTCATTGGAGTACGCCATGATTTCACTTACTTCACAGTGGCTTTTGTGGCGGAGGTTGGCTTGCTGTTGGGTGCTTACTGTGTGCTGGCGCTCTACACTTGACCCAGGTTCACTCTGGCGGTGACGGCCTGACTTCCCGTGTTTCCCCTTTTGCTGCAGATGGTCCCCATCCCTGCCGGAGTATTTACAATGGGCACAGATGATCCTCAGATAAAGCAGGATGGGGAAGCACCTGCGAGGAGAGTTGCTATTGATGCCTTTTACATGGATGCCTATGAAGTCAGTAATGCTGAATTTGAGAAGTTTGTGAACTCAACTGGCTATTTGACAGAGGTAATGGGGTTGGAATGGGGAGGAAGAACTTTATCAGTTGACCGCTTTTTCCTATGTGCCCAGTGCTGTGACAGGCATTTTCTGTATATTTCATGTAATTTTTGTTCTCACAGCAACCCAGTGAGGCAGCTTATTTTTCAGGTGGCAAACTGGGGATTAGCAAAGTGATTTGCCCCGAGTCCCACAGCTGGTTACTGGCGGAGCTGGGATTCAGGCCTGGCCAGTGTGACCCCAGGAGCTGTCTTCTTAACCGTTATGCTCTAGTGTGTCAGTGCTTCAATCTTCCAAAGAGCGTCACTGTCCTCTCAGGCTTTTTGAGATGATAGCATGTAAGGTAAGGCCACTTCTCCCTCTCAAAAAATTATAGTTTGGATGTTTCAGAAGCATTGCATAATTCATAAGTAATAGATGCAGAAGTGCAGCTTTTCATTTTTGTGGTTTTATTCCAGTGCCTGACGACTCATAAGCTTTCCTTTGGCAGTTCCAGGCTTTATCCTGTGGTCACTGAATCACAGAGCAAGGTTCTGCAAGTGGATGTTTGTCCTAAACGGGAATAGGAAGAGAGAGGCTTTCTAGTTTATGAAAGTTTCTGTGAGTGTCTAAAATATCCTTGTTATGTAGGTTTCCCATTTTTTTCTTACCAAAGGACTCTACCCTACCCTTGCCTTCAGTTTGTGGAGTCCCTGTCCTTGTTTTTGTTTTTTTCTAGGCCAGAACATCTTCCTTTCTTTAAAAAAAAATTTCAGAGCGAATGCTGAAAGCAAAACAGCATCCAAATTTGGTTTTGCATTTCTTTGGAATTTCTTAAAATATACAAAGTAGTTGTCTTTTTGTACCTATTTGTAGTAAGAAGTTGCTGTTCCTTTTGTTTCATGAGGATACTCTCAGGTCAGGTTCCTCAGTAGTCTGGTGAAGTTACAAGTGGGCTTCTAAGGCAAGAAGCTTCCCTTAGACTAGGGTTCCCATCAAGAGTAGATAGAATAAGCAGAGTTTAGGGCATCTAGGAGCATGGATGGGGAAATACTGCATCTGGATTTCTATTACCCTCTAACTGAAGTTCAGCGTTTCCTTCAGTTAGGAATAGACAACATACCACAGTAGTGGCAGCAGTGCCTATGACTTTATCACCAATAGAAATCACAGACATTTTGTATCCCATTATTGTTGTTGCAGAGATCATAAAATATTGTTTGTATTCATCCTCACTTTAGAAATGATAATTATGAGACCTACCACTAGATCTTATTTAATGTATCATTTATACATATTTAATGTATAGATATATATACACATATGTATATGTTACTATAGCACAAATTTGTTTTACTAATATTTCGATATAACTAGTTTTCTTTGTAATTGTATTGATTTTATTTTATACACTCAAACATTTCATTCTGAGAAGAAGATCCTTAAGCTTCACCATACTGCCAAAGGGGTCCAGGGCACAAAAAGGGTTAAAAGCCCTGCTTTGGATAAAATACTTCATATTATTATGGCATTCATGTTTCTTTTCTTCCATTTCTCCAGCTTCATTTTATATCACATTTCCCTTGCTCACCATGTTCTAGCCCTGCTCTTCTTGTTTCTATTCCTTGCAGACTTGACACTCTTTCCCATCTTGGGGGCGCAGCCCATACTTTCCCCCTGCTTGGAATTTCCTGACCCCGTTGCTTGTCCCCCTTTTGCGTGGCTGGCTCCTTCTCATTCTCGAGTCATCTCAGCTTAAATATCCCTCTCGGGGAGGCTTCCTCTGCCCACCCTATCAAAAGGAGGCTTCTCTCTATACTCTCTGCCTTACAGGGTCAAGTAAAGTTGTAATTATATTCTTCCTTTCTTTGTTTGACTTGACTTTTGTTTGTGGCCCCATATGTGAGTGCTCTAAGGACAGAGACCATGCCTCTGTAATACTGACCTTGTATCTCTGTCATTTAGCCCGAAGCCAGGCATCTGATAGGTGTTTGGTACATGTTGTTGAGTGAAGGAATGGTCTGGGTTCTCAGGCATGGTGATGTCACAAGGGAATACAGAAATAAGAGCTGGGGTGGAGAAAAGATGATGAGCTCTAATCAGCAAAAGGAGTTTGAGGTGCTCATAAGGCTGGAAATACAGGGATCTAGTAGGCCGTTAATATCACGTGGTGAGGAGAGGAGAGGACTGGAGGTGGAGATACGAGCATCATTTGAAATGCCGGTGGTGGTTAAAATCATGGGATTTCAAGAGTTTGTCCAGCAGCAGGTCGGTGTATCTCATCGTGTGATCTCTTAGACCACCTGTATTAGAATCACCAGCTTATCTGTTCACACAGTCAGGTTCCTTGGCCTCACCCCAGACCTACAGAATCAGAACCTCTGGGCTTGGGGAGCAGTGCTGTGTAGCTATAACAAGCTGGCCAGGTGATCTCAACTGCACAAAGGCTGAGGGCCACTGCTGTAAGAAGAGCAGAGAGCCAGGGCAGAGTGCTGGGGAGCAACAGTGTCTAAGGGGCAAGAAGAAGAACCCGTCTATTTCAGGAGATGAGAAGGAGTGTGAAATGGAGGAAGAAAACTAGAAGAGTAGAATCATGGAGACCAAGAGACTACATTGGGTGTTTCCAGAACTGGGGTCATATGCAACAAAGAAAACCAGGTAGATATGGACTTGAGACAGTAATGGTAAATAAAAATGATTAAAATACAGATTTCCATCTGGTGCTTGAATTGGCCACTTGAGACGTATAAGCACAGTGGACACCTCAGTGGAGTGTGTCAGAATATCAACAAACAGTGCCATTTACTTCTTTTTGCTAGGTTCTAGGAGCAGAACAAAGGACAAAGGTTGATTATGTAATCTGACATGTAAAGAATCCTGTTATTTTCCAAAGTCATTTGTAATACTTGGGGAGATGTGTTTCCATCAACAGAAACAATCACAGTCTCAATAGCTAATCTCTTCCAGTCTGCATTCTTATCAGCTAAATGAGCCTTAAATAAAAATGGTCTCTCTAAGTGACAGTAACCTGTTTTAACAGGAAGCCACATGCTTTTAGGTCATTTCTGAATCCTTTGGGAGGTTATAAGACAAATCTAAGTTCATTTGGACAAGAAGAACCCCTTTAGTAGCGTACAGAGAAAATGGCACATGTGAAATATGTTACTACAACCTTTTCTGGATTTTTATTTCCTTCCTTTCCTTTAGGCTGAGAAGTTTGGTGACTCCTTTGTCTTTGAAGGCATGTTGAGTGAGCAGGTGAAGTCTGATATCCAACAGGCAGTAAGTAATGTTTAAACAGGCTCTCATATTTCTCTATTGCTCATTGGAAAGGGCTTGGGTGAAAAATCCAAACTACCAGCCCCCCCACCCCCCCAAAAGTAAACGCCTCATCATTTTCCTGCTATAGATTTGCCCGTAGAACAGGCCTATGGCACCAGGGCACCGTATCTTGAGGAAAATGGCACAAACCTGGGACAGTATCTGAAGTGTTAGGTCTGACGTGAGCTTCTGTCTTGTGCACCTGAGTATAAGTGGAGCTCAGCTGGGCTTTATACACTTCTGGGTTTCTTTTGCTCTTAGCCATTTCTAGAATGGAGGGTTAAATGTGCATGTTTTTTACTTCTATTCTTAAAGCCTTGGTCTCATCAGGTTCTGGTATGGAGAAAGAGCTTCCTATTTAAACATTCCTGAATTCACTTGATCAGAGTAGTAGTTATGAAAGGGGCCCTTTGCTGTGGATGTACACAGGAAATTGAACCCAGGACCTGGTCCTTACCATCCAGGGTGTACCTTCTCTCATAAAGGGGTCCAGGGAAATCATGGAGACTGGACTAGGTCTCCATAAGCCCCTGTGTGGTGAGTGGAACTTGGGATTTCTGTTCCAGACATTTTAGTAGGCTTGTGTATATTTGAGAATTTGTCCACTCACATGTCTCATGAGAAAGCAAAATATACAAGGAAAGGAGTGTGGGTAAGCTGGGAAGCTGAGGGTTCGCAAAACAAGGATGACTGAGGACACAGAAGAAGCAGGAGGTGGGAAGAGAGGAAAGGAAATGGGGTCAGCTGACCCAAGGGAGACTGATTAAGATACAGACATCGAAGACAGGAATTCAGCACTAATCTTCCTTTGTTATACAAGTTCCCTTTCAACTCCTGCCTGAATCTCATCTTTATGTGTTGGGGTCACTATTCTCTGGTGAGCAGCAGTGCCAGAAAAATTAAACATTCCTGGCTCGGGTTTGCTTTCTCTTCAAACTCGTAGCAAAACTTGCGGGGGGAAAGATGAGGTAGAAGCAGATTTGCTCTCAAGTCATTTATAGGAGTCAGGCCACTTTTATGTATGTATTTTAGAAAAATGTTTTTAAAACATGACTGAATTCCATCTGAATTTCAGAGCTTTCTTTGCTTGCTACAAGTTTATATTATAAGTCTATTATATAACCTGATTACCCCCCCCCCCCGCCTTTTTTAAAGGGCTTTGAGGTCAGATTGGCTTAGTGTTGATGAGCCAGTAGCTCAGGATGTGGTGCCTTGTTTTATGATGGGGAGTTCAGCTGGGGGAGGGCCTTTGCACTTATTTTTGTAATTTGTGCTTTCGGATACCAGGCCTCCTGTCACTTGAGAACCTCTGAGCACATTAGGCATAAAGGCAGAGGCAGAGGATTACTGGGCTCTGACGGTGCCCTCTTAAGTCCATAGTGAAGTGTGTGTGCTGGTAACTAGGATGAAGATAAGCAGCTCTTACCGGGTCGTAGTGTTGGTCTCTCGCTTAAATGCTCATAATGGAAAAGCAGACCTTTTAAGCATGTTTAGAAAGGGTTGGAACAAGTGAAATGAATCTGTTGGTGATCTGAGAGAGCTAAGTTTTTGTTTTTAGGTCTTGGCCTACCCTAATGCACCAGACCTGTTTTTAACCCAGTGTTTCTGGAAGTGTAGGATAGGAGATGGTCCATGAGGTGACTTGAAGTGAAGCAGGTGACTTAAGCTGGTACATGGCCAAACGTAAGAGAATCCTGAATCACATTGTCTCAGGGCTCTTTCAAGGCCTGATTAAGTTGAGAAGAAAGTCTCATTTGAGCGCTGGCCTGTCACTAACACTCAGCGGCACTTGTTAATCTCCTTTTTAACACAGAAAATAGGCCTCAGAACCTTCCTCAGGCTTCAGTGGCTGGCTGGAATTTAATAATACGGTTTATGTTTGTGTACATTTTATTTATTTACTTTTAAAATTTTTATTGGAGTATGGTTGCCTTACAATGTTGTGTTAGTTTCTGCTGTACAGCAAAGTGAATCAGCTACACGTATACATATATCCCCTCTTTTTTGGATTTCCTTCCTATTTAGATCTCCACACAGCATTGAGTAGAGCTCCCTGTGCTATACAGTAGGTTATCATTAGTTATCTGTTTTATACATAGTAGTGTATATATGTCAATCCCAATCTCCCAATTCATCCCACCCTCCCTTTCCCCACTTGGTGTCCATATCTTTGTTCCCTACATCCATGTCTCTATTTCTGTTTTGCAAATAGGTTCATCTGTATGTACATTTTAAATGTGATTATTTTATAAGATTGTTTACTTTCACATAGTTGTTTTAGATGTTTACTATTGTGTAATTATTTTCAATGTTTCATATAATTATTTAAAATAAATGTAATTATTTTAAATGTCATAAATGTTCTCTTACGATAGGTAACACTAGTGATATAACTTTTCCTTATTAGAAAAAGGCTTTTTATTGTAAAAGAAAAGTCAAATACAGAACATCACGCAAAGCAAATGTGTAGCTTTACTGTGTTATTTTTTTTTTTTTTTTTTTTTTTCGCGGTACGCGGGCCTCTCACTGTTGCGGAGCACAGGCTCCGGACGCGCAGGCTCAGCCGCTCCGCGGTATGTGGGATCTTCCCAGACCGGGGCACGAACCCGTGTCCCCAGCATCGGCAGGCAGACTCTCAACCACTGTGCCACCAGGGAAGCCCTACTGTGTTATTTTTAAACAAACATGATTGTAACCTTCCCTTAAGTCAAGAATTAGGATTCTGCTCCCTGCCCCAGTGATCCCATCCACGAGCCACATTCTTAGCATCACCCCCTCTGTCCCTGGAGTAGCCACTGTCTTGCTTTTTAAAGTAGATGCTTCCCTGCATTTCTTTATAGTAATATTGCCAGGTGTGCATCTCAAGACTACCAATGTTTATTCTTGCCTATTTAAAGGAAATTTGTGTCTTTTAAGACTCTTTTAATCAATGGATTTCCCTTCCATTACTCTGCTCCTCCCCAGCCCCTGGCCCTTGCCCCCCTTTTTTTCCCTAACAATTTATCTGTGGAAGAATCCAGGTTGTTTTAGCGGTAGGCTTTCCCACAGTCTGAATTTTGCTGCCTGCGCTGTCCCAGTACAGCTCACCTGTCCTCTCTGTCCTGCAAGTTGGTAGCTGGATCGCCAGGCCTGATCAGACTCATGTTTGGACCCTATGGCAAGACCTCAGATAGTGACGTGTTCTTTCACTACGAGGCACCTAATGTCTTCTTCTCCCTCTTTTTGTGATGTTACCTGCTGTTAGTGCTCAGTGCCTAGACCCATTAATTCACAGGGAGTGGGAAGATTCTGATAATCTAATAGGTTTTTTTTCATTTATTAATTGAGATACTTTTATAAAGAGATGGTTGCCTCGTCTGCTATTTTCTTTTTTTTTTTAAGTGACCAATTAGGTTTCTTTTAAAAAAAATTAAACATTTAAAGAATATTGTAAATTACATGCAGTTGTAAGAAATAATACAGAGATCCTGTGCACCTTCCCCCCAGTTCCCTTCAATGATAACATCTTGTATAACTATAGTACAGCTTTACAAACGGGAAACTGACAATCGACACAACCCACTTACCTTTGTCTGGTTTTAGCAGTTTTATATGTATTCATTTGTATGTGTGTATTTAGTTGTATGCAGTTTTATCACAAATGTAGATTTGTATAATCACCAGATTAAAAAATTATCTTCATGAACCTATGGATTTAAAAATATTTTATGGGTTTTATTCACTTGGAATCATGATACCTTTTGAATGTCAAAGTTTCCTATTTTGGGGTATTGAGTGCCTCTTTAAGTTCTTGTGAGTTCTTTTTTCCTTCTCTTTTTAAAACAGCTTTATTGAGATATTTATTATCCCACAGAATTCACCATTTAAGTGCACAATTTATTCAGCTTTTTCTGGTGCATTTATAGAGTCGTGCAGCCGTCACCACCATCCCAGTGCAAAACATATCCACCAGCCCAAAAGGAACCATGTGCCCATTTGCAGTCCCTCCTCATTCCCACCCCGAGCCTTAAGCAACTGTCCTGAGTCCTTTTGGAGTAACCCTAGTCGTCTTTCAGTGCTTCCTTGCTTTCTATAATGACCCCCTGGCCTGGAATCAGCCATTTATTTAAGAAACACTAGCACCTTTTAGTAGAAAATAGTATTCCAGGACCCTGTCTAGGTTCTAGGTGTGCTCATTGCCTAAGGTTGGTCATTGTTTCTAGGCCTCTTCAGTGGGCAGAGCTATGATAAAATGCTCTATGAGTTCATACCGATGTTTCTAGGTTAGGGTTTATAACTTAGCCTGTTTTTGTATTACATGTATCTCCTTCCTTCCACATCAAGAATCCTGGTTCTCAAGGACACAGGGGATGATAGAATCAGAATAACCTATAATTACTCATTTATTTTATCCCAGCTCTTATACATGGCAGTCTCAAAATAACAAGACTAATGCTACCATCACCAATGGAATTACTGAGACCAGGTCAAAAAAAAAAATTGCTTTTACATTTGCATTTCCTGTTTCTCTCCCAGTTTTAAAATTGTTGTACTATTTCTGTATTATCAGAGCATGTGTCCATTACATAGAGTACTCACTTCCACAAGTAACTATATGTTTAATGCTTTCTATGTTCAATGTCTCTCTAGTCATTTGGATTAATGAAGCTTTTTCTCTTCTAGATTCTTAAGGAAATGGTCTTGGGGACAGTATTGTCTAGTTTTTGCATATTGTTGACAGTTTGTTGTTGCCTGTTAGACTTTAAAGTCAGTTCTGCTGGATATGAAATCTGGTTCACTTTTGTTTTTCTTGAGTATCTTATATATGTTATTTTGTTTTCTCTTGGAATAGGCATTACTGTTGAAAGTCTGATGATAGTCAAATTTTCTTTCCCTTGAAAGCTACTTGTTGTTTCTGCCTAGATACCCAAGGATTTTTTTTTTTCTTTTTCTTTAGTATCTAGTGATTTTACTAGAATATATCTTGGTGTTTCTTTGTGGTTCAGTATTCTCAGGTATGGGGTGTGTTCTTCTAATATGTAGCTTCAAAAATTTTTTTTCTAATTTCAGGAAATTTTTCTTAAAGTTTTTGCTATTTTTTTCTGTGCCCTTACTTTTTTTTTCTTCTTTAGGAATTCTTAAGATATCTGTTTGTAGGATTCATTTTCAGTGTTTATCACTTTTGAATATTTCTATCTCTTTTTTTAAAATTAAATTCTTCCTTTTCATCTTCTTTGTCTCTTAAGTATTCTTGTATTCATTTCTGAACTGACTTTTTCTTTTGTTTTAGTTGTTTCTTGAGTTCTCTACCTCATCTGAGTTTGCTGATTCTGATTTATTCTCAGGAATCAGTTTCTTAATTCCGCTGACCTCATTTTTTTTTTTTTTTGCGCTACGCGGGCCTCTCACCGCTGTGGCCTCTCCCGCCGCGGAGCACAGGCTCCGGATGCGCAGGCCCAGTGGCCACGGCCCATGGGCCCAGCCACTCCGTGGCATATGGGATCCTCCCGGACCGGGACACGAACCCGCGTCCCCTGCATCGGCAGGCGGACCCTCAACCACTGCGCCACCAGGGAAGCCCCCTGACCTCATTTTGAAATGGGCTGCTGCAGGCTTATTTTGAGCATGACTTAACCTTTAGAAGGAGGCGTGGTCCAGGGTAGCTTCTGTAACTTCACAGAACTCTTTCTTCAGTTGTACTCACGTAGGCTTAAAAAATATGGCCTCCTGGGACTTCCCTGGTCGTCCAGTGGTTAAGACTCCATGCTTCCACTGCAGGGGGCACAAGTTAGATCCCTGGTTGGGGAACTAAGATCCCACATGCCCTGCATCCAAAAAAAAAAAAAAAAAAGTCCTCCTGCTTCCTCAGATTGCCGGCATCTCTCCCCCTCCACTCCTTCTCCTTTTCTCTCTTGTCCCTTGTTTTCTGGAGTTTGATTTCATTCTCTGAGGTTTCTCCTTGGTGAGGGTCTCTTTTATGGAAGGGAACCCTGGCAGGTCAGTGTAAAGAATTCACAGGGCAAGACTGTTCGAAGGCCTTTATACTCTCACTGCGGGCCCCTTACATACACTCACCAGCAGAGTGGGCAGAATTCCTTCCTGTTTTCAGTGCTTTCTCACACTGTAATTCTCTGCTTTCCGGTGATACCCATTGGCTACTTTGGGATTTTCCTCGTCACATCTCTGATGACTTGCTGTTTCTGCTGCTTTCTCCTGCCCAGCCATAGGCATCATGCAGGTTGTATGGCTATTGGCAGTTTTTCCTCACCTACTTGTATTCTGGCTTTGATTAAGTACCCTGTCACATAGATTGGCTCTGCATGTTGTTCTTGGGTTTTTGGTGGTGTTTTCCAGTGGTTATCTAGTTGTTCTGTCTTGGTTTTTTTTGTTTTTTGTTTTTTTCGTACGTGGGCCTCTCACTGTTGTGGCCTTTCCCATTGCGGAGCACAGGCTCCGGACACGCAGACTCAGCGGCCATGGCTCACGGACCCAGCCGCTCCGCGGCATGTGGGATCTTCCCGGACCGGGACACGAACCCGTGTCCCCTGCATCGGCAGGCGGACTCTCAACCACTGCGTCACCAGGGAAGCCCTGTTTTTTAATGTATACAGTTTTGAGGCAAAACATGGATCTGGCTCTCAGGGTTTGCTTGTAAAGATAAACTGTGAATTTAATGGTTAAAAATAGAGTACATGTGCATGCTGGAATTTTCTTATTCGTGATTATTCTTTGGATGCTGAATTTGAAACAGGGTCTTAAAAGCTATAGATACCAAATCCTAGAAAGGATTAAGGTTGTCGTGTTGTTGATTTTGTTGGTTTGGGGGTATTTTACCCTAGAAAAATTATTGTTGAAAAGGATGGTATTTAAAATATTTAATTTCTAAAAAGTATGTTTCATTTTTTTACTTGTGTCATTAATGTATCTCATAAATCTTTGACAGAGGAATGGCTGTGGGGTGGGAGAAAACAGTTCCTCTTGATGGGAGCCTGAGAAACAATGATCACCTATTGGTTTGTAATTTGGTACTTTCAAAGTTGTTAACAGTTTAAGGAAACAAATTCCTGTATAAGTGTCCTCCATAAAGGAGGATGGGAGGCTATTTTGAGATGTTATTTTCAACTGAAAGCCAATTTCAGTGAGGATTCAGAATTACCAAGGCTGCTGCTTCTTTTTCTTCTTTTTTGAGTTAAAAAAAAACCAATGTGTAAAAAAACAATGTGTCTTCTGCCTAAAGGACATCCTTTGGTAAATGTTTTTGTTATTAATTGTCTTAAAATATCTTTATTTTGCTTCATTACTGAAAGATATTTTCACCAAGTAAAAATTTTAGGTTGGCAGTTATTTCCTGTCAGTACACCGTAGGGCTTATTTCACTGTCTTCTGGCTTTTGTTGTTGCCATTCAAAAGTCAGCCATCAGGAATATCTCTTGCTCTTCCCCTGTAGGTGATTGGGCTCTGCCTGCTTTTAAAACTGTCTCCTGTCTTTGTTATTCTACAGTGTCACTATGGTATGTCTAGGTGTTGATTTCTTTCATTTTTCCTGCTTGAGTTTTATTGGGCTTTCTGCGTCTGAGGAGTGGTGTTTTTAAAACAAATCTGGATTATTCTTTTTTTTTTTTTAATTTATTTTTTAGGCCACACCAAGTGGCATGTAAGATCTTACTTCCCTGACCAGGGATCGAACCTGTGCCCCCTGCAGTGGAAGTGCAGAGTCCTAACCACTGGACCACCTGGGAATTCCCTGGATTATTCTTTTTTTGGGGGGAGGGAGAAAAGAATGTTGTCTTTTTTTTAATTTTTATTTTTATACAGCAGATTCTTATTACTCATCAGTTTTATACACATCAGTGTATACATGTCAATCCCAATCGCCCAATTCATCACACCACGACCCTCACCCCCCTGCAGCTTTCCCCCCGTGGTGTCCATATGTTTGTTCTCTACATCTGTGTCTCAATTTCTGCCCCGAAAACTGGTTCATCTGTACCATTTTTCAAGGTTCCACATATATGCGTTAATATTTGTTTTTCTTTCTGACTTACTTCACTCTGTATGACAGTCTCTAGATCCATTCACGTCTCTACACATTACCCAATTTCATTCCTTTTTATGGCCGAGTAATATTCCATTGTATATATGTACCACATCTTCTTTATCCATTCGTCTGTCGAGGGGCATTTAGGTTACTTCCATGACCTGGCTATTGTACATAGTGCTGCAATGAACATTGGGGTTCATGTGTCTTTTTGAATTATGGTTTTCTGTGGGTATATGCCCAGTAGTGGGATTGCTGGATCATATGGTAATTGTATTTTTAGTTTTTTAAGGAACCCTCCACCCTGTTCTCCATAGTGGCTGTATCAGTTTACATTCACACCAACAGTGCAAGAGGGTACCCTTTTCTCCACACGCTCTCCAGCATTTGTTGTTTGTAGATTTTCTAATGAAGCCCATTCTAACTAGTATAAGGTGATACCTCATTGTAGTTTTGATGTGCATTTCTCTAATAATTAGTGATGTTGAGCAGCTTTTCATGTGCTTCTTGGCCATATGTATGTCTTCTGTGGAGAAATGTCTATTTAGGTCTTCTGCCCATTTTTTGATTGGGTTGTTTGTTTTTTTAATATCGAGCTGCATGAGCTGTTTATATATTTTGGAGATTAATCCTTTGCCCATTGATTCGTTTGCAAATATTTTCTCCCATTCTGAGGGTTGTCTTTTCATCTTGTTTATGGTTTCCTTTGCTGTGCAAAAGCTTTGAAGTTTCATTAGGTCCTATTTGTTTATTTTTGTTTTTATTTTCATTACTCTAGGAGGTGGATCAAAACAAATCTTGCTGTGATTTATGTCAAAGAGTGTTCTGCCTATGTTTTCCTCTAAGAGTTTTATAGTGTCCAGTCTTACATTTATGTCTCTAATCCGTTTTGAGTTTATTTTTGTGTATGGTGTTAGGGAGTGTCTAATTTCATTCTTTTACATGTAACTATCCAGTTTTCTCAGCACCACTTATTGAAGAGACTGTCTTTTCTCCTTTTTTTTTTTTTATCTTTTTTTTTTTTTTTTTTTTTTGCGGTACGCGGGCCTCTCACTGCTGTGGCCTCTCCCGTTGCGGAGCACAGGCTCCGGATGCACAGGCTCAGCGGCCATGGCTCACGGGCCCAGCCGCTCCGCGGCATGTGGGATCCTCCCGGACCGGGGCACGAACCCGCGTCCCCTGCATCGGCAGGCGGACTCTCAACCACTGCGCCACCAGGGAAGCCCTCTTTTCTCCATTTTATATCTTTGCCTCCTTTATCATAGATTAGTTTACCATATGTGCGTGGGTTTATCTCTGGGCTTTCCATCTTGTTCCATTGATCAGTGTTTCTGTTTTTGTGCCAGTACCATATTGTCTTGATTACTGTAGCTTTGTAGTATAGTCTGAACTCAGGGAGTCTTATTCCTCCAGCTCCATTTTTTTCCCTAAAGACTGCTTTGGCTATTTGGGGTCTTTTGTGTCTCCATACAAATTTTAAGGTTTTTTGTTCTGGTTCCATAAAAAATGCCATTGGTAATTTGATAGGGATTGCATTGAATCTGTAGATTGCTTTGGGTAGTATAGTCATTTTCACAATATTGATTCTTCCAATCCAAGAACATGGTATAGCTCTGCATCTGTTGGTATCATCTTTAATTTCTTTCATCAGTGTCCTATAGTTTTCTGCATACAGGTCTTTTGTCTCCCTAGGTAGCTTTATTCCTAGGTATTTTGTTCTTTTTGTTGCAATGGTAAATGGGAGTGTTGCCTTAATTTCCCTTTCAGATATTTCATGATTAGTGTATAGGAATGCAGGAGATTTCTATGCATTAATTTTGTATCCTTCAACTTTACTGAATTCACTGATTAGCTGTAGTAGTTTTCTGGTAGCATCTTTAGGATTCTCTATGTATAGTATCATGTCATCTGCAGACAGTGACAGTTTTACATCTTCTTTTCCAATTTGTATTCCTTTTATTTCTTTTACTTCTCTGATTGCCGTGGCTAGGACTTCCAAAACTATGTTGAATAATAGTGGTGAGAGTGGACATCCTTGTCTTGTTCCTGATCTCATAGGAAATGCTTTCAGTTTTTCACCATTGAGAATGATGTTTGCCATGGGTTTGTCATATATGGCCTTTATTATGTTGAGGTAGATTCCCTCTATGCCCACTTTCTGGAGAGTTTTTATCATAAATGGGTGTGGAATTTTGTCAAAAGATTTTTCTGCATCTATTGAGATGATCATATGGTTTTTATTCTTCAATTTGTTAATATGGTGTATCATATTGATTGATTTGCGTATATTGAAGAATCCTTGCATCCCTGGGATAAATCCTACTTGATCATGGTGTATGATCCTTTTAATGTGTTGTTGGATTCTGTTTGTCTAGTATTTTGTTGAGGATTTTTGCGTCTATATTCATGAGTGATATTGGTCTGTAATTTTCTTTTTTTGTAGTTTTTTTGTGTGTTTTTGGTATCAGGGTGATGGTGGCCTCATAGAATGAGTTTGGGAGTGTTCCTTCCTCTGCAATTTTTTGGGAGAGTTTGAGAAGGGTGGGTGTTAGCTCTTCTCTAAATGTTGATAGAATTCACCTGTGAAGCCATCTGGTCCTGGACTTTTGTTTGCTGGAAGACTTTTAATCACAGTTTCAATTTCATTACTTGTGATTGGTCTGTTCATATTTTCTATTTCTTCCTGGTTCAGTCTTGGAAGGTTATACCTTTCTAAGAATTTGTCCATTTCTTCCAGGTTGTCCATTTTATTGGCATAGAGTTGCTTGTAATAGTCTCTTAGGATGCTTTGTATTTCTGCGGTGTCTGTTGTAACTTCTCCTTTTTCATTTCTAATTTTACTGATTTGAGTCCTCTCCCTCTTTTTCTTGATGAGTCTGGCTAATGGTTTATCAATTTTGTTTATCTTCTCAAAGAACCAGCTTTTAGTTTTATTGATCTTTGCTATTGTATTCTTTGTTTCTATTTCATTTATTTTTGCTCTGATCTTTATGATTTCTTTCCTTCTGCTAACTTTGGGTTTTGTTTGTCCTTCTTACTCTAGTTCCTTTAAGTGCAAGGTTAGATTATTTCTTTGAGATTTTTCTTGGTTCTTGAGGTAGGCTTGTACAGCTATAAACTTTCCTCTTAGAACTGCTTTTGACGAATCCCGTAGGTTTTGGAATGTCGTGTTTTCATTGTCATTTGTTTCTAGGTATTTTTTGATTTCCTCTTTGATTTCTTCAGTGATCTCTTGGTTATTTAGTAGCATAGTGTTTAGCCTCCGCGTGTTTGTGTTTTTTACATTTTTTCCCTTATAATTCATTTCTAATCTCATAGTGTTGTGGTCAGACAAGATGCTTGATATGATTTCAGTTTTCTTAAACTTACTGAGGCTTGATTTGTGACCCAAGATGGGATCTATCTTGGAGAATGTTCTGTGCGCACTTGAGAAGGAAGTGTAATCTGCTGTTTTTGGATGGAATATCTTATAAATATCAATTAAATCTATCTGGTCTATTGTGTCATGTAAAGCTTCTATTTCCTTATTTATTTTCATTTTGGATGATCTGTCCATTGGTGTAAGTGAGGTGTTAAAGTCCCCCACTATTATTGTGTTACTGTTGATTTCCTCTTTTATAGCTGTTAGCAGTTGCCTTATGTATTCAGGTTCTCCTATATTGGGTGCATATATATTTATAATTGTTATATCTTCTTCTTGGATTGATCCCCTGATCATTTTGTAGTATCCTTCCTTGTCTCTTGTAACATTCTTTATTTTAAAGTCTATTTTTTCTGATATGAGTATTGCTACTTGAGCTTTCTTTTGATTTCCATTTGCATGGAATATCTTTTTCCATCCCCTCACTTGCAGTCTGAATGTGTCCCTAGGTCTGAAGTGGGTCTCTTGTAGACAGCATATATATGGGTCTTGTTTTTTTATCCATTCAGCAAGCCTGTGTCTTTTGGTTGGAGCATTTAATCCATTCACGTTTAAGGTAATTTTCAATATGTATGTTCCTATTACCATTTTCTTAATTGTTTTGCATTTGTTTTTGTAGGTTGTTTTCTTCTCTTCTGTTTCCCACTTAGAGAAGTTCCTTTAGCATTTGTTGTAGAGCTGGTTTGGTGGTGCTGAATTCTCTTAGCTTTTGCCTGTCTGTAAAGCTTTTGATTTCTCCATCGAATCTGAATGAGATCCTTGCTGGGTAGAGTAATCTTGGTTGTAGGTTCTTCCATATCATCACTTTAAGTATATCATGCCACCCCCTTCTGGCTTATAGAGTTTCTGCTGAGAAATCAGCTGTTAACCTTATGGGGGTTCCCTTGTATTTTATTTGTCCTTTTTCCTTTGCTGCTTTCAGTAATTTTTCTTTGTCTTTAATTTTTGCCAGTTACATTACTATGTGTCTTGGCGTGTTTCTCCTTGGGTTTGTCCTGTATGGGACTCACTGCACTTCCTGGACTTGGGTGGCTATTTCCTTTCCCATGTTAGGGAAGTTTTCAACTATAATCTCTTCAAATATTTTCTTGGGTCCTTTCTCTCTCTTCTCCTTCTGGGACTCCTATGATGTGAATGTTGTTGCGTTTAATGTTGTCCCAGAGGCCTCTTAGGCTGTCTTCATTTCTTTTCATTCTTTTTTCTTTATTCCATTCCACAGCACTGAATTCCACCATTCTGTCTTCAGGGTCACTTGTCCATTCTTGTGCCTCAGTTATTCTGCTATTGATTCCTTCTAGTGTAGTTTTCATTTCATTTATTGTATTGTTCATCTCTGTTTATTTGTTCTTTAATTCTTTTAGGTCTTTGTTAAATATTTCTTGCATCTTCTCGATCTTTGCCTCCATTGTTTTTCTGAGGTCCTGGATCATCTTCACCATCATTATTCTGAGTTCTTTTTCTGGAAGGTTGCCTATCTCCACTTCATTTAGTTGTTTTTCTGCGGTTTTATCTTGTTCCTTCATCTGGTACATAGCCCTCTGCCTTTTCATGTTGTCTATCTTTCTGTGAATGTGGTTTTTTGTGTGTGTGTGTGAATGTGGTTTTTGTTCCACAGGCTGCAGGATTGTAGTTCTTCTTGCTTCTGCTGTCTGTCCTCTGGTCGATCTCTGGATTATTCTTAACACTCATTTTTTTTGTTTTTTTTTTAAGTAGTTCAGCTTTAAAAGAATATTTTTAATGTTTTTTTAAAAGTTTTTATTTATTTGTTTTTGGCTGCATTGTGTCTTTGTTGCTGCGTGTGGGCTTTCTCCAGTTGCATTGAGCGGGGGCTGCTCTTCATTTCAGCGCGTGAGCTTCTTACTCTGGTGGCTTCTCTTGTTGCGAAGCACAGGCTCTAGGTGTGCGGGCTTCAGTAATTGTGGCATGCAGGCTCAGTAGTTGTGGCTTGCAGGCTCTAGAGCGCAGGCTCAGTAGTTGTGGCCTGCATATAATTTTTGCTTGCAGCACTCATACATATTTGTTATAATTTAAAGGAGAAAGTAATCTATTATATTTACCCAAACTATTTCTGTTGCTCTTCCTTCATTCCTGAAGTTCCATGTTTCCCTTCACCTTAAAAAACTTCTTGTAGTGTTTGTTTTAGAGCAAGTCTTATGGTGATGAATTCTCTTAGTTTCTCTTCATCTGCAAATGTCTTTATTTCACCTTCATTCTTGAATGCTATTTTCACTGGATACACAGTCCTGGGTTGACAGTTCTTTGCTTTCATCACTTCAAAAATATTTCGCTCTTTTCTGTTCATGTGGTTTCTAATAACAGTCATTTGAATCACTGTTCTCTCATATGTATTGTGTCATTTTTTTTTCCTGGCTTCTTTCAAGATTTAAAAATTGTTTTGTCTGCAGTAGTTTGATTATGCTTTTGGACATTGTTTTCTTAGAGATTATCCTGTTTGGGGTTTGTTGAGATACTTGTGTCTGTAAATTTGTGTCTTTAACCATATTTGGGGGAGTTTTTAGCCATGATTCCAAATATTTTTTCAACACCAATGTCGCCTCTCATTTTGGGTTACCAATGCATGAATGTTAGACCTTTGATTATCTGAGAGGTGCCTTAGGCTTTGTTCAGTGTTTAAAAATTTTTTTTCTCTATTCTTAGTTTGTGTACTTTCTTTTGATATGTCTTCAAGTTTCCTATTTTCTCTGTCATTTTCATTCTGCTCTTGAGCCTGTCCGGTGAATTTTGATTTTCATATATTGTATTTTGCAATTCTAAAGTTTCCTTTTTAAAAATAGCTCCTGCTTCTCTGTTGAGAATGAATGCCTGTCTTTTCATTCATTTCAAGAGCATTCATCTTTACCTCATAGCTGATGGTTATAATAGCTGCTTTGGTCTTTGTCTGATAATTCCAATATCTGGGTCATCTTGGGGTTGACACCTGTTCATTTTCTTTTCCCTTCAGTATTAGGACTGTGGGTCCTGTTATAATGCTCTGGAGAAAGTTGACTTTTTTTGAGGCAATCAACCTGATAACCTCGTTAAGTACAGATCTGAAGTTTTGTCTTGCCTACCTGCTAGTAGTGATTTTGTAGCTCTGTTCATTCATCCCTTTCATGCTAGCATAGCACTGTAGTTATTTTTTTCTTTGTCGTAACTAGCATTTTACTTTTTTAAATTGAATTATATTTGATTTACAATGTTGTGTTAATTTCTGCTGTCCAGCAAAGTGATTCAGTTATACATATATATATATTGCTTTTCATATTCTTTTCCATTATGGTTTATCATATTTTACTTGTTTAATCAATTTCTTGCAGTTGATTAAAGGCATAATAATGCCTACCTAGTAGAGTATTGTAAAGACCAAATGAAATAATATACACAGAATCACCTAGTAGTACAATATCTAGCACATAAAGAGCCTTTTAATAAATGTTGTTATTCTGGTTTCATCAAGTGCACTATCTCTTTGCCTGGCCTAATTGAAAATTTATTTAAATCTTCTTTGCTTCACTCTTGCCCATTTTCATGAATTGGAAATGCCACATAAAGTGTTCTACCAAATTACAATGATATTTTCAAAGGATTTCCTATTGTGGAATAAAGCCTCTTGGATTGTCTCAGAGTCCTTGACTGGAGGAATATACAAGTGATAAATCTGTTTTTGGTGGGGGAGGGAGGTAAAATATATATATAACATAAAATTTATCATTTTAATTATTTTTAAACGGGTAATTCATTGACGTCATGTACATTCCCAATGTTGTGCAACCCTCAATCACCACTGTGCATTTCCCGAGCTTGTTCACCATCCCAAACAGAAACTCTGTACCATTAAACAATAATTTTTCATTCTCTCCTCCCCTAGCCCCTGGTAACCTTTTTTCTACTTTGTGTCTCTTTTAATTACTCTATTCTAAGTGCCTCATAGATGGAATCATACAATATTTGTCCTTTTATGATTGGCTTATTTCACTTACCATAATGTCTTCAAGGTTCATTCGTGTTGTAGCATGTATCAGAATTTCATTTCTTGATAAACAACAAGGTCCTGCTGATTAGCACAGGGAAACGTATTCAGTATTCTGTGATAAACCATAATGAAAATGAATATAAAAAAAGAATGTATATATATGTATAACTGAATCACTTTGCTGTACAGTAGAAATTAACACAACTTTGTAAATCAACTATACTTCAATAAAAAAAAGAATTTCATTCCTTTTTAAGGCTGAATAATATTCCAGTGTTTCTGTATACCGCATTTTGTTTAATCATCTGTCAGTGGATGTTTGGGTTGTTTTCAGCTTTTGTGTATTGTGAATAATGCTCCATGAGCATTGGTGTACAAGTATCTGGCTGAGTCCCTGCTTTCAATTCTTTTGGGTATATACAGTAACGTATCTTTTTTTTGGATTCATGCCTCCTTGATTGTCTGCCATCCATCAGTGGGGTCTGTTTTTTGACTTCTTCTAGTGATAGAAATGAGTCTAGCTCCCTCTGTTTGAAGATTTGCTTTCTGGCATAAAATATGGGCTGTTTGTTTAGCAAACCATCAGAAATGTCCTACTGTCTTCTAGGTACTGTGCTATTCCTGAGAATACAGTGATGAAACATAACTTCCCTGTCTTTTAGCTGTGCAAAGTCTAAGGGATACAGTAACATCAACTCGGAACTGATATAAGGTGTTTTTATTGTTTTGTTTTGTTTTTTTGCAGTATGTGGGCCTCTCATTGTTGTGGCCTCTCCCGTTGCGGAGCACAGGCTCCGGATGCGCAGGCTCAGCGGCCATGGCTCATGGGCCCAGCCGCTCTGCGGCATGTGGGATCTTCCCAGACCAGGGCACGAACCCGCGTCCCCTGCATCGGCAGGCGGACTCTCAACCACTGCGCCATCAGGGAAGCCCGAGGTGTCTTTTTTTTTTTTTCTGATTTATGACTTTTTAATAGAGAAATAAAAATGAAAACACGTATATCATCTGTTTAAAAATTCTTGAAAAGAATGAGAGTGTATGAAGTCCATCCTATTCTGTAGTGGAAGTACATCAGCAGGTGCTGTGATAAAGAGAAGTGGTGAGGAGTTGGGGGAGATGCCAGGAAAGCTGAATTTGCTAGGTTGATCAGAGAAGGCCTGTGTGAGGAAGAGCCATTTTAGGGAAGCCTTGCAGGTGAGGAAGAACTCATCTTGGGATGAACTAGAGCACAGTGTCTGGTGGAGGGCCTACTATGTCCGGATGTGTTGACCATCTGCCTTCAGCTTTACATGGTCAGGACTCAGCTAAGCTTACTCTGGGAAGTCCATTTGAAATGCCCTTCTGTTGTCCCACATTCCGGATTTAGATGCTTCCATTTATTTGTTCTTATGGCTTCTTGTGCCTTCCTTTTATGTCATTTACCTCCCCTATAATTATTTGTGTAGGTATTTGTTGAATGCCCTTTGCTTTACCTGATAGGTCCTGTGATGGTGGGTGGGGATGCATCTGTATTATTCACAATATCCCCAGCCTAGTAACTGTCACTTAATAAGCACTTAATAAATATTTGTTGAAACATGAAAGAATGCCATTTGGGTTATCACCTGGGGGAGCATTAGTTTTTGAGGGCTGAGGGGCTCAGACCTGGTATGACCTGTCTTATGTTGGAAAGGCAGCTTTTCCTTGGCACGAGAACACTGATCCAATCAACAGGATTAAGGTCGGTTCACAGTAACTGAAGAGTTTTGGCAAGAGCGATCCAGGGCTGGCTGATTGGATAAGAAGGGAACATGGTCAGACAACCGTATTTTATGTCTGTTTCTGAAAGGAGTAGTTGTCCACCTGTCTTAGGAGTCAGTGTGTGGTGTAGGCTCAGGAAGCAAAGCATGTTAACCCTGGAAACTGAGAACCCAATATAATAAGGTAACAGGGCACAATATTTTATTCCAGCCTGCTCCAAAACAAGGCACCTGATCAGAATGAGTGTGAGTGAAGTGTGTTGGGGTCCCAGGGGCTCAGATTCCAAATATCTGTTTAAGGTGTTCTTAAGTGTCTTTTCAAGTCATGGGTCTTTTGAGGTCTGTCTTGGATTAAGAAATAAAAATGATTCTCACATCCCCCCTACCTCCTAGCTGTTGGCGTTTGCACCATAAAATCTCCTTGGTGAGACAAAGACAGACTATCTAGTAGGGAGTCCTGCTCAGGGGATATCCAGCATTAAGAAAAACTTATGCAAAAATGAAGGTTTAGAATGGAGGGAGCTTCCAAAATCATCAGGCAAAAACCCTTCCTCTTGTAGATGAGGCAGCCATGGCCCAGGAGGAGAAATGGCTCCCCTCAGTTCTCAGTAATGTTTGAGGGGGGCCATGAAATAGTACCTGAGAACTAGTATAGTACCTTTCCCCTTATGGACCCCTGTGCAAAACCCATAAGACAACGGCTGATTCTCTCTCTCTTTAAAAGTATATCCCACTGAAAAAGCATATCCCACTGCAAGACTATATTTAAAATTGGTGTTTATCCAGAAGATGGTCACGCAAGGTGCTGAGGGCTTTGGAAACCATGGAAACCTCAGGAACAGGTGAACTTATTTGTTAAATAAATGTTGATCCTGTGTATGCTATGGGCCTGGCAGTGCCAGACAGCTGGCAGAAGACCTCAGACTTCCCAAAGGTCAAGAATTTCCCATGTATCTAGGGAGGGCAAAAGAAAAAAGAAAAAATGGAGACAAAAGAACAGGGACAGGACCTGCATCTAGGGGAGGGAACTGTGAAGGAGGAAAGGTTTTCACACACTAGGAAGCCCCTTCACTGGCAGAGATAGGGGTGGGGGCAGGTGGGAAGCTTCGGAGCCACGGAGGAGAGCGCAGCCACAGGGTTGCGGAGGGCAAAGCAGAGAGATTCCCACAAAGAGGATCGGTGCCGACCAGCACTCACCAGACTGAGAGGCTTATGTGCTCACCCGCCAGGACGGGTGAGGGCTGGGAGCTGAGGCTCGGGCTTCGGAGGTCGGATCCCAGGGAGAGGACTGGGGTTGGCTGCGTGAACACAGCCTGAAGGGGGCTAGTGCACCACAGCTAGCCAGGAGGGAGTCCAGGAAAAAGCCTGGACTTGCCTAAGAGGCAAGAGACCATTCTTTCAGGGTGTGTGAGGAGAGGGGATTCAGAGTGCCCCCTAACTGAGCTCCAGAGATGGGTGTGAGCCGTGGCTGTCAGCGCAGACACCAGAGACGGGCATGAGACTCTAAGGCTGCTGCTGCAGCCGCCAGAAAGCCTGTGTGCAAACACAGGTCACTCTCCACACCGCCCCTCCCGGAAGCCTGTGCAGCCCGCCACTGCCAGGATCCTGTGATCCAGGGATAACTTCCCCGGAAAAACGCACTGCGCACCTCGGGCTGGTGCAATGTCACGCTGGCCTCTGCCGCCGCAGGCTTGCTCCGCTTTCTGTACCCCTCCCTCCCCCCGGCCTGAGTGAGCCAGAGCCCCCGAAGCAGCTGCTCCTTTAACCCCGTCCTGTCTGGGTGAAGAACAGACACCCTCAGGTGACCTACATGCAGAGGTGGGTCCAAATCCAAAGCTGAACCCCGGGAGCTGTGCGAACAAAGAAGAGAAAGGGAAATCTCTCCCAGCAGCCTCAGGAGCAGCGGATTAAACCTCCACAATGAACTGGATGTACCCTGCATCTGTGGAATACCGGAATAGACAATGAATCATCCCAAAGTTGAGGTGGTGGATTTTGGGAGCAACTGTGGACTTGGTGTTTGCTTTCTGCATCTAATTTCTTCCTGGCTTTATGTTTATCTTAGTTTAGTATTTAGAGTTTATTATCATTGGTAGATTTATTTATTGCTCTCTTCCTTCTTTTATATATATATTTTTTCTTTTTCTCTTTTTGTGAGTGTGTATGTGTATGCTTGTTTGTGTGATTTTGTCTGTATAGCTTTGCTTTTACCATTTGTCCTAGGGTTCTGTCTGTCCTTTTTTTTAGTATAGTTTTTAGCTCTTGTTATAATTGGTGGATTTGTTTTTTGGTTTGGTTGCTATCTCCTTTTTTTTATTACTTTTTAATTAAAATTTTTTTAATAATTATTTTTTATTGTTTATTTTAATAACTTTATTTTATTTTATTTTATTTTATTCTTTCTTTTTTTTCTCCCTTTTCTTCTGAGCTGTATGGCTGACAGGGTCTTGCTGCTCTGGCCGGGTGTCAGGCCTGTGCCTCTGAGGTGGGAGAGCCGAGATCAGGACATTGGTCCACCAGAGACCTCCCGGCTCCACATAATATCAAGTGGTGAAGGCTCTCCCAGAGATCTCTGTCTCAACGCTAAGACCCAGCTCCACTCAACAACCAGCAAGCTACAGTGCTGGACACCCTGTGCCAAACAACTAGCAAGACAGGAACACAACACCACCCACTAGGAGAGAGGCTGCCTAAGTTCATAATAAGGTCACAGACACCCCAAAACACACCACCCGACGTGGTCCTGCCCAGCAGAAAGACAAGATCCAGCCTCATCCACCAGAACACAGGCACTAGTCCCCTCCACCAGGAAGCCTACACAACCCACTGAACCAACCTTAGCCACTGGGGGGCAGACACCCAAAACAACAGGAATTACGAACCTGCAGCCTGCAAAAAGGAGACCTCAAACACAGTAAGTTAAGCAAAATGAGAAGACAGAGGAACACACAGCAGATGAAGGAGAAAGATAAAAACCCACCAGACCAAACAAATGAAGTGGAAATAGGCAGTCTACCTGAAAAAGAATTCAGAATAATGATAGTCAAGATGATCCATAATCTTGGTAGAATGGAGAAAATACAAGAAACTTTTAGCAAGAACCTAGAAGAACTAAAGAGCAAACAAACAGTGGTGAACAACACAATAAATGAAATTAAAACTTCCCTAGAAGGAATCAATAGCAGAATAACAGGTAGAAGAACGGATAAGTGACCTGGAAGATAAAATAGTGGAAATAACTACTGTAGAGCAGAATATAGAAAAATGAATGAAAAGAATTGAGGACAGTCATAGAGACCTCTGGGACAACATTAAACACACCAACAGTCGAATTATATTCTAGGGGTCCCAGAAGAAGAAGAGAAAAATAAAGGGATTGAGAAAATATTTGAAGAGATTATAGTTGAAAACTTCTCCAATATGGGAAAGGAAATAGTCAGTCAAGTCCAGGAAGGGCAGAGAGTCCCATACAGGATATTTTCAAGGAGAAACAAGCCAAGACACATATTAATCAAACTATAAAAATTAAATACAGGGGCTTCCCTGGTGGCACAATGGTTAAGAATCCGCCTGCCAATGCAGGGAAAATGGGTTCGAGCCCTGGTCTGGGAATATCCCACATGCCACGGAGCAACTAAGCCTGTGTGCCACAGCTACTGAGCCTGTGCTCTAGAGCCTGCAAGCCATAACTACTGAGCCCATGTACCACAATTACTTAAGCCCGCACACCTAGAGCCCGTGCTCCGCAACAAGAGAAGTCACCACAATGAGAAGCCTGTGCACCGCAACAAACAGTAGCTCCCACTCGCCAGAACTAGAGAAAGCCTGTGCACAGCAACGAAGACCCAATGCAGCCAAAAATAAATAAATAAATAATTAAAAAATTAAATACAAAGAAAAAATATTAAGAGCAGCAGGGAAAAACAACAAATAACATACAAGGGAATCCCCATAAGGTTAACAGCTGATCTTTCAGCACAAACTCTGCAAGCCAGAAGGGAGTTGCAGGACATATTCAAAGTGATGAAAGGGAAAAACCTACAACCAAGATTACTCTACCCAGCAAGGATCTCATTCAGATTCGACAGAGAAATTAAAACCTTTACAGACAAGCAGAAGCTAAGAGAATTTAGCACCACCAAACCAGCTTTACAACAAATGCTACAGGAACTTCTCTAGGCAGGAAACACAAGAGAAGGAAAAGACCTAGAACAAGAAATCCAAAACAATTAAGAAAATGGTAATAAGAACATATATGTTGATAACTATCTTAAATGTAAATGGATTAAATGCTCCAACCAAAAGACATAGACTGCCTGAATGGATACAAAAACAAGACCTGTATACATGCTGTCTGCAGGAGACCCACTTCAGACCTAGGGACACGTACAGACTGAAAGTGAGGGGATAGAAAAAGGTATTCCATGCAAATGGAAATCAAAAGAAAGCTGGAGTAGTAATTCTCATATCAGACAAAAGAGACTTTAAAATAAAGACTATTACAAGAGACAAAGAAGGATACTACATGATGATCAAGGGATCAATCCAAGAAGATATAACAATTGTAAATATTTATGAATCCAACATTGGAGCACCTCTACATAAGGGAAATGCTAACAGCTGTAAAAGGGGAAATCAACAGTAACACAATCATAGTGAAAGTGAACACCTCACTTTCACCAGTGGACAGATCATCTGAAATGAAAATATATAAGGAAACACAAGCTTTAAATGACACATTAAACAAGATGGACTTAATTGATATTTATAGGATATTCCATCCAAAAACAACAGAATACACTTTCTTCTCAAGTGCTTATGGAACATTCTCCAGGATAAATCATATCTTGAGTCACAAATCTAGCCATGGTAAATTTAAGAAAATTGAAATCATATCAAGTATCTTTTCCGACGACAACGTTGTGAGACTAGATATCAATTTCAGGAAAAATATCTGTACAAATACAAACACATGGAGGCTAAACAATACACTACTTAATAACCAACAGATCACTGAAGAAATCAAAGAGGAAATTAAAAAATACCTAGAAACAAATGACAATGAAAACACGATGACCCCAAACCTATGGGACGCAGCAAAAACAGTTCTAAGAGGGAAGATTATAGCAATACAATCCTACCTCAAGAAACATCTCAAGTAAACAACCTAACCTTACACCTAAAGCAATTATAGAAAGAAGAACAAAAAACCCCAAAGTTAGCAGAAGGAAAGAAATCATAAAGATCAGATTAGAAATAAATGAAAAAGAAATGAAGTAAACGATAGCAAATACCAATAAAACTAAAAGCTGGTTCTTTGAGGAGATCAACAAAATTGAGAAACCATTAGCCAGACTCATCAAGAAAAAAAAGGAAGAGGACTCAAATCAATAGAATCAGAAATGAAAAAGGAGAAGTAACAACTGACACTGCAGAAATACAAAGGATCATGAGAGATCACTACAAGGAACTGTATGCCAATAAAATGGAGAACCTGAAAGAAATGGACAAATTCTTAGGGAGACCCCGAATAGCCAAAGCAATCTTGAGAAAGAAAAATGGAGCTAGAGGAATCAGGCTCCCAGACTCCAGAGTATACTTCAGAGTATACTACAAAGCTACAGTATACTACAATGCTACAGTAATCAAGACAGTATGGTACTGGCACAAAAACAGAAGTATAGATCAATGGAACAGGCTAGAAAGCCCAGAGATAAACCTACACACATATGGTCATCTTATTTTTGATGAAGGAGGCAAGAATATACAATGGAGAAAAGACAGTCTCTTCAATAAGTGGTGCTGGGAAAACTGGACAGGTACATGTAAAAGAATGAAATTAGAACACTCCTTAACACCATACACAAAAATAAACTCCAAATGGATTAAAGACCTAAATGTACGGCCAGATACTATAAAACTTATAGGAAAACATAGGCAGAACACTGACATAAATCACAGCAAGATCCTTTGACCTAATGAAACTTAAAAGCTTTCTCACAGCAAAGGAAAACATAAACAAGAAGAAAAGACAACCATCAGAATGGGAGAAAAAATTTGCAAATGAAGGATTAAATGACGAAGGATTAATCTCCAAAATTTACAAGCAGCTCATGCAGCTTAATAGCAATAAAACAAACAACCCAATCCAAAAATGGGCAGAAGACCTAAACAGACATTTCTCCAAAGAAGATTGCCAACAAACACATGAAAGAATGCTGAACATCGGTAATCATTAGAGAAATGCAAATCAAAACTACAATGAGGTATCACCTCACTCCAGTCAGAATGGCCATCATCAAAAAATCTGCAAACTATAAATGCTGGAGAGGATGTGGAGAAAAGAGAACCCTCTTGCACTGTTGGTGGGAATGTAAATTGATACAGTCACTATGCAGAACAGTTTGGAGGTTGTTTAAAAAACTAAAAATAGAAGTACCATACGACCGAGCCGTCCCTCTATTGGACATATACCCTGAGAAAACCATAATTCCAAAAGAGTCATGTACCACAATGTTCATTGCAGCTTTATTTACAATAGCCAGGACATGGAAGCAACCTAAGTGTCCATCATCAGATGAATGGATAAAGAAGATATGGCACACATATACAATGGAATATTATTCAGCCATAAAAAGAAATGAAACTGAGTTATTTGTAATGAAGTGCATGGACGTTGAGTCTGTCATGCAGAGTGAAGTAAGTCAGAAAGAGAAAAGCAAATACCATATGCTAACACATATATATGGAATCTAAAAATAAAAGGTTCTGAAGAACCTAGGGGCAGGACAGGAATAAAGACGCAGATGTAGAGAATGGACTTGAGGACATGGGGAGGGCGAAGGGTAAGCTGGGACAAAGTGAGAGAGTGGTATGGACATATATACACTGCCAAATGTAAAATAGATAGCTAGTGGGAAGCCACTGCATAGCACAGGGAGATGAGCTCAGTGCTTTGTGACCACCTAGAGGGGTGGGATAGGGAGGGTGGGAGGGAGACTCAAGAGGGAGGAGATATGGGGATGTATGTATATGTATAGCTGATGCACTTTGTTATGAAGCAGGAACTCACACACCATTGTAAGGCAATTATACTCCAATAAGGATGTTAAAAAAAAACAAACCTCCCCTTACTTAGAACTTAACCATAACCGTTACGTTAGCAGTTCAAAGATTTTGAGAAGTTCTGCAATTAAAAACTAGTATAAATTGATTAACCCAGTGCTTTCCTGGCTAGTTTGAATGCTTTGATTATGTTACTTTTTCTCCCCCCTGTACGTTCTAAAGTCATGTGGAAGACTTGGGAAACAGCCACTGGGAAATGCTTGGATAGTAGAACAGAGTTATAAATTGAGTATCTGCGGCTGCACGTTCTTTTCCTGGCTCTGTCACTACCTGCCACATTTCAGGGCTTATTTTTCCATCCTTAAAATAAGGGAATTTAAATATACGACCTCCTTGATCCTTCCCGTCTTTAAAGTCCTGCGGCACTATAATCCTGCGTGTGTTAACTATGCAGCCAGGCTGGGAAAGCATCTTATATGCCTTTTCTATATTCTGTCTTTTGTTTGACCTTTTTTCTCAGAAGCCTCAGAACTTGTAAGCCATGAAAAAAAAGTACAGAAACAAGCAAATGGTATTCAGGCTTTCTGTAATTTCCCTGTTTTATACATTGAAAAAAGGTCTGTAGTTAAGCCAGTAGCAATTTAAGGAACCTAAATGGAGCCTTCTTGTGAAGAGTTGTAATAAAAACCTCACTCTGGGGTGCCATGATTTTTACATATACTCATCCCTCTTTCCAGAGGGAAACTAGCCACACCATCTATTAATGTTGGTAGATTTTTAAAAATCCTTTGTTGATTTTTTTTAAAAAAACACGATGATTTTTAGCAAGAGCCACAGAAACACACTCTTAGGTACAGTGATGCCAGTTCTAGAAATTTAGAAAAAGCAAAAACTAAATGAACATGTTTGAAGATGTTCACTGTAGTGTTATCTATAATAGTAAAAAAAGCAACAAAGTTGAATATAACCTCAGTGGTTCAATGTTAGGAGATTGGTTGGTAAATTACAGTACATCAACATGAGAAAATATTGTCCATCCTCTAAAAATGTTTGTTGTGAAGTTCAGATAAAGCATAAGAAAATATTTTATAAAGTAAATGAAAACAATCAATACATATAAGTTTGGAAAAAATATGTAAAAATGTGCATATTGATGAAACTGGAAGCTGAATATAAAAACAAAGTTTATAGAGAATGGTGAATATGTTATTTTAATTAAATTAATAAATAATTATTTAGTATTGCTTACTTTTGTTTTTTCAATGTAAATTAACTCTCAGCTCTGTTAGAAGAACAAACTTAGAAAATCTGAATAAAAAATGTATTCACTGTAGATAATTTAGAAAAGAAAAATGACACAAAAAAGAACATTAAATATCACCCATCATCTCACCACCCAGAAATAATCATTGCAGACATTTCAGTATATATACCAGTAATCTTTTCTTGGTGGGGCGGGGGTGTGTCTGTGTGTGTCTCTTTCTAGACATATTTTTAAGCAGATTTGTACAGCCATACTTGCAACTGGCTTTTTTCACTTTAAATTGTGAACATTTATCCAAGTAGTTACGTTTTTTTCTGCATATCATTTTTAGTTATTACGTTGTATTCCTTCATACGGATGCACAGTAAGGGACTCAGCCAGTCTCCCCTATGGGTATGCATGTGATGTAGCCTTTTGCTGAGTATTGTCAAATTGATTTCAAGATAGGTTATATCAGTTTACTTGGTCACCTTGCCTAAAGAAGTAAAAAATTACTTAAAAAAAATAAAACATTGTTTTGTCTTGTTTTTATGAATTTTTTAAAAAGCCCCAGATTCTGGACCTAGAGAGCATTATGCTAAGTGAAATAAGTCAGAGAGAGACAAATACTGTATTTTATCACATATATAGAATCCAGAAAGTAAAACAAACAAATACATATAATGAAACAGAAACAGATTCACAGATACAGAGAACAATATAGTGGTTACCAGTGGGGAGAGGAAAGGGAGGAAGGGCAAGATAGGGGTAGGGGAATAAGAGATACAAACTACTATGTACAAAATAGGTAGGGAACGAGGATATGTTGTATAGCACAGGGAAATAGAGCTATTGTAATAACTTTAAGTGGAGTATATGTTGTACACCTGAAACGAATACAATATTATAAATCAAATATGCTTCAATAAAAAGAATTGTAGTAAAAAGCTGCAAATCTACTTTCCCCATGTTTATGGAGTTCTCAACTGAGAATGAGTCAACTAGATCACTTTTAAAGGGTTCTTTGATGCTAAAGATCTCTTAGGCCATTTTTCTTTTTTTTAATTTTTAAATTAAATTAAATTTATTTATACAGCAGGTTCTTATTAGTCTTCAATTTTATACACATCAGTGTATACATGTCAATCCCAATCACCCAATTCATCACACCACCACCACCACCACCACCACCACCCCCGCCGCTTTCCCCACTTGGTGTCCATATGTTTCTCCTCTACATCTGTGTCTCTATTTCTGCCGTGCAAACTGGTTCATCTGTACCATTTTTCTAGGCTCCACATATATGTGTTCATATACGATATTTGTTTTTCTCTTTCTGACTTACTTCACTCTGTATGACAGTTTCTAGATCCATCCATGTCTCCACAAATGACCCAATTTCATTCCTTTTTGTGGCTGAGTAATATTCCATTGTATATATGTACCACATCTTCTTTATCCATTCGTCTGTCGATGGGCATTTAGGTTGCTTCCATGACCTGGCTATTGTAAATAGTGCTGCAATGAACATTGGGGTGCATGTGTCTTTTTGAATTGTGGTTTTCTCTGTGTATATATGCCCAGTAGTGGGATTGCTGGATCATATGGTAATTCTATTTTTAGTTATTAAAGGAACCTCCATACTGTTCTCCCTAGTGGCTGTATCAGTTTGCATTCCCACCAATAGTGCAAGAGGGTTCCCTTTTCTCCACACCCTTTCCAGCATTTGCTGTTTGTAGATTTTCTGTTGAGGCCCATTCTAGCTGGTGTGAGGTGATACCTCATTGTAAGTTTGATTTGCATTTCTCTAACAGTTAGTGATGTTGAGCAGCTTTTCATGTGCTTCTTGGCCATCTGTATGTCTTCTTTGGAGAAATGTCTGTTTAGGTCTTCTGCCCATTTTTTGATTGGGTTGTTTGTTTTTTTAATATTGAACTGCATGAGCTGTTTATATATTTTGGAGATTAATCCTTTGTCCGTTGAATCGTTTGCAGATATTTTCTCCCATTCTGACGGTTGTCTTTTCATCTTGTTTATGGTTTCCTTTGCTGTGCAAAAGCTGTGAAGTTTCATTAGGTCCCATTTGTTTACTTTTGTTTTTATTTTCATTACTCTAGGAGGTGGATCAAAACAGATCTTGCTGTGATTTATGTCAAAGAGTGTTCTGCCTATGTTTTCCTCTAAGAATTTTATAGTTTCCAGTCTTACATTTAGGTCTCTAATCCATTTTGAGTTTGAGTATGGTGTTAGGGAATGTCTAATTTCATTCTTTTACATGTAGCTGTCCAGTTTTCCCAGCACCACTTATTGAAGAGACTGTCTTTTCTCCATTGTATATCCTTGCCTCCTTTGTCATAGATTAGTTGACCATAGGTGCGTGGGTATATCTTTGGGCTTTCTATCTTGTTCCATTGATCTATGTTTCTGCTTTTGTGCCAGTACCATATTGTCTTGATTACTGTAGCTTTGTAGTATAGTCTGAAGACAGGGAGTCTGATTCCTCCACCTCTGTTTTTTTCCCTCAGGACTGCTTTGGCTATTTGGGGTCCTTTGTGTCTCCATACAAATTTTAATATTTTTTGTTTTAGTTCCATAAAAAATGCCATTGGTAGTTTGTTAGGGATACATTGAATCTGTAGATTGCTTTGGGTAGTATAGTCATTTTCACAATATTGATTTTTCCAATCCAAGAACATGATGTATCTCTGCATCTGTTGGTATCATCTTTAATTTCTTTCATCAGTGTCTTATAGTTTTCTGCATACAGGTCTTTTGTGTCCCTAGGTAGCTTTATTCCTAGGTATTTTATTCTTTTTGTTGCAATGGTAAATGGGAGGGTTTCCTTAATTTCTCTTTCAGATTTTTCATTAGTATATAGGAATACAGGAGATTTCTATGCAATAATTTTGTATCCTTCAACTTTACTGAATTCATTGATTAGCCATAGTAGTTTTCTGGTGGCAACTTTAGGATTCTCTATATATAGTAGCATATCATCTGTCAACAGTGACAGTTTTACCTCTTCTTTTCCAATTTGTATTCCTTTTATTTCTTTTACTTCTCTGATTGCCATGGCTAGGACTCCCAAAACTATGTTGAATAATAGTGGCAAGAGTGGACATCCTTGTCTTGTTGCTGATCTCATAGGAAATGCTTTCAGTTTTTCACCATTGAGAATGATGTTTGCCGTGGGTTTGTCTATATGGCCTTTATTATGTTGAGGTAGGTTTCCTCTATGCCCACTTTCTGGAGAGTTTTTTATCATAAATGGGTGTTGAATTTTGTTAAAAGCTTTTTCTGCATCTATTGAGATGATCATATGGTTTTTATTCTTCAATTTGTTAATATGGTGTATCACATTAATTGATTTGCATATATTGAAGAATCCTTGCATCCCTGGGATAAATCCCAATTGATCATGATATATGATCCTTTTAACGTGTTGTTGGATTCTGTTTGCTAGTATTTTGTTGAGGATTTTTGCATCTATATTCATGAGTGATATTGGTCTGTAATTTTCTTTTTTTGTAGTATCTTTGTGTGGTTTTGGTATCAGGGTGATGGTGGCCTCTTAGAATGAGTTTGGGAGTGTTCCTTCCTCTGCAATTTTTTGGGAGAGTTTGAGAAGGGTGGGTGTTAGCTCTTCTCTAAATGTTGGTAGAATTCACCTGTGAAGCCATCTGGTCCTGGACTTTTGTTTGCTGGAAGACTTTTAATCACAGTTTCAATTTCATTACTTGTGATTGGTCTGTTCATATTTTCTATTTCTTCCTGGTTCAGTCTTGGAAGGTTATACCTTTCTAAGAATTTGTCCATTTCTTCCAGGTTGTCCATTTTATTGGCATAGAGTTGCTTGTAATAGTCTCTTAGGATGCTTTGTATTTCTGCGGTGTCTGTTGTAACTTCTCCTTTTTCATTTCTAATTTTACTGATTTGAATCCTCTCCCTCTTTTTCTTGATGAGTCTGGTTAATGGTTTATCAATTTTGTTTATCTTCTCAAAGAACCAGCTTTTAGTTTTATTGATCTTTGCTATTGTATTCTTTGTTTCTATTTCATTTATTTTTGTTCTGATCTTTATGATTTCTTTCCGTCTGCTAACTTTGGGTTTTGTTTGTTCTTCTTTCTCTAGTTCCTTTAGGTGTAAGGTTACATGGTTTATTTGAGAGGTTTCTTGTTTCTTGAGGTAGGCTTGTCTAGCTCTAACCTTCCCTCTTAGAACTGCTTTTGCTGCATCCCATAGGTTTTGGATCGTCGTGTTTTCATTGTCATTTGTTTCTAGGTATTTTTTGATTTCCTCTTTGATTTCTTCAGTGATCTCTTGGTTATTTAGTAACGTATTATTTAGCCTCCATGCGTTTGTGGTTTTTACGTTTATTTCCCTGTAATTCATTTCTAATCTTACAGTGTTGTGGTCAGAAAAGATGCTGGATATGATTTCAATTTTCTTAAGTTTACTGAGGCTTGATTTGTGACCCAAGATGTGATCTGTCCTGGAGAATGTTCCGTGTGCACTTGAGAAGAAAGTGTAATCTGCAGTTTTTGGATGGAATATCCTATAAATATCAATTAAATCTATGTGGTCTATTGTGTCATTTTAAGCTTCTGTTTCCTTATTTATTTTCATTTTGTATGATCTATCCATTCGTGTAAGTGAGGTGTTAAAATCCCCCACTATTATTGTGTTACTGCCGATTTCCTCTTTTATAGGTGTTAGCATTTGCCTTATGTATTCAGCTTCTCTTATGTTGGGTGCATATATATTTATAAGTGTTATATCTTCTTCTTGGATTGACCCCCTGATCATTATGTAGTGTTCTTCCTTGTCTCTTGTAACATTCTTTATTTTAAAGTCTATTTTATCTGATACGCGTATTGCAACTCCAGCTTTCCTTTGATTTCCATTTGCATGGAATATCTTTTTCCATCCCCTCACTTGCAGTCTGAATGTGTCCCTAGGTCTGAAGTGGGTCTCTTGTAGACAGCATATATATGGGTCTTGTTTTTGTATCCATTCAGCAATCCTGTGACTTTTGGTTGGAGCATTTAATCCATTTACGTTTAAGGTAATTATCGATTTGTGTGTTCCTGTTACCATTTTCTTAATTGTTTTGGGTTTGTTTTTGTAGGTCGTTTTCTTCTCTTGTGTTTCCCACTTAGAGAAGTTCTTTTAGCATTTGTTGTAGAGCTGGTTTGGTGGTGCTGAATTCTCTTAGCTTTTGCTTGTCTAAAGCTTTTGATTTCTCCATCGAATCTGAATGAGATCCTTGCTGGGTAGAGTAATCTTCGTTGTAGTTTCTTCCATTTCATCACTTTAAGTATATCATGCCTCACCCTTCTGGCTTGTAGAATTTTTGGTGAGAAATCAGCTGTTAACCTTATGGGAGTGCCCTTTTATGTTTTTTGTTGTTTTTCCTTTGCTGCTTTCAATAATTTTTCTTTGTCTTTAGTTTTTGCCAGTTTGATTACTTTGTCTCGGTGTGTTTCTCCTTGGTTTATCCTGTATGGGTCTCTCTGCACTTCCTGGTCTTGGGTGGCTATTTCCTTTCCCATGTTAGGGAAGTTTTCGACTATAATCTCTTCAAATATTTTCTTGTGTCCTTTCTCTCTCTCTTCTCCTTTTGGGACCCCTATAATGCGAACGTTGTTGCGTTTAATGTTGTCCCAGAGGTCTCTTAGGCTGTCTTCATTTCTTTTCATTCTTTATTCTGTTCCACAGCAGTGATTTCCACCATTCTGTCTTCCAGGTCACTTATCTGTTCTTCTGCCTCAGTTGTTCTGCTATTGAACCCTTCTAGTGTAGTTTTCATTTCAGTTATTTTATCGTTCATCTCTGTTTGTTTGTTCTTTAATTCTTGTATTTCTTTGTAAAACATTCTTTGCGTCTTCTCGATCTTTGCCTCCATTGTTTTTCCAAGGTCCTGGATCATCTTTACTATTATTATTCTGAATTATTTTTCTGGAAGGTTGCCTATCTCCACTTCATTTAGTTGTTTTTCTGGGGTTTTATATTGTTCCTTCATCTGGTACATATCCCTCTGCTTTTTCATGTTGTCTATCTTTCTGTGAATGTGGTGGTTGTTCCACAGGCTGCAGGATTGTATTTTTTCTTTCTTGTGCTGTCTGCCCGCTCCCTTAGGCTATTTTTTACACATTGTCTATAATGAGTGAGTCTATAGGATTTCTGCTACTCTCTTAAGGAAACGTAATGAATGTTTAGAGTATACTGATTGGTGTCATGGAATGCAGTGTATTCTAGCATGAGGAATTTCACTGCAAACTGAAGCAAAAAGTATTGAGACATTTCAAATCTGCCTTAAATTTCTTAAATATTTGTACTCTGTTTGAAAAAGCATGGATTTTTCACTCTAATGTGTTCTATTAAGTAGTCGAGATACCTGCTTTAGGATTTAATTTGAAATAAGCTGTCAGACTTGAGTACCTATCTATTTTCATGATGAATTTGTTTTTAGTCTTTACTTAAGCCTAGTTCTCAATTTTCTACATTTGTGTTAAGTGTTGAAGAAAGAGATTTTTACTCATTGTGTGCTTTCTAGTCCATTTTATTCCTTTAGATGCATTTGATTCTCACCCAGTTTTATTTATACTTCATGAATTTGAACAGATCTGTGACTTCTCAGTGTTTCCTGGTGCCAGTTGAAAAATTCTCCCAGGCTCTTTTTATGGGGTAACTGTCATGTTTATACTGCATTTCAAGAAATGTCCATCCTTTTAATTCTCTTGTCTAAATGCATTCAGTTTTTAAAAGAACAGTTGTAAAGTTGTGAACTTGACATCTTTACACTTGAATGTGCATAATTACACAGTGCTCTTTTTCCTGTGCCGACTTCATTCTAGGCTGTGTGTGTATGAGAAGCATAATTTACCACTTGGCAAGAATAAAGGCACCTTTGCTGTCTTCCCCTTTTCTTTTCTTTAAGCTGTTACTACATGTATGGTTATGTCCCTAGGGAGAGGTTGGAAAAGATGTCTTTGCTCTCTGAAGTCCATTTCTCAAGGGAATATCAATACGCACAAGGATCCTATTTACATTGTAATTGGTTGCTGGCTGTCTGGTACAGCTGTTTCAACTTAAACCCAAGACAGTCGCTATGGAGATGTTTGACTTGAAATAGGTCAAGTGAAGTCCTTTTCTCCCTGGATATGAGGGAGTGCTGTAACTCAGCTAGAAGTGTCTCAGTTGAACAGAATATATGTAGATGGACAACCACGTTCCCCACCCCCCCAACACCCAAATTTCTCTTTTTAGGATGGGGCTTGTCACATATGCTAGTCCAATCATGTTGCTGCTGTGAATCTGGAAACAACACCTGAAGAGTATTTCTGTTAAAGAAAAGGAATGAGAGATGTCATAATTTGCAACGTAAACTTGAATTAACTGGCTCATATATGACTCTCAAAAGGTGCTTATTTCATAAGTTCCTAAACATAGTAGAATAGCATTTATTTTCAAGACACGACCAGGCGTTCAAGAACAGTTTTTAAAAACATTGAGTTGCGGGGGACCTTCAAGATGGCAGAGGAGTAAGACATGGAGATCACCTTCCTCCCCACAAATATATCAGAGATACATCTACATGTGGAACAACTCCTACAGAACATCTACTGAGCGCTGGCAGAAGACCTCAGACTTCCCAAAAGGCAAGAAACTCCCCACGTGTCTGGGGAGGGCAAAAGAAAAATGAAAAAACAGAGACAAAAAACAGGGACAGGACCTGCACCTCTGGGAGGGAGCTGTAAAGGAGGAAAAGCTTCGACACACTAGGAAGCCCCTTAACTGGTGGAGACGGTGGGTGGTGGGGTGGGGAGCTTCAGAGCCTTGGAGGGTAGTGCAGCAACAGGGGTGCAGAGGGCAAAGCAGAGAGATTCCCGCACAGAGGATCGGTGCCAACCAGCACTCACCAGACTGAGAGGCTTGTCTGCTCACCCACTGGGGCAGGTGGGGGCTGGGAGCTGAGGCTCAGGCTTTGGAGGTCAAATCCCAGAGAGAGGACGGGGGTTGGCTGCGTGAACACAGCCTGCAGGGGGCTAGTGCACCACAGCTAGCCGGGAGGGAGTCCGGGAAAAAGTCTGGAGCTGCTGAAGAGGCAAGAGACAGTTGTTTCCAGGTGCGTGAGGAGAGGAGATTCAGAGCACCACCTAAAGGAGCTCCGGAGACGGGCACGAGCCACAGCTATCAGCATGGACCCCAGAGACGGGCATGAAGTGCTAAGGCTGCTGTTGCAGCCAACAAGAAGCCTGTGTGCAAGCACAGGTTACTATCCACACCTCACCGCCTGGGAGCCTGTGCAGCCAGCCACTGCCAGGGTCCCGGGATCCAGGGACAACTTCCCTGGGAGAACACACAGCGCACCTCAGGCTGTTGCAATATTATGGCAGTCTCTGCTGCCGCAGGCTCGCCCCGCATCCGTACCCCTCCCTCCCCCGGGTCTGAGTGAGCCAGAGCCCCCTAATCAGCTGCTCCTTTAACCCCGACCTATCTGGGCAAAGGACAGACGCCCTCAGGTGACCTACATGCAGAGTTGAGGCCAAATCCAAAGCTGAACCCCAGGAGCTGTGTGAACAAAGAAGAGAAAGGGAAATCTCTCCCAGCAGCCTCAGGAGCAGCAGATTAAATCTACACAATCAACCTGATGTACCCTGCATCTGTGGAATGCCTGAATAGACAACGAATCATCCCAACTTGAGGTGGTAGACTTTGGGAGCAACTGTGGACTTGTGGTTTGCTTTCTGCACCTAATTTGTTCCTGGTTTTACGTTTGTCTTAGTTTAGTATTTAGAGTTTATTATCATTGGTAGATTTGTTTATTGATTTGGTAGGTCTCTTATTTTTATATACACATATATTTTTTCCTTTTTCTCTTTTTGTGAGTGTGTATGTCTATGCTTATTTGTGTGATTTTGTCTCTGTAGCTTTTCTTTTACCATTTGTCCTAGGATTCTCTGTCCTTTTTTTTTTTTTTCTAAGTATAGTTTTTAGCACTTGTTATTGGTGGATTTGTTTTTTGGTTTGGTTGCTCTCTTCTTTCTTTTTTGTGTTCTTTTTTTTATTACTTTTTAGTTTTTTTATTTTTAATAATTTAAAAAAATTTTAATTTTAATAACTTTACTTTACTTTTCTTTCTTTTTTTCTCCCTTTTCTTCTGAGCCATTTGGCTGACAGGAGCTTGGTGCTCTGGCCAGGTGTCAGGCCTGTGCCTCTAAGGTAGGAGAGCCAAGTTCAGGACACTGGTCCACTAGAGACCTCCCAGCTCCATGTAATATCAAACAGCAAAAGCTCTCCCAGAGATCTCCATCTCATGGCTAAGACTCAGCTCCCCTCAATAACCAGCAAGCTACAGTGCTGGACACCATCTGCCAAACAACTACCAAGACGGGAACACAACCCCACCCGTTAGCAGAGAGGCTGCCTAAAATCATAATAAGGTCACAGACACCCCAAAACACACCACTGCACGTTGTACTGCCCAGCAGAAAGACAAGATTCAGCCTCATCCACCAGAACACAGGCACTAGTCCCCTCCACCAGGAAGCCTACACAGCCCACTGAACCAATGTTAGCCACTGGGAGCGGACTCAAAAACAATGGGAACTATGAACCTGCAGCCTGCGAAAAGGGTACCCCAAACACATTAAGTTAAGCAAAATGAGAAGACAGAGAAACACACAGCCGATGAAGGAGTAAGGTAAAAATCCACGAAACCAAACAAATGAGGAGGAAATAAGCAGACTACCTGAAAAAGAATTCAGAGTAATGACAGTAAAGATGATCCAAAATATTGGAAATAGAATGGAGAAAATACAAGAAATGTTTAACGACGATGTAGAAGAACTAAAGAGCAAACAAACAATGATGAACAACACAATAAATGAAATTAAAACTTCTCTAGAAGGAATCAATAGCAGAATAACTGAGGGAGAAGAACGGATAAGTGACCTGGCAGATAAAATAGTGGAAATAACTACTGCAGAGCAAAATAAAGAAAAAAGAATGAAAAGAATTGAGGACAGTCTCCGAGACCTCTGGGACAACATTAAATGCACCAACATTCGAATTATAGGGGTCCCAGAAGAAGAAGAGAAAAAGAAAGGGACTGAGAAAATATTTGAAGAGATTATAGTTGAAAAGTTCCCTAATATGGGAAAGGAAGCAGTCAATCAAGTCCAGGACGTGCAGAGAGTCCCATACAGGGTAAATCCAAGGAGAAACACGCCAAGACACATATTAGTCAAACTATCAAACATTAAATACAAAGAAAAAATATTAAAAGCAGCAGGGAAAAACAACAAATAACATACAAGGGAATCCCCATAATGTTAACAGCTGATCTTTCAGCAGAAACTCTGCAAGCCAGAAGGGAGTGGCAGGACATATTTAAAGTGATGAAAGGGAAAAACCTACAACCAAGATTACTCTACCCAGCAAGGATCTCATTCAGATTCGACAGAGAAATTAAAACCTTTACAGACAGGAAGAAGCTAAGAGAATTCAGCACCACCAAACCAGCTTTACAACAAATGCTAAAGGAACTACTCTAGGCAGGAAACACAAGAGAAGGAAGAAGACCTACAATAACAAACTGAAAACAATTAAGAAAATGGTAATAGGAACACACATGTCAATAACTACCTTAAATGTAAATGGATTAAATGCTCCAACCAAAAGACATAGACTGGCTGAAGGGCTACAAAAACAAGACCCGTATATATGCTGTCTACAAGAGACCAACTTCAGACCTAGGGACACATACAGACTGAAAGTGAGGGGATGGAAAAAGATATTCCATGCAAATGGAAATCAAAATAAAGCTGGAGTACCAATTCTCATATCAGACAAAATAGACTTTAAGTTAAAGACTATTACAAGAGACAAAGAAGGACACTATAAAAGATCAAGGGATCAATCCAAGAAGAAGATATAACAACTGTAAATATTTATGCATCCAACATAGGAGCACCTCAATACATAAGGCAAATACTAACAGCCATAAAAGGGGAAATCGACAGTAATACAATCATACTAGGGGACTTTAACACTCCACTTTCACCAATGGACAGCTCATCCAAAATGAACATAAATAAGGAAACACAAGCTTTAAGTGATACGTTAAACAAGATGGACTTAATTGATATTTATAGGACATTCCATCCAAAAACAACAGAACACACTTTCTTCTCAAGTGTTCATGGAACATTCTCCAGGATAGGTCATATCTTGGGTCACAAATTAAGCCTTGGTAAATTTAAGAAAATTGAAGTTATATCAAGTATCTTTCCCGACCACAACACTATGAGACTAGATATCAGTTACAGGAAAAAAATCTGTAAAAAATACAAACACATGGAGGCTAAACAATACACTACTTAATAACCAAAATATCACTGAAGAAATCAAAGAGGAAATCGGAAAATACCTAGAAACAAATGACAATGGAAACAGGATGGCCCAAAACCTATGGGATGCAGCAAAGGCAGTTCTAAGATGGAAGTTTATAGCAATGCAATCCTACCTGCTTTTGCACAGCAAAGGAAAACGCAAACAAGGAGAAAGGACAACCCTCAGAATGGGAGAAAATATTTGCAAATGAAGCAACTGACAAAGGATTAATGTCTGAAATTTACAAGCAGCTCATGTAGTTCCTTATCAAAAAAACAAACAACCCAATCCAAAAATGGGCAGAAGACCTAAATAGACATTTCTCCAAAGAAGATATACAGATTGCTAACAAACACATGAAAGGATGGTCAACATCACTAATCATTAGAGAAATGCAAATCAAAATTACAATGAGGTATCACCTCACATCAGTCAGAATGGTCATCATCAGAAAATCTCCAAACAGTAAATGCCAGAGAGGGTGTGGAGAAAAGGGAACCCTCTTGCACTGTTGGTGGGAATGTAAATTGATACAGCCATTATGGAGAACAGTACGGAGGTTCCTTAAAAAACTAAAAAGAGAACTACCATATGACCTAGCAATCCCACTCCTGGACATATACCCTCAGAAAACCATAATTCAAAAAGAGTCATGTACCACAGTGTTCATTGCAGCTCTATTTACAATAGCCAGGATATGGAAGCATTCTAAGTGTCCATCGACAGATGAATGGATAAAGAAGATGTGGCCCATATATACAATAGAATATTACTCAGCCATAAAAAGAAATGAAATTGAGTTATTTGTAGTGAGGTGGATGGACCTTGAGTCTGTCATACAGAGTGAAATAAGTCAGAAAGAGAAAAACAAATACCTTATGCTAAGACGTGTATTTGGAATCTAAAAAAAAAAAAATGGTTCTGAAGAACCTATGGGCAGGACAGGAATAAAGATGCAAATGTAGAGAATGGACTTGAGGACAGGGGGAGGGGAAACGGTAAGCTGGGACGAAGTGAGAGAGTGGCATGGACATTGTACACTACCAAATGTAAAATAGATAGCTAGTGGGAAGTAGCCACATAGCACTGGGAGATCAGCTCGGTGCTTTGTGACCTCCTAGTGGTGGGATAGGGAGGGTGGGAGGGAGACTCAAGAGGGAGGAGATATTGGGATATATGTTTATGTATAGCTGATTCACTTTGTTATAAAGCAGAAACTAACACACCATTGTAAAGCAATTATACTCAAATAAAGATGTTAATAAATAAATAAAAACATGGAGTTAACTGTGATATTTGGAAGAAGGCACCTGGTGACACTTGATGGGATTTGCCATTAGTTTGGCCAGAAAACATGGCTTTCCCAGGAAAACTTGGCTATGATGAATGATGTACTACCTCTGAGCTCAGTCTTCTGTTGTGGGTGACTTTGATTACTTACCTTTCCTTCTTCACGTGTCCTGTGTGGAAATGGTTCCTGACTCTGCATCTGATCATTACAATGGGGACTTACAGTCTTTCTGACAGGTGGCGATGCCGTTAGATTCCCTTATAGGACCCGTAGCTTTGTCTTGTTTGGGGCATGGTGAATATGGGTACAGTTTTGGTTGTCATAGTTGGGTTGCGGGTAGGATGCTACTGGCATCTAGTGGGGAGGGGTCTGCGGTGTGGCTGAGCATCCTACAATGCACGGGACAGCACCCCCTCCAGCAAGGAATTATGTGGCCTAATAAGTCAATAGTGCTGAGGTGGTCTGTTTTCGATGGGTTGCTAAGAAATGTGAAAGATTTCATTCAAAAGTGATAGTGGGAGAAATGAAAAGCAGATATCTAGAAGGAGAGGCAAGTGTGTGTATATGACAGGGAGGAAGTTGAGTAGGAGCTATAGAACTGATGTGTGTAAGGTAGTACCCGGACCCACCAATTTGAGTTTTGTAGATATTTTTGGAAGAAAATAAAATGCCTAGGTTCACACTTTGTATCCTGCTTTGTGTAGTTAACCATGTAAGATAAATATGTGCAATAAATCATTGAAAAACTCTCAATATACCGACCGTCTTAAGTCATACTCAGAGGATTCTGGGAGTTGAAGATCCCCTTTAGGAATTAGGCTCAGCTCCTGGCAGATAGTAGGTGCTCAGTAAATATTCGCAACCAGAGTGAGTTACGGGGAAGAGGAGAGGGAAAGGGAATGGACTCTATGGCCACTGGAGCAGCTGCCCTGGGTCTACTGCACACAAGCCAACTCCATGGAAGTTCCCTGTTGAAGAAGGTCGGGAACCGTGGAGGACTTCTGCCATTAAGGCTTGTGTTCAGCTGTCTTTACTAAAGCTGTGCCTGTGTCTACCCTGGGATCCAGCAGTTCCACTCCACAGTATGCAATCAGCAGAAATGCTTATGCATATTTACTAAGTCATGAGCTTTCAAGAATGTTCACAGAAGTAGTACCATTCATAGTAGCCCAAACTGGAAGCTACCCAAATGCCCATCAGTAATAGAATAGATAAATAAATTTATTAAAAAATTGCTAATGGACTTGAGGACATGGGGAAGGGAAAGGGTAAGCTGGGATGAAGTGAGTGGCATGGACATATATACATTACCAAATGTAAAATAGGTAGCTAGTGGGAAGCAGCCGCATAGCACAGGGAGATCAGCTCGGTGCTTTGTGTCCACCTAGAGGGGTGGGATAGGGAGGGTGGGAGGGAGACGCAAGAGGGAGGAGATATGGGGATGTGTGTATATGTATAGCTGATTCACTTTGTTATACAGCAGAAACTAACACACCATTGTGTTAGCAATTATACTCCAATAAAGATGTTTAAAAAATTGCTAATGATGAAATATTTCAAAACACAATAGGGTGTAAGAAAAATAGGCATTCTAGTTCCTACCACCCAGATTTAACGAAGGTTAACATTTTTCCTGTTTGTTTTTTTTTCTTCTTTTTTAAAAATTTTTTATTTTTTATTTGAGAAATAGAACCTTCTGGTGGCCTTAGTGTTGGAGGTGGGGTAGAGGTGGGTGAGTGTTGTAAAGATACTGGAATGTAAGAGTGGGATGACCTGGGCTTTCTCTGCAGGTCTTCCCTTGACATGGAATGAGTTACCTGTCACTGGTACCTAAACATCAAGCAGAGTAGTCAGCGAGAACATCTCCCCATTAAAGATTCCGCAGTGCCACAGAAGGAATAGGAAGAAGCCATGCCTTTCACCTCTCCTGCTCTCTGAAAAATAAAACACTTTGCAGTAGTGTCCTTTGAGGACACAATGCCTGTTTCGTTGAAATATAAAAGAATTTGGCTTTTTCCATCAAATTGTGATTGGAATACCATGAATGTTTTGATTGCGCTGATGTGAAAAAAGAACAAGACAGGGTTTGGTGTTTTCAGTGATTGCTGTAATTGTTAGCAGGAACACATTCCCCCTTCTCTTCCACTCAGGCTGGCTCATCAGGACGCAGAGGATTGAGAGTAACATTGTCATGGGGATAACCTTGAGTCTGCTCTGGTTTATATTAGAAGAAACATTTGCAAACTTCTTTCCTTAGTATTAGCATCATTGATGATGGTAATTTTTTTGTAACTCTCTTCCTGTCATGAGGCCCATAGTTGAGACTGGTTCCCTTTACTGAGTGCTTACTAAGTGCTACGCATAGTCCTAAGCCCTGTGTATATGTTCTGTTTCCTCCTTGTAATAACCCCTGAGGTAGGCATTGTTACTGTCTTCACCTACAAATGAGAAAACAGGTGTGGGGAGGTTGATTAGGTTGCCAGGGGTCACCGTGGGAGTGGCAGAGCCATGAGTCACATCTCATTTTGCCTGACTCCAAAGCCAAGTTCTCAATCAATCACTAAATGAGAGCCACTTGATATTGATATTTGGGTTAACAAAACTGTAAAGTAGGAGGTAAGGTTCTGGGAACAGGATCTGGGCTGAGCACTTCCCAGTCCTATCTAATGCAGCCTCCTTGGAGTCTGAGGTAGGTGAGGCAGGCGGGCCTGCTCCCATTTCACAGATGAGGACTCTGGGGCCAGGCAAGCAGTGAACTTGCCCAGAGCCATACAACTATTGTTGGGCTGGATATTAACCAGGGTCTTTTGAAAACACACTTCAGCTCTTTATGCTATGCTTCAGCTTGGTCTCTGACTACCTTGGTTGACCTTCAGCCTGGCACTTAACTGTAAGATTAATGCTGTTTCACCATCTTTTAAATAGGAGGAGTACTACCTGTCTCACTTGTTAGAGATTATAGAGGGTTAGCTAGCAGTGTGTCTTTTAAAATTCTTGGAGACACACACCATTTAGATACATATTTACTTAATCACTGTGGTGCTTTATGATGGGAGATAATGCTTTTGGTTTTTTTTGGCCACAGCGTGTGGCTTGCTGGATCTTAGTTCCCCAACCAGGGATTGAACCTGGACCACAGCAGTGAAACACCAAGTCCTAATCAGTGGACCGCCAGAGAATTCCCGAGATAATGCTTATTTGTTAGATTTAGTTACATATAAATCTTTATTTTTGATATTCTGGTAAAGTTATTTGGTAAGTCAACTGGAAGTTGAAGACCTTAAGAGAGATATTTTTCTGCATAGACTGAGTCATTGTTTTTCTAGAGGCATCATAGCTAACCTCAGCTTATTCTGGGTTGCTTTGAGGTGGCAGCTGCTCCCTGGTGGTTACCTGTTAAAGGCGCTAACTGGAGACACCCAGAAGGGCCCGACTCTACTGTCCTGCACAGGTGAGGCTGGTGGGTCTTTCCCCACATGACGTTTCATTCCAAAATAGGTTCCTATGCTGTTGAAAAGAAACTCAGTGGCCGTCTTCTATAAAAGAGTGAATATGACAAACTCTACTGACTTGGTCGGCAGGAAAATAGGATGGCAGGAAATACTTTATGTACAGACCCAAACATAGCACCTAGCTCACACAGAGCTCTTAATAAGTGGCCTTCCTCCTCCCTCATTTGGCCTGTCAGAGGGTTCCCTCTTGGAGATTTTTTCCCCCTTTGACAGGCCTATTACAAATCTCATGACATGTTTAATCATTACAACTTGTCTGTTTGCTCTCCCTCATGAGTGGGTCATTGTGAGGAAGGAGACCATCTGTCTTACAGATAAGTGGTGGTGTCCTGCCAGGTGGCCGCTGTAGAAGCTCATCCCTTGGGTTTAGGACTCATGTTATCTCCAGTCCTGGACTGACATACTTTGAAGCCACCGTCTGACCGAAAAACCACAGAGCTGCAAGTCGGTCAGCAAGTCTCCAGGGTGGCAAAGAAATAATTATCTCAAGCAAAAATGGATAGCACTTTAAGCCCTGAAGACGCAGAAAGGTTTGGGTCAGGACTCAGCATCTCCACAGCCCAAGAAAACTGTTCTCCTAACCCAATTTTTCAGATGGGATTTTCGAGCTTCTATTTTTGACAACATTCCCGGTTATTGACCTCATTGTCAGGAATCTGGAAGTACATGAAGTTCAGCTTTAGGGATATAGCCCCTTGAAAACGTCAGAAATCTTTCAAAGCCTGAGGTGGTAGCCTCTGTGGTAGAAATAGGCCATGAGGTGGAAAGTTGTAGGATTCTTGGGTACCTCAGGTTGACGGCCTCTTAGGTCCCAATTATTATCTTCTTTCCTGAATTTAATAGTAGAAGAAAAAGTGAAGGGTAGAAGGAAAACTGAGAGTGGAATGTATTATATCCACTGACTGAGTCCTTCTTCTGAGAAAAGTGCATGTCTTAATATCAGTGTTGAAAACAGTGACTGGCATGTAATAGGTACTCAATAAACGTTTTTAAAGAATAAGTGAAAGTTGTGGTATAATTACTGTAGGGAATTCAAAGATGCTTAAGAAATAGCCTAGGAATGTGGAGTCCACCTGAGAAAGAGTGAGCAGGGAATTAAAGTTATCTGGTGCTGGGTAAATATGTTTATCCCCTTACTCTCAAACTTTCCCCCTAACCTTCCCTACCCCTCTATACCTTTAGAAAAAATAAAGACTTACTTGGAATCGGCTAGATTCCTCACTTGTTAGAGTGAGGCACATATAGCTGACTCATCTATAGCAGAAAGACACAAAGTTTAAGGCCAAGTATCACAGATTGGATTCTCTGGAAACAGATGCTTAGATAGAGCTTGGTGTGAAGAATATTTATATAAGGGGATCCACACCTGTGGAAGGGATGGGGAGGAAACAGGATTGGGCAGAGGGAGAAGCCAAGACTACAGTGCAGGTCCAGGATGTCCCACCCAGTCCTTGGGGCTCTGGGGTATAAATGACACGTAGGATTTAGCTATGGTGAACTCACACGGCTGCGCCTTTATGCCCCTGCCGTGGTTGGTCCTTGCTGGCTGTAAGGCGGCTCTTTGCAGCTCTCCTGAAGGAGCCGAGAGCTGGAAGCTTCTGCTGATGCCACGCCCAGCAGCTGGAAAATCATTCCTTCCTCATAGGGGGATCTGGCTGGTGCGTCTCCACACCTACTGCCAAGTGAGATTCTCTGGAGGTCCAGGCCTGCATGCAAAGTGAAGAAATGTTTTGAGTCTTGTTCCAAGCGGGATCATAACCTCTTTGGGAGCCTGGGATGTCAGAAACCCGTGGTAGAGGGTGACAGATGTGACCCGGCTGGGGCTGGATTTGGGGACCAGGCCCACCTCAGCATCACAGATTGAGGTGAAGGTGCTGACGGGCACTTTGCTGAAGCCGGTCCTGCCTGTTCCTGTTCCTGTTCTGGTTCCTGCCCTGCTCACTGTGCTCTCGCTGTTCCCCAGGCCAGATCACCCGGTTCTTCACGTCTCCTGGAACGACGCCGTCGCCTACTGCACATGGGCCGGGAAGCGGTTGCCCACGGAAGCCGAGTGGGAGTACAGCTGTCGAGGAGGCCTGCAAAATAGGTACTTGGAGGGTCTCATCTTTGCCTAACAGTATGTGGACCTTTTTCTAAATCTACAGAACTTACTTTGGCTGGACAGTTGATTTAAAACCACAGCCAGGTCGCAGCTTACTCCTACTGGGGTTTCTTCCTGCCCGTGAAGTTACTTAGGAAACATGGATGCAGGGGTCACCACCCCCTGACAGTCTCCCAAAGCCATGTGTGTGGTGAGGTGGGCTACGCCAGTTGAGCCCCCATCCCCGTGTCACATAGTCCTCCTTAGAGCCTCCTGGCAGGCTGCCTTGCTTTTTGGATTTTCTTATTTTAGGCATCTCCTGAAGCAGCAATATATCTTTTGCTTCCAGAGCCATGAGACAGAAAACTCATGTTTGGGCCACATCTAGGAAAGGCTCCTTAAAATAACGAAGGCTTTATAAGAAAGTGCGGTGCGATGTTGCCTGATCACGCTTCCATATAAGTCCAGGATGATGTCTGCTTTCCCAGCCTCCTATAAGCCCTTCTTTTAGTTCTGTGATGTATTTCAGGCCTCCCGAGTCCTCGGGAGAGACCAAGGTTGTTGTGAACTTGACATGAACTGGTTGTGCAGAAGCTAAAAAAAAAAATCCTGATTAAAAGCTTTATTTTTATTTTTTTTTTTAAAAAATAGCTCACTCGGAACAAGCAAGCAGTGTTCTCTCTTTCACTGCCTTCCTCCTCTTGACTTTCGTCCAGAAGCCTGTGTCTGTTTGACAGGCTGATGCCTGTGTCTCTTCTGACAGACTCTTCCCCTGGGGCAACAGACTGCAGCCGAAGGGCCAACATTATGCCAACATTTGGCAGGGCGAGTTTCCTGTGACCAACACCGGAGAGGACGGCTTTCGAGGGACTGCGCCTGTGAGTAGCGAGGCTTGTGACGGATGGCGGCGGCTGCAGCGCACTGAGAAACCACCAGCAATGAGTGAAAGCGCTGCTCGCTCTCTGCCCCACGGGCTGCCCCCTTCCTGCCTCCGTCCACCACCGCACGTAGCGAATACTAATAATTAACCAGACATTCTTTTTCTGTAACACCTTTTTCCTTCTGATTCCATAACACTTGTTGTGGAAACTTCGAAAAAACAGGAAGTGTACAGAGGAGAAAATTGAAAGGATCTGGAATCCTACCACCCAGAGCTAGGTAACCCCTGTTAATGTTTAGGTGCATTTCCCCCCATTCGTCTCCTATGTTGATGATGCTCCTAATGGCTAGTAGGTAGTGAGCACTTGCAGAGTGCCAGGCATGTTGCTGAGCCATTTGCATGAATTATCTCATTTAATGTCTCTTCAGCTCTGTAAGGTAGGTACTGTTATCCCCATTTTCCAGGTGAGCATTCTGAGGCACACAGAGGTTAACTAACTTGCCCAAGGTTATACAGCTGGAAAGCAGCACAGCTGGGATTTGAACCAGGTCGGTTTGTTTTCAAAGGCCATGCTCTTAACTACCATAGATGCCAGCATAAATGTTTCTGGTGTATATGTGCCTATGTATTTTTTACATACTGCTTTTGGGTCATACTATAATATTTAAAATCCTACTGTTTTTCCCTGTGTAATATCAGCAACATTTTATCTGTCATTAGCAGTTCTTCACAAATACATGTCTTTTAGCAGCGGGATAACTTGTCATTTGAATGAACCCTAATTTATTTACCTCTTATTTTTGCAAATTTATATCTGTTTTTCTGCTAAACAACAATGAACATCTTATGCATAGATATTAAATTGTATCTCTGATGATTTTTTAAAACATTATTATTGGTATATAGTTGATTTACAATGTTGTGTTAGTTTCTGCTATACAGCAGAGTGAATCAATTATACATATACATATATCCACTCTTTTTTAGATTCGTTTTCCATGTAGGTCATTACAGAGTATTGAGAAGAGTTCCCTGTGCTATACAGTAGGTCCTTATTAGTCTGATGATTTTTTAAAAGATAGATTCCTAACAGTGAAATTAGTGAGTCAAAGACTAGAAAACTTTCTTCATAAGGGTTTCAGATATATAACCAAACTCTTTTCCAGACTGTGTATCGCAAGTTTCCCTCCATGAGTGTTCCTGTCTTTCTGCTCTTTTGTCAGCAAAACCATACATTAATGAAGCAATGTTAAAAGCATTTCGTTTTCTCTTTTTTTTTTTTAAACATCTTTATTGGAGTATAATTGCTTTACAATGGTGTGTTAGTTTCTGCTTTATAACATAGTGAATCAGCTATACATTTACATATATCCCCATATCACCTCCCTCATGCATCTCTCTCCCACCCTCCCTATCCCACCCCTCTAGGTGGACACAAAGTATTTGTTTTTCTCTTTCTGACTTACTTCACTCTGTATGACAGACTCTACGTCCATCCATCTCACTACAAATAACTCAGTATTGTTCTTTTTTATGGCTGAGTAATATTCCATTGTATATATGTGCCACATCTTATTTATCCGTTCATCTGTCGATGGACACTTAGGTTGCTTCCATGTCCTGGCTATTGGAAATAGAGCTGCATTGAACATGTGGTACATGACTCTTTTTGAATTATGGGTTTCTGAGGGTATATGCCCAGTAGTGGGATTGCTGGGTCATATGGTAGTTCTATTTATAGTTTTTTAAGGAACCTCCATACTGTTCTCCATAGTGGCTGTATCAATTTACATTCCCACCGACAGTGCAAGAGGGTTCGCTTTTTTCCACACCCTCTCCGGCATTTATTGTTTGTAGATTTTTTTTTTTACATCTTTATTGGAGTATAATTGCTTTACAATGGTGTGTTAGTTTCTGCTTTATAACAAAGTGAATCAGTTATACACATACATATGTTCCCATATCTCTTCCCTCTTGCGTCTCCCTTCCTCCCTCCCTATCCCGCCCCTCTAGGTGGTCACAAAGCTCCGAGCTGATGTCCCTGTGCTATGCGGCTGCTTCTCACTAGCTATTTATTTTACGTTTGGTAGTGTATATATGTCCATGACACTCTCTCGCTTTGTCACAGCTAACCCTTCCCCCTCCCCATATCCTTAAGTCCATTCTCTAGTAGGTCTGTGTCTTTATTCCTGTCTTACCCCTAGGTTCTTCATGACATTTTTTTCCCTTAAATTTCATATATATGTGTTAGCATACGGTATTTGTCTTTCTCTTTCTGACTTACTTCACTCTGTATGACAGACTCTAGATCCATCCACCTCATTACAAATAGCTCAGTTTCGTTTCTCTTTATGGCTGAGTAATATTCCATTGTATATATGTGCCACATCTTCTTTATCCATTCATCCAATGATGGACACTTAGGTTGTTTCCATCTCCGGGCTATCTTAAATAGAGCGGCAATGAACATTTTGGTGCATGACTCTTTTTGAATTATGGTTTTCTCAGGGTATATGCCCAGTAGTGGGATTGCTGGGTCATATGGTAGTTGTATTTGTAGTTTTTAGAGGAACCACCATACTGTTCTCCATAGTGGCTGTACCAGTTCACATTCCCACCAGCAGTGCAAGAGGGTTCCCTTTTCTCCACACCCTCTCCAACATTTATTGTTTTTAGACTTTTTGGTGATGGCCATTCTGACTGATGTGAGATGATAGCTCATTGTAGTTTTGATTTGCATTTTGCTAATGATTAATGATGTTGAGCATTCTTTCATGTGTTTGTTGGCAGTCTGTATATCTTCTTTGGAGAAATGTCTGTTTAGGTCTTCAGCCCAATTTTGGATTGGGTTGTGTGTTTTTTTGTTGTTGAGCTGCATGAGCTGCTTATAAATTTTGGAGATTAATCCTTTGTCAGTTGCTTCATTTGCAAATACTTTCTCCCATTCTGAGGGTTGTCTTTTGGTCTTGTTTTTGGTTTCCTTTGCTGTGCAAAAGCTTTGAAGTTTCATTAGGTCCCATCTGTTTATTTTTGTTTTTATTTCCATTTCTCTAGGAGGTGGGTCAAAAAGGATCTTGTTGTGATTTATGTCATAGAGGGTTCTGCCTATATTTTCCTCTAAGAGTTTGATAGTTTCTGACCTTACATTTAGGTCTTTAATCCATTTTGAGTTTATTTTTGTGTATGGTGTTAGGGAGTGATCTAATCTCATACTTTTACATGTACCTGTCCAGTTTTCCCAGCAGCACTTATTGAAGAGGCTGTCCTTTCTCCACTGTACATTCCTACCTCCTTTATCAAAGATAAGGTGACCATATGTGCATGGGTTTATCTCTAGGCTTTCTATCCTGTTCCATTGATCTATCTTTCTGTTTTTGTGCCAGTACCATACTGTCTTAATTACTGTAGCTTTGTAGTATAGTCTGAAGTCCGGGAGCCTGATTCCTCCAGCTCCGTTTTTCGTTCTCAAGATTGCTTTGGGTATTCGGGGTCTTTTGTGTTTCCATACAAATTGTGAGGTTTTTTGTTCTAGTTCTGTCAAAAATGCCAGTGGTAGTTTGATAGGGATTGCATTGAATCTGTAGATTGCTTTGGGTAGTAGAGTCATTTTCACAATGTTGATTCTTCCAATCCAAGAACATGGTATATCTCTCCATCTATTTGTGTCACCTTTAATTTCTTTCATCAGTGTCTTATAATTTTCTGCATACAGGTCTTTTGTCTCCTTAGGTAGATTTATTCCTAGATATTTTATTCTTTTTATTGCAGTGGTAAGTGGGAGTATTTTCTTTATTTCACTTTCAGATTTTTCATCATTAGTGTATAGGAATGCCAGAGATTTCTGTGCATTAATTTTGTATCCTGCTACTTTACCAAATTCATTGATTAGCTTGAGTAGTTTTCTGGTAGCATCTTTAGGATTCTCTATGTATAGTATCATGTCATCTGCAAGCAGTGACAGCTTTACTTCTTCTTTTCCGATTTGGATTCCTTTTATTTCCTTTTCTTCTCTGATTGCTGTGGCTAAAACTTCCAAAACTATGTTGAATAAGAGTGGTGAGAGTGGGCAACCTTGTCTTGTTCCTGATCTTAGTGGAAATGGTTTCAGTTTTTCACCATTGAGGAAGATGTTGGCTGTGGGTTTGCCATATATGGCCTTTATTATGTTGAGGAAAGTTCCCTCTGTGCCTACTTTCTGCAGAGTTTTTATCATAAATGGGTGTTAGATTTTGTCAAAAGCTTTTTCTGCATCTATTGAGATGATCATATGGTTTTTCTCCTTCAATTTGTGAATATGGTGTTTCACGTTGATTGATTTGCGTATATTGAAGAATCCTTGCATTCCTGGAATAAACCCCACTTGATCATGGTGTATGATCCTTTTAATGTGCTGTTTGATTCTGTTTGCTAGTATTTTATTGAGGATTTTTGCATCTACGTTATCAGTGATATTGGCCTGTAGTTTTCTTTCTTTGTGACATCCTTGTCTGGTTTTGGTATCAGGGTGATGGTGGCCTCGTAGAATGAGTTTGGGAGTGTTCCTCCCTCTGCTATATTTTGAAAGAATTTGAGAAGGATAGGTGTTAGCTCTTCTCTAAATGTTTGATAGAATTTGCCTGTGAAGCCATCTGGTCCTGGGCTTTTGTTTGTTGGAAGATATTTAATCACAGTTTCAATTTCAGTGCTTGTGATTGGTCTGTTCATATTTTCTATTTCTTCCTGATTCAGTCTTGGCAGGTTGTGCATTTCTAAGAATTTGTGCATTTCTTCCAGGTTGTCCATTTTATTGGCATAGAGTTGCTTGTAGTAATCTCTCGTGATCTTTTGTATTTCTGTAGTGTCACTTGTTACTTCCCCTTTTTCATTTCTAATTCTATTGATTTGAGTCTTCTCCCTTTTTTTCTTGATGAGTCTGGCTAATGATTTATCAATTTTGTTTATCTTCTCAAAGAACCAGCTTTTAGTTTTATTGATCTTTGCTATCGTTTCCTTCATTTCTTTTTCATTTATTTCTGATCTGATTTTTATGATTTCTTTCCTTCTGCTAACTTTGGGGTTTTTTTGTTCTTCTTTCTCTAATTGCTTTAGGTGCAAGGTTAGGTTGTTTATTCGAGATGTTTCCTGTTTCTTATGGTAGGATTGTATTGCTATACACTTCCCTCTTAGAACTGCTTTTGCTGCATCCCATAGGTTTTGGGTCATCGTGTCTCCATTGTCATTTGTTTCTAGGTATTTTTTGATTTCCTCTATGATTTCTTCAGTGATCACTTCGTTATTAAGTAGTGTATTGTTTAGCCTCCATGTGTTTGTATTTTTTACAGATCTTTTCCTGTAATTGATATCTAGTCTCAGAGCATTGCGGTCAGAAAAGATACTTGATACAATTTCAATTTTCTTAAATTTACCAAGGCTTAATTTGTGACCCAAGATATGATCTATCCTGGAGAATGTTCCATGAGCACTTGAGAAAAATGTGTATTCTGTTGTTTTTGGATGGAATGTCCTTAAATATCAATTAAGTCCATCTTGTTTAATGTATCATTTAAAGCTTGTGTTTCCTTATTTATTTTCATTTGGATGATCTGTCCATTGGTGAAAGTGGAGTTGTAAAGTCCCCAACTATGAATGTGTTACTGTCGATTTCCCCTTTTATGGCTGTTAGTATTTGCTCCTATGTTGGGTGCCTAAATATTTACAATTGTTATATCTTCTTGGATTGATCCCTTGATCATTATGTAGTGTCCTTCTTTGTCTCTTCTGATAGTCTTTATTTTATTTTATTATTATTTTTTTTAATTAAAAAAATTTTTTTTTTAGTCTTTATTTTAAAGTCTATTTTGTCTGATATGAGAATTGCTACTCCAGCTTTCTTTTGATTTCCATTTGCATGGAATATCTTTTTCCATCCCCTTACTTTCAGTCTGTATGTGTCTCTAGGTTTGAAGTGGGTCTCTTGCAGACAGCATATATATTGGTCTTGTTTTTGTATCCTTTCAGGCAGTCTGTGTCTTTTGGTGGGAGCATTTAGTCCATTTACATTTAAAGGAATTATCGATATGTATGTTCCTATTCCCATTTTCTTAATTGTTTTGGGCTCATTATTGTAGGTCTTTTCCTTCTCTTTCTTGCCTAGAGAAGTTCCTTTAGCATTTGTTGTAAAGCAGGTTTGGTGGTGCTGAATTCTCTCTCCTTTTGCTTGTCTGTAAAGGTTTTAATTTCTCCATCAAATCTGAATGAGATCCTTGCTGGGTAGAGTAATCTTGGTTGCAGGTTTTTCTCCTTCATCACTTTAAATATGCCCTGCCAGTCCCTTCTGGCTTGCAGAGTTTCTGCTGAAAGATCAGCTGTTAACCTTATGGGGATTCCCTTGTGTGTTATTTGTTGCTTTTCCCTGCTGCTTTTAATATGTTTTCTTTGTATTTAATTTTTGACAGTTTGATGAATATGTGTCTTGGCGTATTTCTCCTCGGATTTATCCTGTATGGAACTCTCTGTGCTTCCTGGACTTGATTAACTATTTCCTTTCCCATATTAGGGAAGTTTTCAACTATAATCTCTTCAAATATTTTCTGAGTTCCTTTCTTTTTCTCTTCTTCTTCTGGAACCCCTATAATTCAAATGTTGGTGCGTTTCATGTTGTCCCAGAGGTCTCTGAGACTGTCCTCAGTTCTTTTCATTCTTTTTTCTTTATTCTGCTCTGCAGTACTTATTTCCACTATTTTATCTTCCAGGTCACTTATCCATTCTTCTGCCTCAGTTATTCTGCTATTGATCCCATCTAGAGTATTTTTAATTTCACTTATTGTGTTGTTCATTATTCCTTGTTTCATCTTTAGTTCTTCTAGGTCCTTGTTAAATGTTTCTTGCACTTAATCTATTCTATTTCCAAGACTTTGGATCATCTTGACTATAATTATTCTGAATTCTTTTTCAGGTAGACTACCTATTTCCTCTTCATTTGTTAGCTCTGGTGGGTTTTTATCTTGCTCCTTCATCTGCTGTGAGTTTTTCTGTCTTCTCCTTTTGCTTATCTTACTGTTTTTGGGGTCTTGGGGTCTCCTTTTTGCAGACTGCAGGTTCGTAGTTCCCGTTGTTTTTGGTGTCTGTCCCCAGTGGCTAAAGTTGGTTCAGTAGGTTGTGTAAGCTTCCTGGTGGAGGGGACTAGTGCCTGCGTTCTGGTGGATGAGGCTGGATCTTGTCTTTCTGGTGGCAGGTCCACGTCTGGTGGTGTGTTTTGGGGTGTCTGTGGACTTAGTATGATTTTAGGCAGCCTCTCTGCTAATGGGTGGGGTTGTGTTCCTGCCTTGCTAGTTGTTTGGCATAGGGTGTCCAGCATTGTAGCTTGCTGGTTGTTGAGTGAAGCTGGGTGCTGGTGTAGAGATGGAGATCTCTGGGAGATTTTTGCTGTTTGATATTACGTGGAGCTGGGAGGTCTCTTGTGAACCAGTGTCCTGAAGTTGGCTCTCCCACCTCAGATGCACAGCACTGACTCCTGGCTGCAGCACCAAGAGCTTTTCATCCACACGGCTCAGAATAAAAGGGACAAAAAGTAGAAAGAATGAAAGGCAGAAAGAAAGAAAGAAAGGTAGGAAGATAGGAAGGAAGGAAGGAAGAAAAGAAAGAAGGGAGGGAGGGAGGGAGGGAGGAAGGAGGGAAGGAAGGAAAGAAAGAAAGAAAGAGAAGATAAAATAAAATAAAGTAAGATTAAATAAAGTTATTAAAATAAAAATAATTGTTAAGAAAAAAATATGGACGGATAGAACCCTAGGATAAATGGTGGAAGCAAAGCTATACAGACAAAATCTCACACAGAAGCATATACATACGCACTCACAAAAAGAGGAAAAGGGGAAAAAGTAATAAATCTTGCTCTCAAAGTCCACCTCCTCAATTTGGGATGATTTGTAGTCTATTCATATATTCCACAGATGCAGGGTACATCAAGTTGATTGTGGAGTTTTAATCCACTGCTTCTGAGGCTGCTGAGAGAGATTTCCCTTTCTTTTCTTTGTTCTCACAGCACCAGTGGCTCAGCTTTGGATTTGGCCCCGCCTCTGACTGTAGGTCGCCGGAGGGCGTCAGTTCTTCGCTCAGACAGGATGGGGTTAAAAGAGCAGCTGCTTCGGGGACTCTGGCTTACTCAGGCCGGGGGGAAGAGAGGGGTACGGAGTCCGGGGCGAGCCCGCAGGGGCAGAGGCTGGCGTGACGTTGCACCAGCCTGAGGCGCGCTGTGCGTTCTCCCGGGGAAGTTGTCCCTGGATCCTGGGACCCCGGCAGTGGCGGGCTGCACAGGCTCCCCGGAAGGTGTGGATAGTGACCTGTGCTCGCACACAGGCTTCTTGGTCGCGGCAGCAGCAGCCTTAGCATCTCATGCCCGGCTCTGGGGTCCGCGCTTTTAGCCGTGGCTCGCGCCCGTCTCTGGAGCTCCTTTAAGCAGCGCTCTTAATCCCCTCTCCTCGCGCACCAGGAAACAAAGAGGGAAGCAAAAGTCTCTTGCCTCTTTGGCAGGTCCAGACTTTTCTCCGGACTCCCTCCTGGCTAGCCGTGTTGCACTAATCCCCTGCAGGCTGTGTTCACGCCGCCAACCCCAGTCCTCTCCCTGCGCTCCGACCGAAGCCCGAGCCTCAGCTCCCAGGCCCACCCGCCCCGGCGGGTGAGCAGACAAGCCTCTCGGGCTGGTGAGTGCTGGTCAGCACCGATCCTCTGTGTGGGAATCTCTCCACTTTGCCCTCGGCACCCCTGTTGCTGTGCTCCACTCCGTGGCTCCGAAGCTTCCCCCTCCGCCACCCGCAGTCTCCGCCCGTGAAGGGGCTTCCTAGTGTGTGGAAAGCTTTCCTCTTTCACGTCTCCCTCCCACTGGTGTAGGTCCCGTCCCTATCCTTTTATCTCTGTTTATTCTTTTTCCCTACCCAGGTACGTGGGGACTTTCTTGCCTTTTGGGAGGTCTGAGGTCTTCTGCTGTCGTTCAGTAGGTGTTCTGTAGGAGTTGTTTCACGTGTAGATGTATTTCTGGTGTGTCTGGGGAGGAAGGTGATCTCCGCCTCTTACTCTTCCGCCATCTTCCCCTCATCCGCCTGTTTGTAGATTTTTTGATGATGGCCATTCTGACTGGTATGAGGTGATACCTCATTGTAGTTTTGATTTGCATTTCTCTAATGATTAGGGATGTTCAGCATTCTTTCATGTGTTTGTTGGCAGTCTGTATATATTCTTTGGAGAAATGTCTATTTAGGCCTTCGGCCCATTTTTGGATTGGGTTGTTTGGTTTTTTGTTATTGAGCTGCATGAGCTGCTTGTAAATTTTGGAGATTAATCCTTTGTCAGTTGCTTCATTCGCAAATATTTTCTCCCACTCTGAGGGTTGCCTTTTCTTCTTTATGTTTTCCTTTGCAAAAGCTTTTAAGTTTCATTAGGTCCCATTTGTTTATTTTGTTTTTGTTTCCGTTTCTGTAGGAGGTGGGTCAAAAAGGATCTTGCTGTGATTTATGTCATAGAGTGTTCTGCCTTTGTTTTGCTCTAAGAGTTTGATAGTTTCTGGCCTTACATTTAGGTCGTTATTCCATTTGGAGTTTATTTTTGTGTATGGTGTTAGGGAGTGTTCTAATTTCATTGTTTTACATTTAGCTGTTCAGTTTTCCCAGCACCACTTATTGAAGAGGCTGTCTTTTCTCCATTGTATATTCTTGTCTCCTTTATCAAAAATAAGATGAACATATGTGCATGGGTTTATCTATGGGCTTTCTATCCTGTTCCATTGATCTAACTTTCTGTTTTTGTGCCAGTACCGTACTGTCTTGATTACTGTAGCTTTGTAGTATAGTCTGAAGTCCAGGAGCCTGATTCCTCCAGCTCTATTTTTCTTTCTCAAGATTGCTTTGGCTATTCAGGGTCTTCTGTGTTTCCAAACATATTGTGAAATTTTTTGTTCTAGTTCTGTCAAAAATGCCATTGGCAGTTTGATAGGAATTGCATTGAATCTCTAGATTGCTTTGGGTAGTATAGTCCTTTTCACAATGTTGATTCTTCCAATCCAAAAACATGGTATATCTCTTCATCTGTTTGTGTCATCTTTAATTTCTTTCATCAGTGTCTTATAGTTTTCTGCATACAGGTCTTTTGTCTCCTTAGGTAGGTTTATTCCTAGGTTTTTTTTTTTTTTTTTTTTTTTGCAGTACGCGGGCCTCTCACTGTTGTGGACTCTCCCATTGCGGAGCACAGGCTCCGGACGTGCAGGCCCAGCAGCCATGGCTCAGGGACCCAGCCAGTCTGCGGCATGTAGGATCTTCCCAGACCGGGGCTCGAACCCATGTCCCCTGCATCAGCAGGCGGACTCCCAACCATGCGCCACTAGGGAAGCCCGTATTCCTAGGTATTTTATTCTTTTTGTTGCAGTGGTAAATGGGAGTGTTTTCTTAATTTCACTTTCGGATTTTTCATCATTAGTGTATAGAAATGCAAGAGATTTCTGTGCATTAATTTTGTATCCTGCTACTTTACCAAATTCATTGATTAGCTTGAGTAGTTTTCTGGTAGCATCTTTAGGATTCTCTATGTATAGTATAATGTCATCTGCAAGCAGTGACAGCTTTACTTCTTCTTTTCTGATTTGGATTCCTTTTCTTTCTTTTTCTTCTCTGATTGCTGTGGCTAAAACTTCCAAAACTATGTTGAATAATAGTGGTGAGAGTGTGGGCAACCTTGTCTTGTTCCTGATCTTAGTGGAAATGGTTTCAGTTTTTCCTCATTGAGAACGATGATGGCTGTGGGTTTGTCATATATGGCCTTTATTATGTTGAAGAAAGTTCCCTCTATGCCTACTTTGTGGAGGGTTTTTATCATAAATCAGTATTGAATTTTGTCGAAAGCTTTTTCTGCATCTATTGAGATGATTGTATGGTTTTTATCCTTCAGTTCGTTAATATGGTTTATCACATTGACTGATTTGCATATATTGAAGATTCCTTGCATTCCTGGGATAAACCCCACTTGATCATGGTGTATGATCCTTTTAATGTGCTGTTGGATTCTGTTTGCTAGTATTTTGTTGAGGATTTTTGCATCTGTGTTCATCAGTGATACTGGCCTGTAGTTTTCTTTCTTTGTGACATCTTTGTCTGGTGTTGGTATCAGGGTGCTGGTGGCCTCATAGAATGAATTTGGGAACGTTCCTGCCTCTGCTATATTTTGGAAGAGTTTGAAAAGGATAGGTGTCGTTTTCTCTTAACACAGTCAGGAAAGACGTCTTGAGGCGAGGAAGCAGCACCTTAACTGGGTTTGTTGTTACAGAGAATAATTTTCTTTCAACAATCTTTCAAACAGTTGTCATTTTTAAAATGTTTGTATTTTTGTTTCACACAAATATGATTCTTCCAAAATTTATTTATGAATGTAGCACAGATATGTTATTTGGAACATGACCAAATGATTCCAGAATTTCAACTGAAATAATAAACAAATGAGAAAGACTGAGACACTGGAAAAGATGAAGGGTTAGGAGACACTTGACCTATGAGAACTTTAAAAATATTTTGAGCCATATGGTTAAAGCAATATGGTTTGTTTTTTTTTTTTTTTTTTTTTTGCCGAGTTAATGTAAAAAAAAAAGTTGCATGAGAATATGTTGCCCTTAAATAGGCAATAGGTGCCTATGTGTGTGCTTCTAAAATTCTATGTATATGAGTTAGGTATATGATAAAGGTACCAACACAAACCAATGGGAACTGGATGTATTATTCAACAGGCAAAAGGCTAATCAGGCCATCTAGAAGTTGATTCTTCTCAAGTTTCCTTCAAGATCGCTTGTGCACTCATGGGTGCATAGTTTTAGTCAGTAAAATGAGTGATTAGAGACCTTGGGGTCTAAAGTATCTCAACCTGTTCTCAACCATTTCCTGGGTAAGAAGCCCAGCCAGTATCTCATGGGCCACCTTTTGTCGGCAGAACAGTGCTGCAGGATGAACAGAATAAGGTGCCGGATGAGGTTGCTCATGGTACCCCAGGAAAGGTGACAGTTGGTGCAGAAGCAGGACAGTGGCCATCACGTGGTTTGAGAAGGGCCTTGGCAGCCTGGATGTCCCTCTTCAGTGGGAGTCTGTGTGAAGTAGGGTCACTGCCCTTAGCCTTGAAGCCTATGGCATGGGCTTCTGATGGACCACACAAATTATATTAGCGCCTGCCAGTTTTCATAAAAGGCCATGAGAAGCTGTATTGGACAGTTATGAATATTTTACAGCACTTAATGGCTACAGAATTTCTTGTCATTATTTAAGCACATGAGCCTCCAAGGAAAATAGTCATTTATTCTCAAATCAGTGCACCTTTTCAGAAAACACCAGTTTCCGTATAAAATAAGGATACTTTACAGATATTTCGAGTTGGAACATTTAACTGTGGGTTCAACAGATGTCTGTTTGGAGTATATTCAACAGAACTTACCTGAAGAAGTTGCCATAGAAGTTCCTAAGACAAAATTAGAACAGTTACCAGGAGCCCGCAAATAATCAATTTGAGAAACAGGACCTGCGGAGAAAAAAAGCAGCAAGTTATACAGAGGCCACTTCCACCTGTGTTTGGAATGAGACTTGATAAGATCTATACCTTTAAATTGGGACTGTTTACCCAGAGAATTATCTCAAGTCCTCCTTAGCTGCCTTGTTGTGTCCACAGGCCCTGGTCAGTTGAGAGCAGGAATTGAACTTTAATGATAGGATGGACTACAGTGAAATAGCTCCCTCCCCTGCTGTTTTATGTATTTTATTATTTTCACTCTGGTTGTAAACTGAGCAGACTCTCCTGACCACAGTGAATTTGAAGAATTGGATTTGTGTTTGGTTAGGCCTCTGTTGTACAGTTGTTAGTGTTTTGGTTTTCATGCCTATCAGCTCATTCACCTGAAAATAAACATGTTTGAAGTATTTCTCACGTACATTTGTCTTTTTCTGAGCTTTCTGGAAGGAAGCTTTGGTTGGTGTGATTAATTTAACCATGAGCGTTTAAAATTTTTATACTCTCATGTGGTAATTTTGGGGGTGGTGACCTCCTGGTTTTACCTCACTTAAACGTCATATTGTTTAAAGAGGGAAAACCCCTGAAACCTTTGAGTAGATGCTCTTATTTCCTCATGTTATGGTTTAACCGCTCCAGATAGGCTAACTTGCTTGCCCAGTGGTTGCTGCGTGTTGGCACATAAAGGGGACCTCAGGCTGACTGACCTGAGAGCCCCTACACTCGTCTGCTCTCTGAGCCTGAGAAATGATTCCTTCTTCCAGAACGTTCGTTCCATCTCACTTGCTCTCGCGTCCCTTGCTCCTTCCCTTCTTTCCCTGAAACAACTTATTTTCTCCTTTTCCTTCCTTCTCTTCTCTTTCCAGCTGTTATTCTGTCTTGCTGTTCCTGATCATCTCCAAATTCTTGAAAGAACAGTGTATCCTCTGGCCTTTCCTCCTTTACTGTCTCTCTGTCTTTTGAACTCTGACCTCAGTTCCCACAAGGCACTTCTACCTTTGTTGAGGAGGGTTCACCTTCAGCCCGAAATCTCTCCCTCTTGGGAGTTCCTGCACCTTTTCTTTCATTATCTTACCTTACTCATCCCACCCTGCCTTTCAGGATTGGATTTTTAATTTTTGGTATCCTCCTCCTTTCTCCCTCATTGAAGCTCATTCATGTCTATGTCATCAAACCCTTCCTGCTTTCATTCGACACGCATGGAATTACTGAATGAAGCAATGAATAGGTACCGCTGTTTCCATAATGAATGCTGAGTAAGGAAGCAGAGTGGTAAACATTTTTAGCTTTCCACCTCGCCTGGATTAAGTTTCTTTTTCGGAGTAGCTTCATAACTTTGAAGTGCTCTGAATTGCCCAAGTATGAGATGCTTCCATATTTATGTGTCAATCTAAAACCTTCTGAAGCCAAGTAGAAGTGAATGGTATTCCTTTTAGTTCTACCTCATTAATTGGGAAAAAAACATGGATTTAAAAAAATAGTTTTAAAAAAAGAACCCCAAAGATAACAATATTTTTTTCATTTAAAAAATAAAAGTTTTCTTCATGTATGAGAATTTCTATTACAATATGTTAGGAAAAAGTTTGCGTCCCTAAAATAGCATAACTGTTCTGTACATATTTACTATTCAGTCAAAGATTTTTCTCCCCTCCTCCCCACCCTCCTTCTTACACAAGTGTCGCACTTTGGTACCATGTCTGTGACAGTATTATGTGGCAGACTGTCTGGTCTGCCTTTGAAATGTGATCAGACTACTTGCTGAAGAGCCTGTACAGCTTACCTCATACTTCCACGTGCCAGAGATTGCAAACCCTCTATGTATTACACATACGCTTGGTAATGAATTCACATTTTCTTTATAAAAACAAGTCCCCTCAGTGTTGTGATGATAACGACTGAGGCGTAAAGATAAGCTGGTGAGTTGGAGGGGGCTGGTGGAGAGGATAGAATTGGCTTGAGGTCTCTCAGTGCTAAAAAGACATCATGGCCAGCAGAGCTCAGCTGTACTGGTATGTACCAGATGACAAGACTGGTACTGGGTCTAATACGGTGTTTCTGTTATGCTTTTGAAGGTCTGAAGATGGTTTACCCCTCACTCCCCAGTCAGATACAGATTTGACTTATGACCAGTACTAGTCTCTCTATTAGGAATAATTTCATTGACTGTCCTACCATGTAATGTGAACTCTTCTTAGGTTTCTAAACTCCCTTTGAGAGCTCAAAGCTGAAGAATATCTTTCTTGTTTCTGCATTGGCCAGATTGTATTTTCAGTGTTGGAATGAGAATCAATATTCATACTTTAAAGTAAGAGTTCTTTGTACATGTTTGTACCAAAGAGGTTTTCTAGACAAGATGAGTACTTTGACAACATTTCCCCCTTTTTTTAATTTTTAGGTTGACGCCTTTCCTCCCAATGGTTACGGCTTATACAATATAGTAGGGAATGCCTGGGAGTGGACTTCAGACTGGTGGACCATTCACCATTCTGTTGAAGAAACGATTATTAACCCAGTGAGTATCAGTCTCAGAATATGTACTGTGAAAAGGTTACATCCACCCCCTGGGCAGGCTGTGGCAGCAATTTCATGTGTTTCGGGTATTTATTTTCTATTGACGTTAATCTTGGAATTTCCCCAAAGGGATATTAAGCACTTGTCTCTCATGTCAACCTTAAAGCATTGTGTAGACATGTCTATGGACATTTTATATGCTGCTGGATTGCGATGGTGTTAATGATTTGAGGGAATCTGTCTATAACTTTAGAAATTATTTCAGCCTCATAAATGTGATCAAAGTGAGATATATAAATAAGCATGCAAGATGCATTAATGTTTATTAATAACTAGTGAGATCTGGTAGATGGTATTTATCATCCAGCTAATTGCCTGAGTTTTCATTGGTTGAAATTTTGATTGAAGAGCATTGTTTGGAGAAAATGAGAAAGGATGTTTTCTGGGTGAATGTTGAATCAGGAAGTTGAGTCATTTCATGATTATTTGCTGAACTCCCCAGTATGGCAGTTCAGTGCATCATAAACCTTGGGAATTGAGACAACCATGTTTAAGTTTTACCTTTTCTGGCATGGGAGTAATGTTGACTGCAGTTAGTGGACTACTCTGCCTCTAAAACCAAGCTCTCTCAGCAGAATATACAAAAATTGAGACGCTACAAAAACTGGGCACGTGGGTGGGAAGTACTTCCTTTAAAAAGAACATGACTGAATATTGCTTGTGTAAACAGATTGGGGGGAAAATACCATTTAAAAATCCTATCTCTAGCAAATTAGACATTCATAAGTCAGATCCAAGAATGTATATATATATACCCAAACTAGCTAGACTGGGAACTTAATATGTTTAATTTTAAACCTTAACCTCTTGAAAAGGCATAAAAGGTAGTGATAAAGAAAATTAATTCTTTGATCTCTTCTCAGTAGAGTGTTGAACAGCTCAGAGTAATTGAAGAAATTGTCAGACTCTGTGCCTCGGGCCATTTTTCAGAATACAGGGATAAATTTGTTTGATATGCTTGATTTTTCTTCACAGAATAACACATGGATTGCTCATGAATAATCTAGAGACAGAAATCTACTTTCTTGGGGGCAGATGAAAAAACTGAGTTTTTCAGAAACTGTCATTTCCTCCTTGTTTTCCTTGTACTTTCTGGCAGGGCTGGTGGAAGTAGTGGTCAAAGACAACCCATCTCTCCAAAATGAGAATAAGGTTGTGAAGTTCTCAGTGGGTTTGTGGTTGGGAGACGTCATTCTCTACTGGCAAGATGTGACTTGGCGTTTGCTGTCAGAATCAGAAATAGAATTTTTTTTCCCCTCAGATTAAAGCATCTGCATGTTTGGAAGGGGGTGCACGAGGCTTCAAAATGCTGGCAAGTTGTGAATGTATCTCTCTGACCATCTGTTGTTGAGCTGAGTGCTTATTGGTTTCAGTTTTATAATTGCTTGTGTTTCTTCTAAGGATTTACAGAAAAATCCATACTTTTCTTGTTTTCCCCAGTCCCGGGCTCTATCTCAGATGTTGTCTTTGGTCTATAAATCATTCTCCTTGTAGGTTTCTCTCTGTCACAGAGTCCTCATTTGCTTCCTTATTTGACTGGGATAAAATTCAACAGTTTTGAGAACTAAATCCCAACTCCCTTGCAAACTCAGACTCTTTCATTCAGATCTTCACAGCTCTCCTTCATTTGTAGAGCCACTGCCTGTCTCTCATCTGCATTACTGCATCAGCTTCCCAGCTGGGCTCCCTGCCGTCACTCCTTGTGCTCTACTGCAGCTGTAATGATCTTTATAGAGGACACGCTTAATGCTGTCACTCCTCTGTTTAAAATAAAGTACAAACTCTTGAACATGACTTCTGAAGGCTAAAATAATTTAGCCCTTGCTGATCTCTCAATGGCCACAGCTTTTTCTTCTTCTTTCAACATTTAATTATGAAATGTTACAAAAATTCGGACAAGTACAGAAAATAGCATAACAGATACCTATGATATCGACCATTTTGATTTAACGTATATTGACAGTATATTGTATTTACTATATTTCTTTTAGCTAAAGAACAAGAACAAAAACTAGTCAACACTTGATATTTGTCAGTATTTTTAATTTAAGCTATTCTGGTCAGTGTATAGTGCTATCTCACTGTGGTGTTTTTAGCCATCGTATATGTATATTAAAATTTATTTTGTTGAAGTACAGTTGATTTACAGTGTTGTGTTAACTTCTGCTGTACAGCAGAGTGATTCAGTTACACATAAATATACACATTCTTTTTCATATTCATTTCCGTTATGGTTTATCACAGGGTATTGAATATAGTTCCCTGTGCTATACAGTAGGACCTTGTTTATCCATTCGAGATATACTAGTTTGCATTTAGTCATCATATATTAAAGTCTGTATCTGACAACTCTCATATCTGGCCACTCTGTTGATCTGCTTCTGTTGTCTGTTGTTCTTGAATTTTGGTCACATCTTGTTTTCTCACATGCCTTGCTATTTTTGATTGAGTACCAGACGTTGTTTAAGAAAAACTGTGGTGATTATTTGAGATCTGGATAGTGGGATCTTTCTCTAGAGTGGACTTACCTTTGCTTCTGGAAACTTCTATTTCATATTAGCTTATTCCAATCAGGAATTGAGATGATTTCAAGCTGAGCTTCAGTCCCTGTGAGGGCTAGTTGGGTATAATTCTTCAGGGTACCAACGAACAGTCTATGGGTTTTCCATGACTTTTCTTCCTTGTAGGGCGCCGAGCTGCAGGTTTTTCTTCCTTGGCCTATAAGTCTATGCAAAGTTCTTTTCAGCTTCTCAGCATTATAGCTGCTGCCATTGGAATCAATAGACCTCTGGAAAAATAAGCTCGTCTCTCTGGGCTTCCCTTCTCTCTGGGATTTGAGCCCTGCAGTTCCTCACAGCCCTGATAGTTCTCATCTGATCTGTTTAAACTCCCAATTGTCTTTGAGGTCTTTTTTCTTTTTAATTAATTAATTTTGGCTGCGTTGGGTCTTCGTTGTTGCGTGTGGGCTTTCTTTAGTTGCAGGGAGTGGCGACTTCTCTTCGTTGCGGTGCATGGGCTTCTCATTGTGGTGGCTTCTCGTTGCGGAGCACAGGCGCTAGGTGTGTGGGCTTCAGTAGTTGTGGCACACAGGCTCAGTAGTTATGGCTCGTGGGCTCTAGAGCGCAGCCTCAGTAGTTGTGGCGCACGGGCTTAGTTGCTCCACAGCATGTGGGATCTTCCCGGACCAGGGTTCGAACCCGTGTCGCCTGCGTTGGCAGGCATATTTTTAACCAGTGCGCCACCAGGCAAGTCCCCTCTTTGAGGTCTTAATTTATTTGCCTTCCTTCCCTGATGGCCTGTGTATTACCAGTGCCTAGCAGAGAACCTGGTACATAATAACTGGTCCTGTAATAAAGCCAATTCCAGATACCTAGAATCAAGAGAGTTTGGTTACTCTTCATACTCCAGGTGTTTCAAAAGCAAAGGCTAGTTAAAAACAGATATTTTCAGGAAAAGCTTTGGACCAAAATACCCATGTGATTAGTAAACATTTCAACCCAGGAACTGACCTCTTCAGTGTCATGTGTATATTTTAGTTCCAAGACTAAATCATAATGGCAAATCATTTTAAATCTTCTTTGGAGAGCTTAGGAAAAGTCAGTGCTCTGTATGCAGAGGCTATTCGGGGATTATCTTTTTCTTGTTCAGTGACTTCCAGGGAGCAAATGTTAATCATTAGTGTTTATTTTATTGGGTAGTCATTTATGGCAAAAGCAGGTGGTGGGAACACCTTGTGTGCTTTGTACACACAATCCTAGGAGAGACTGAGCTCTTTGGCCATATAGAGTGAGGGTCAATTTGGTCTTACCTGGTAGAAGGTTCTTGGGAGTGTGCATGCATGTGTGTGTGTGTTTTCTGGAACTACTTAGGGTGGCATCACCTCTTCCCACACAGATACAATCCAGAGTGTGGCTGTTGATACTACTGTTTTTTTTCACCCAATAATTACAATAATAAAAGATGATTTGTGGTTTTTTTCCTTTTCACTTACCTAACCCGGAGGCCCTTATTAATCTGTGGCAATGTGTGGTGCTTTCAATAAAAGACTATGTAGAGCTTATGTAGCATCCTGCTTTCCCACACCTGCCTCCTCACTCGCACTACCCTAGTATCATGCTGACTTGGTCGCTGGTGATGTGAAAGGATGGAGTCATCTATAATGTCTTTCCGCTCTTAGAGGTACACAGTTCATTCAGGCAGCTTTTTTTCCCTAAGGGAAAGAATTCTAGTCTTAGAATTAGTCACAGTAACTCGGATTATAGCTCTGCCACTTAATAGTAAAGGAATCTCTAAACTTAGAATATATCTTAAGTTTCCTTATCTACAAACCGGGAATAACTATACCTATCTCATGAAATTGTTGGGAAGTTAAATTTGATAATGTTGTATGTAAAAATACTTTATACCCCAGAAGTACTATTGTGGTGGTGGTTTACTCTTTTTGTTTAAATTATTTTGGGGTACCTAATTGGGATATTGTATGCTTCTGTTCAGCAGAATTAATGAGGAATGTTGGCCTTTGGAAGCAGAGGGGGAGAAAATGATGTTTATAAATAATGAATGCCTAATATTCCTCCTATCCTTATCTTTTGTTACCATAGTCATCCTTACAATGAAAATCTCACTTCACGGCCCATTAAAGTCCAATGGGAATAAAGTTTTCTAAAAAGTATTCCTCCTCTGAACGAATCCCTGCTGCTTGCCAAATTCTGTTAGCCAGAGATTCTGTTTGTTTTGTTTTCGTCAACGTGGAGTTTGATTGTTCAGTTAGACTGTATAGCTCTAGACATTTGGGGAAGTGTGTTCTGTTTTGCAAGTGTGCGTTGTTGTGGCTGGGAACTGACCAGGAGGCTGTAAGCCCTCCTTGTGTGCCAGCCATGGTTTGCAGTTTGCACTCTGCTCGTTTTGAAGGACACACATCTGAGCCCTTGCCCATCTCACAGGGCACATGCCAACCCTCTGACCTGAGGTGCTGGCAGGTGCCTAATGGCCAGTCCTGCTTTTGCCATTGGGTGACTGGACTTGGGGCTTGGACTTGGGTTTGCCCGTCCTCTAAACCAGCGATCCCCATCCTTTTTGGCACCAGGGACCGGTTTTGCGGAAGACAGTTTTTCCACGGACAGGGTGGGGGGCGGGGGGTGAGGGATGGTTCAGTTGGTGACACGAGCGATGGGGAGCCGAAGATGAAGCTTCGCTCGCTGGCCTGCCGCTCACCTCCTGCCGTGCGGCCTGGTTCCTAACAGGCCGCGGACCGGTATCGGTCTGTGCCCCAGGGGTCGCGGACCCCTGCCCTAAACTCCACATTTGGTTGTTCCTCTTCCCAATAAACCCTCTTCTGGCCTCCCACCACTACGTGGATCAATGAATTTTGTATATCAAAAATGTTAGACCCCTGGGGCTTCCCTGGTGGTGCAGTGGTTAAGAATCCACCTGCTGATGCAGGGGACACAGGTTCAAGCCCTGGTCCGGGAAGATCCCACATGCTGCGGAGCAACTAAGCCCGTGTGCCACAACTACTGAGCCCGTGAGCCACAACTACTGAAGCCCACGCACCTAGAGCCCGTGCTCCACAACAAGAGAAGCCACCCAATGAGAAGCCCGTGCACCGCAACGAAGAGTAGCCCCCGCTCTCCGCAGCTAGAGAAAAGCCCGTGCACAGCAACAAAGACCCAACGCAGACAAAAAAATAAACTTAAAAAAAAAATGTTAGACCCCTGCTTAGCCTGTCTCCTAGCCCTCCTCTGCCTATGGCATGAGCCTGTCCTTGTCTCAGCTGGGCAAGAAACAGTAGATACCACATCGTCCTTAGTTGAGATTGCCCCACCCATCGGCAGCCTAAGCAGGGGAGCAGGCATACCCAGGATGTGCTAGGAGGAGGAGTTCACTGAGGATTTTTATCTGCCGTAAGCCCTTCATTCACGTATTTTCAATGAGGACAGTTTAGAATAAATCAGTTTGATGTAGAAGTGACCTGGTATTCAAAATGAAAAAGGCATGAAAGTGTTAAGGAAGTTGATTTAAACTTGATAATAAATTACTGTGGTTGTAAATTATATTTAATAAATCCCAAAGGGAAAGCAGGGCAGTCAAAAATCATCAGTCTCTAGAGGCTATGCTTATGAAAAGAATTTTATCTTCTTCTCCCTAGTGGAAGATGAAAATCATTCTGGAGGAAAAGCTAATGTTTATCCATTGCCACTGTTCTTCGTGGTTCTGGAGCAAGGTTGATCATTCAACAACAATAACGAAAAAAACTGTTGGAAAAGTAGAAGGAATAAGCTTGAATGTATATGGCTCAGATATTTAGATCCTGTGAACACATTTTCAAACACATTGTCCAAACACATGCTTCTTGCTTGAAAAGAGTAAATGCTAATTCCAGTTGCTATTTGGAAGGTGGTAAAAATGCTATTCACAATAATATTACCTTCACAATCTCATGTTACATCTCTGGACACTTCCTGTTCAAATAGAGTGGGACACCCAAATGTACTGTGGCCTCGTCTCTTAGTTTGGAGGATCAGTGGATCTTGGAGGGAAGTGAAAACTTCCAGCTTCTACCCCTGCAGGAACCCTTTCTTTGGTACCCATGACAGCTATGGTCCTGCAGCCTCGTGCTTCAAACTTCCTGGGGCCAAGAATGCCCTAAGGTCTGGGGCATCTAGTTGTGTTATCAGATGTTCTCACTGTTTGATGTTCTCCCACGGACAACCAAATATTCCATCCCTGGAGTTTCAGCTCACTGGTCCTCCTTCTGCAGTTGGTGGAATACAGAACACAGCTTCTGTCTTGTGCATGAAAGCTTTTCAGATACCTGAAGAGAGTCATAGCCTGTGCCCCCTCGTCTTTCTCTTTCTTGATAAACATCCCCATTCCTTCAGCTGCACCTTGAATAACTTGGTTTCCAATCCAGGGCAACCCAGGTTACGTTCCTCTGAATAATATGAGTGTTTAAAAAAGTCCCATTTTCTAAATGGGCATCTGGAAATGTACACAGCATTCTAGATGTTCCCTGATAGATGCAAATAATAGTGTGGCTGTCCTTTTTCCTCCTTGTGTGTCATCAGGTCTCAGATTGTGGTAGGAGTTAAAGGTTGAGCCAGTGGAATTCAGTAGAGCCAGGTTTGGACTTTATTACTGTCACTGTGGTTTACCAGGTGTGTGACCCTGGGCAAGTCACTTAACTACTCTGGGACTCAGGTTTGCTCCTTTCATAAAGGGGGATGTAGATTCCTACTTCATAGAGTTGTGAGGAGCTGAGAGAGGGTTTGTAGCCACTTAGCACAATGTTTGGCAAATAGCAAGCATACGATACATGGCAGCTTCTGTTTTCAGCGGCACCGGTTCTGTCCTCCACTGCTGAGTCCTCTCACTACTATGTGTAGTAGTAGCAGCAGCAACAGGAGGAGCAGCTTGTCGTAGCCAAGTAAGACTTGCCTTTCTTCCCCAGCATATTGATTGTAGGCTGGGTCTCCCTACATATTGTTCTTATGCAGCTGTGTGTTATGCATTTATTTTTTAAAGTCGTTTTCAAACTTCTTTGAATCTTCTCTTTATGTTATGTAGCTGTTTTTTTTAAAAAATGATTTATTTTATTTATTCTTTTTTTTTTTTTGGCTGTGTTGGGTCTTCATTGCTGCGTACAGGCTTTCTCTAGTTGTGGAGAGCGGGGCTACTCTTCACTGCGGTGCGCGGGCATCTCACTGCGGTTGCTTCTCTTGCTGCGGAGCACGGGCTCTAGGCACGCGGGCTTCAGTAGTTGTGGCACGTGGGCTTTAGAGCACAGACTCAGTAGTTGTGGCTCATGGGCTCTAGAGCGCAGGCTCAGTAGTTGTGGCGCACGGGTTTAGTTGCTCTCTGGCATGTGGGATCTTCCCGGACCAGGGCTTGAACCTGTGTCCCCTGCATTGGCAAGGTGGATTCTTAACCACTGCGCCACCAGGGCAGCCCCATGTAGCTGTGTTTTGAAATGTAATGAGGAGCCTGTCTTTTCTGTCCATCAAATTCCATTTTTTTATAATGGGTTTCAACCTTCAGAGACTCCTTACAGACCTCATTGTGACTATCAGCTCTGTCATTTATGGTACTGGTTTTCCCTTCCAGCTTCTTACAATCAACCAATTTGGCTGTGGTTTTGTCAGTGATACCACGTGAATGGGACGAGGCCCAAGGCAGAGGTCAGCCCTGGGGTCAGGCCGCATTTCCTGAGGACTTATACTGTGTCATGGGGCCGTATCGGCTCTCGGGGATGCAAAGATGCATGAGACGGGCTGGCTGTTAGGGAGCGCGTAGTCCAGGGAGAGGGTGGGTAGTGATCAGGTACATCACGTTGTGCTGCGGTGAGATTTGCTGCTGATGTGGTTGAGGTGCGGCCTCCCTGAGCTCTTTTCTCTGCCGGTTAGAGCCTTGAAGCCTTCTCTGAGGAGGTGCCCTTAGAAAGGACGGCAGCAGTTGTGTGCCAGGTCCTTGGCATCCAGACACAGGAAGGACATGGCATGGCCTTGTGAGGAATTCATGGTAAGCAGAGAAAGGGTGTTCATTCCTTTATTTTCCTGCTGCTTTCAGTTTCTTGAAGCCTTGCCTTTTCCATACTCATGGTGAAAGTAAAAGCAAAAGCAGTGAGGGGGGTGTGTGTGTGTTTCTTTTAGTTTTGTCGCAGTGTATTTTTCTTCTCCTTATGGGCACAGTCGAGCTGTTTCAAGAATTTCTGTTAGCTAACCAACTAGGGGCTTTGGAGAGTGACTTGTGAATTGCTTTCCTAGTTTGGCATGCTCTGTAAAAGGGCTTTTCTGAGCTCTCTTTTTCACAGTGTAGAGCACTCTTGGGAGGGGGGAGCCATATGCTCTAAGATGGGGATGACAGAAGGTCGGCATAATGGGTTGGGGTTATAACAAAAACGTGACAGGCAAAGAGCAAAGAGTTTGCTAATGTGGTTATTTGCTGTCCTCAGTCGGGTTCTTCCTGCTGCACTGAATAACAGAACCGTGGCCTCGTGATGGAAGCACAGGTCAGCAGCCTGGGTTTCCGTCTGAGATTTAGCTTTAACATGTCAGGGGGCCTTAGGTGAGTCGTCTTGCCCTTGTCTGGCTTACTGCTTCATCTGTAAATTTTGCTGGGGATGTAGCAAGGGTACAGTACAATCCTAGGGTACAGTAAATCTGGACAGCAGCCCTGGAGTCTCGTGCTGGCCTGGAAAACAGGCAGTGATGGATGAAGAAGCTGGTAGGAACATGGTTAAGAGGACAGGTTTTAAAATGATTCACACCTCGTTCTACATCCTTGTTTTGCCACTGATGGCATGGTGGCCTTGGGAGAAGGGGGTGACATCTTTTGATTTTGTTTCCTCATCTATAAAGTGGGAGTAACGATAAAATTTAAGGACATTGGGTTGTTCTGAGAATTCACAAGAGATTCAAGCACATGGCACTGTACCTGCACGGTAAGCACTCCGTAAACGAGAGCTGATTACTTTCCAAGCACCCCGCAGTTGGAACATTTCCATTTTGAAAATCCTTTCCCCTTCAGCACATCCTCTTGTTTATTACACCAGATTATGTTCTTTTCTTCCATTTATTGAATAAGCATTTACTGAGCACTTGCTTTGTCCTAGGGGCAGACATAAATGTCACACCATCCTTGCCTACAGAGAGTTTGAGTTTCACAGTCCCTAATTACGGTTCCTTTCTTCCATGATACTAGGAAGCCTTTGCCCCACTGACACTTAGGAAATCAGAACTGAAGCCCAGGTTTTTGGCTTCCTTTCAGAGGTTGTTTATTCCTTCTCTGCACCTCTGTTTACCTGGAAGGGGCCACGGGAAAAGGAGGGTGGGGGCTTGCAGAGTCTCTGTCACTTGGGTCCCTTATTTATTTGGGTCCACAGCTGACAGGCCAAGTCTGAGCAGCATTTCTGGACGGAGGCGAGTACTTGCCAAATGGAAGAAGCCTCCATTATGGGTCTGTTGCACAAGGTTTTTCTGTTCTTGCCTGGTGTGGTTTGCAGAATGAATCGACAGCCGGAAGTGCAGGCGCTGTATCCAGAGCCAGAGCCTCTGCATCAGGCTTGGCATCCTGGCTTCCACCTCCGTGGGCCTCCCTTCCCATCTCCTTCCTACTCTAGGCCTTCCTGGACAGATCGTTTTTCTTGGTGTTGCAGTGACTCCCTCAACACTCCCCCAAGTATCTCAGCCCCTAATTTATGCTTAACATTTTCGGCTAAGGCCTCTGTCTCATCATGCTTGACAGTCAGCAAAAGTCAGTGTATGTGTATATTCTGGCACACAGAATAGTTCTCTTCTTTACCATTTTTCACATACAACAGTCTATAGTTGTAAACACGTTGACCACAGCACTCCTAAGTCAGAGGTGGCATCATTGCACACCATTTGGGAAGAAAAAGTGTGGTCTCTGTCAACCTGGAGACAGTCCCCCAAGCCCTTCTGCACTCTAGCTTTCTAGATTATTACAGTAAAATGTTTGGGTTGCAGAAGAAGAGGTATGCCTCAGACCCTTGTCCACAGCCTGAATTTACCCCAGGGCTGCCCAGTGCTTTTGTGAGGATCCAAGTCAACGTTCTGTATACTTTACATTTATATTTGGGTTTTTTCTCCTTGAAGAACTCAGGAGTCCTCTCTGTCTCCCTCCCTCCCTCTTTCTCAGAGGCTCTTCTGTATTTCTCATACCAGCAAAATATTCCTGATTGTGGAAAAGGAGACATGTGGTTTTAGTCTCATTTCTTATGATAATTCAGGGAGTGGAGAGAGGTTCTCGCTTTGCCCCAGATTTGGAATTTGATTTGCAGAGTCAGGATTAAATCCCAGGTCTTCTGATCTTGAGACTCATACAATATTTACCAGACTCCAGATGTTACTTGAAATACAAAACTTGAAAGGCTACTTACTTCCTTATAGTATCTTACCACAAACTCCATACACTAAGTCAGGAATTTCAAAAAGTGTTATAAATATGAAAGTTAATTTAAGAGATGTGAATTGCTCTGCCATACAGTGGCTTCTTCCAGAGCAAGGGAGAGGCAGTGAATTATGCCTATGGTTTTTTATATCTTGAGATTTTAAATCAGTTTCTTGTCCTTTTTACCTTCCTAATCTCTTATTTCCACTAAATTGTTCTTTAGAAGTCTTGATTCCGGCAAGTCAGTTTTTGCACCGAACATTTAACCTGTTAATGAATTGTGAAGTAATGTTGCGTCATCTTCCACTTCTATAGCTTCACCTTTCATGCCTTTTCCTATGCCATAGTGTGACTCATTTGTTCTTTCCCTAAGGATCTGGAAATAAAAACATGTTGTTGAGAAGAGAAAAATAGAACAGTTCAATCATCTTTTATATCAGGTTATTCCGGGGGCTTCTTTCATGTGGATATGTGGACATATTGATAGTATAGGTACATATATATCCACATGTGTGATTTCTGTATAAATATATACTTTTATTCTTTCAGCAAAATCTATTGGCAATCTATTGAATACCAGACTTACGTGCTGGGTTCTGGGAATCCCACAGACCTGATCCGCTTGCCCGCGTGTAGCCTGCAGATGTTAAGGAGTCAAGCAAACACACCTCGTTATATATATGTGCTTATGTATTTAACTATATGTGAGGAGGAGGTATAGCATGATGGATAAACTCAGGCAGTTTTGGAGTCCGACCTGGTTTCCTATCTTAGCCACTTACCAGCTGATTAACCTGGGGCAAGTCACTTAAATTCTCACTCAGCTTCCTCATCTGTAAGTGAGGCAATAGTAGTTACCCCTTGTAGAGTTACTGAGAGATTTCAGTGAGATACCACAAAGAAAATGTTTAGTGCAGTGACTGGTATGTGGTAAGCACTTGATAAATCTTAATTGTGGCAATTGTTTTTATGTGTAATGAAAATTCAAACACAATAAGCTAACAAGCTATGAAATGACACCTCAGTCTGAAATCTAATTCATGAAAGACGTTTATTCTGGACCTTTTTAGGGATGTGGAAAGGAGATAAGACATCTGGTAACATGCAACTGTAAATAACACTTCTTTCCGTGGACAGTCTCTGCTTTATACGCACTAAAAAAAGTGAACACTGCTTCTAACGAAGTGACAGGACTCACAGAATTGGGCACTTAGTGCTTGTCTACTTTTGCAATGTACAAAATAAAATCATGGAAGTGTTCAAGTATTCTTTGCAAAAAAATGTTTAAAAATACTATTTGGTATAAACTAACTGCTTATACTCTCTCATAACTTGCTAATGAGTTGTCACTGAAGAACACAGTAGATTGTGAGTGTAAGAGAATGTAATAAATGAAATCCTCAGGAAGACTAAACTGTTTTTCTTATTTCTCGCAATGCTTTAGAGCCATGTCTGGCTTTGCAAGCAGGACTGAACGGTTTCACACCATTATTCTGAGAGATGGAAGCGACTGAACCTGGAGTAGACCTTTCAGCAGATGTAGCTGGTACCCTGTGATCTTGGTGGCTTGGTTTTCATTGACCCAGAAGTCACCTTTCTTTAGGATGATGCTACTATATACCTTGCCTTGTTTAGGATGAAACGAACTGATTTCTCTATACTTTAGAACCAACCCCTCCAGGATTGGATAGACCATGAATATTCTTTTGTGTAGTACATTAGCATATTAAGCTTTCAGAAATTAAAGAACCATCTGCATTATTAGACAACAAATATCATTTTACAGTGTACACCTATTAGCAGATGATAAGAAAGTTAGCTCTTCGTTGCAGAAATCCAATGTGCTACTTATTTTCTCTTAATAGTTGCTTCTTCTGTGTTTAGATGGACTGGTTTTTAGCACTTCGATATTTCATGGCCTTGTGTTGAAGACTACCACTCATTTGCTCAATTAATTATGGTCTATGTCTCTGAAACCATATGTATCTACCGTTGTATAAGTCAGAGTATTAACCATTTTCCTGGACTTTGCTGCTCTTTCTTCTCTCTTTCCTTCCTACCTAGAAGTTTCTACCTAGAAGGTGTAGAAGTTGAGGCCCTTGGCCACCTCATACCCACTAGGATGGCTACTATTTAAAAAAATAGAAAATAACAAGTGTGGGTAAGGATGTGAAGAAATTGGAACCCTTGTGCACTGTTGGTAGGAAAGTAAAATGGTGCAGCTTCTTGGAAAAACAGCATAGTGGTTCTTCAGAATGTTAAAAATAGAACTCTGATCCAGCAGTGCCACTTCTGGGTATATGCCCAAAAGAATTGAAAGCAGGATCTTATTCTTAAAAATTTATTTTATTTTATATTTTTATAAATTGGAGCATAGTTGATTTACAATATTGTGTTAGGTTCAGGTGTACAGTAAAGTGATTCAGTTATACATATATATTCTTTTTCAGATTCTTATCCCTTACAGGTTATTATGAAATATTGAGTATAGTTCCCTATGCTACACAGTAGGTCCTTGTTGATTTTCTATTTTATATATAGTAATATGTATATGTTGATCCCAAACTCCTTATTTATCCCTCCTCCTCTTTTCCACTTTGGTAACCATGAATTTGTTTTCTATGTCTGTGGGTCAATTTCTGTTTTGTATATAAGTTCATTTGTATCCTTTTTTTTTAGTTTCCACACTTAAGTGATATCATATGATGTTTGTCTTTCTCTGTCTGACTTCCTTCACTTAGTAGGATAATCTCTAGGTCCATCCACATTGCTGCAAATGGCATTATTTATTCTTTTTTATGGCTGAGTAATATTCCATTGTATACATGTATCACATCTTCTTTATCCATTCGTCTGTCAGTGGACATTTAGGTTGCTTCCATGTCTTGTCTATTGTAAATAGTGCCACAGTGAACATTGGGGTGCATGAATCTTTTCGAATTACGGTTTTCTCTGGATATATGCCCAGGAGTGGGATTGCAGGATCATATGGTAGCTCTGTTTTTAGTTTTTTAAGGAACCTCTGTACTGTTCTCCATAGTGGCTGTATCAATTTACATTTCCACCAACAGTGTAGGAGGGTTCCTTTTTCTCCACACCCTCTCCAGCATTTATTATTTATAGGCTTTTTGATGATGGCCATTCTGACCGATGTGAGGTGATACCTCATTGTAGTTTTGATTTGCATTTCTCTAATGATGAGCGATGTTGAACATCTTTTCATGTGCCTTTTGACCATCTGTATGTCTTCTTTGGAGAAATGTCTATTTAGATCTTCTGCCCACTTTTTGATTGGGTTGTTTGTTTTTTGATATTGAGCTGTATGAGCTGTTTGTATATTTGGGAGGTTAATCTCTTGTCAGTTGCATCATTTGCAGATATTTTTCTCGCATTCTATAGGGTGTCTTTTCATTTTGTTTATGGTTTTCTTTGCTGTGCAAAAGCTTTTGAGTTGAATTAGGTCCCGTTCGTTTATTTTTGTTTTTATTCCCATTACTGTAGGAGATGAATCCAAAAAGATCTTGCTGCGATTTATGTCAGAGTGTTCTTCCTATGTTTTCCTCTAAGAATTTTACAATGTCCAGTCTTACATTTAGGTCTTTAATCCATTTTGAGTTTATTTTTGTGTATGGTGTTAGAGAGTGTTCTATTCTCTTTCTTGTACGTGTAGCTGTTCAGTTTTCCCAGCATCACTTATTGAAGAGACTGTCTTTTCTCCATTGTATATTCTTGCCTCCTTTGTCACAGATTAATTGCCTATGTAAGTTTGGCTTTATTTCTGGGCTCACTGTCCTGTTCCATTGATCTGTGTGTCTGTTTGTGTGCCAGTACCATACTGTTTTGACTACTGTAGCTTTGTAGTATAGTCTGAAGTCAGGGAGCATGATTTCTCCAGCTCCATTCTTTCTCAAGATTGTTTTGGCTGTTTAGGGTTTTTGTGTTTCCATACAAATTAAAAACAAAAATTTTATTCTAGTTCTGTGAAAAGTGCCACAACACTTCTGACACTAAATGTATAGGTTTTTTTCCATACCAACAGCCAAGTCCAATTCTCTGGACACCGAGTGTCCTTCGATTCAATTTAGTCTGACAGTAACCACCTGGAGTCAGCACAGACTCCAAGGTTTAAGGGCTCAGTCCCACAAGTCTGCTGCCACTTCACATGCCAGTCCAAGTATTGGGCACTCTGGGTACCCACACTTCTGCCTGAGCTGGCTCCTGAGTCGAGAGTTCCCACAGCTCCCCTCTTTCAGGTTTGATAATTTTCTAGAACAGCTCACAGATCACTTAACTTACTATCGTGGGTTTATTATAAAGGATACAAATGAACAACCAGATGAAGAGGTACATAGGGTGGGGTCCAGAAGAGTCCCATGCACAGGAGCTTCTATGCCTGTGAAGTTGGGGTGTACCACCCTGCTGGCATGTGGATGTGTTCATCATCTCTGAAGCTCTCCAACCTCATTGTTTGGGTTTTTTATGGAAGTTTCATTACATGGGTATAATTGATTAAATCATTGGCCGTTGGCGATTAGCTCCAATTACCAGCCCTTCCCCCTCCCCAGCGATCAGGGAGTGGAGCTGAAAGTTCCAACTCGATAATAACGCCTGGGTCTTTCTGACTGACCAGCTCTCATCCTGAAGCTCTCTAGGGCTCTCCAGCTACCAGTCATCTTATTAGCACACAGAAGCCACTCATCACTCTGGAGAACCAGTACAAAGACCAAATATATATTTCCCATTGTATCACAGGGGGCTCTCCCGTCTTACTCTTCTTTCTAACCTTCTCGCCTCTTTTTTGTTGGTGAATCTCTACTTTGGCCAAGAGTCATTACATAGAAGCTTAAGTGCAGGGTGAAGATCTACTAGTTCAAATAGTGTTGATATCTACAATCCCAGCCACTATTTAAGGCTCAAATGATAAAGCAGTGAACAGAGCAAAGTCCATGCTGTCAAGGTGTCTGCTTTCTAGTAGGAGAAGGAAAGCAATTTGTAATTTGTCACCAAGTGGTAAGCGCTGGTGTATTTAATTTTTTTGGCACTGTTCTGACACCAAATGTGTGTGTTTTTTCTGACAGCAAATACGTGTCATTTTTCCACACCAATTCTCCAGCACCAGTTGGATGTCCAGAAATTCAATCCAGTTCTGATACTAACTCTTAGAGTTATCCCAGACACCGCAGATTAAGGGCTCAGTCCTTCAAGACTCGTCCACTTCAGATGCCAGCTGCAAATGGGGTACCCAGGCTAGCCACACTTCTGCCTGGCAGACTGTGAATTTGGGGGTTCACATGACCCCTTCCTCAGGTTTGATAATTTACCAGAACAACTCACAGAACTCAGGAAAGCACTTTACTTATGATTGCTGGTTAATTATAACGTATACAACTCAGGAATAGCCAAAAGAAAGACCCATCTTTTCCAAGGGTTTCAGCTCTGTATCAGGAACTGGGGACAAAGACCAGATATTTTTGTTTTGATACCACAGTGAGGAAGAAGGGGGATATATATAGGGTATGAAGAGAGAGAGTGATGGTAGGTGGAGGAGGGTATGATCTTTCAGCCTGTCTGGAAGCTTGTCATTTGACAGAGACACTAAATGGAGTGTGAAGTCTGAGGGAAGAGGCAGAAAGAACTGTAAGTGCAAAGGACAGTGATGTCATGAGGGACCCAAGGAAAGGGATAATGGGAAACAGACCAACATCATGTTGCCTTAGGAAGCATGTCCACACGCAGTCTTGTGTGTACATAAAGACACTTTCTACCGACCTGACATTGTGGCTCATTGAGGTCTCATGGCACCTGTAGTTTATTTTGTAATGAAAGGAAGATGTTGGATTTCCTCCTTATCCCTTTATTTCTGGGGTGTGATTTTTCCTTGGAGGTTTTTGAAAACCATTCCAGTCATACACAAGGGAAGATGAGACTTGACAAAGTAGGTCTATGAAATGGAACAGTTGCTTCCATGGTATGAGGTTGAGACCCCCAAACCCAGGGGGGTTTGAGCCAGTGAAACCACTGAAGGCATCTGCAGTATCAATCTGAGTATGGATGTCTGTTTAAATGGTAAGTGTGGCTACTTTAAATGTGTATTTATTCCTCAGTGAAAGGAGCAGATGTCATATGCCAAGTGAAGTACTTTAGGAGAGGCACATCTAACAAGGGGAGTTTTTTCAGCTCTATCCCAAAGCTAATGAATGTCTTTTATTTTTTAACAATGTGAACTCTCGACTCACAGTTTCCCACGGGTTTTAGCCATTTTCTTGCAGTGAGCTTGTGAAATACGGACAGCTTTGTGCTCTTCAAACTGGAACAGTGGAATAATTTCTTAAAAAAATGTGATACCACTTCAGCTCATAAGGGGCACATGGCCGAGCTGGCTGAGTGTGAGCCTGGAACCATATGGCCTGGGCTTGACTCCTGGCTCCTCCACCTACTAGCTGTGTGTCGTTGGACAGGCAGTTTAACCTTTCTGTTCTTTATTTCTCCATTTGTACTTACTCTTCTTTATAACCTTCTGAAAGTGGGATCAGGAAATTTTATAATCCACCATCACTGTGAGTTTGTTCTGGGATGGTGCAAGCATGGCCTGTGAAAGGGGCTTAGAGGTATGATAGCTCCTGTCTGAAGAATGGGTCCCTTGGGCATGGGACTCATGTTACCTAAGTGCCCCAAAACCAACTGTTTTTTCAACTTCTTGCCCACATAATCATGACTAGAGGTTTCAAGAAGACAAGAGCAAGTACTATTTAGCTTTGACTTTTGAGCAGATGTAACACCAGCTCTTCATCCTCGGCTAAAGACAGGCCTGTATCCAAAGGCTCTGAGGTTTCTCACTTGGTCTTCTTTCTGTCATGACTTGTGGGTCCCACGTCTTCCCCTTCACTGTCGTTGTTTTTCCTCATTGCCTGCTTCTTCTTGGTATCACTAATGGGGCTAATGATGGGGTGTCCAAACATTCCTAGCCTGTGCTCATGCCTGGCACAGTTGTTAATAGCAGCCCTGTTCACTCCCCAAAGTATCCTTATTTGGACAATAAATTATATAACTGCCCTACCAATTATAGAACCTACATCAAAATATCTTTTTAAAGATGAAAAACATTAAAACAGTACCTGACTCTAATATGTGCTCAGTAAATATTAGCTGCTATTATTAGCTACTACAACTGGCATCAGTGTTTTTAAATATCCAGTTTTATGTATTATCTCCCAAAGCAAGAATTGTTACTGTAGTCCTTGGGCTGTGAAAGTGACATCTTTTTTTGGAACATGGAGGACCATGGACACTGAGAGCGAGTTAATACAGCTTTGCGAATTCTCTTCCTTTTTACCCTAGATTGGGTGAAACAAGTAGCATGGAGGAAATGACTGTTTTCATTCATTTCTCTAACAGAGTAATCACCATACAGCACATGCTGATTTTACAGAGAAAATACTGCAGGGGTTGTTAACTTGGACTGTGTGTTTAATGTGCTTTTCTTTCCAATCTGATCTCTAGTTTCCTTTCTTTGACCTTTCTCTGGGTGTCACCCTCCTTTTTCTCTCCTCATGCAAGGTCTAAAGCTAATTGCAGTCCCTTCTGTTGGACCTTATGCTGGGGGATGAATAAAATTACACATAATTGAAAAAGCTTTATTTGAAATACCGGTTTCAGCTACCCACTCTTAAAATCCCTTGTTATGTTCGACATCAGGTAAACAAAGTGAGTTGGTCAGAGATGCAGCTAGCCTGGAAGAGATTTGAGCTGGACAGGCACAGATGTGGGAGGGACCTTGACTCCTGGCCTTGTCACTTGCTAGCTGGGTGACCTGGGGCTCTCCATTTTTTCTGTGTCTCTGAGTTTCACTATTCCTCATCCCTAAAATGGGGATCATGACACTCCCTGCTTCCCAAGGTTATTGTGAGGATCAAATGAGAGAAGAGGTATTAGCCTGCTCTAAGCAAATGTGGGCAGAGTGCCTTTCTTTAAAAATGGTTGAGGTGATTGAAAAGAGATCCGTTTTAGGAGACACATGAGCAGAGGCTTGAAGGAAGAGATTGGAAAGGCTGCTCCTGTTTGTGTTTCTGAGCTGCCTGTTGCTATAGTACCTGCTGAGTTAACAAGGGCGCTGTTTTAGCATGCATGAAGTGCTTCAAATGGGCAGCAAGATCATTTTTGTTTAATCCTAAACTTCAGGCTGCCAGAACCATGCCTGTGGGAGCCCGGGTGATAAGATAGCTTGAAGGCTTGACTAGAAGTCAAGTGTGCAGAGAGCCCAGCTTTTAGCCAATCAGGGCGAGGATGACTTAGCTCTCAAGGGAAGATGCACGCTTCTCCGGGTCCGAGAGTGGAGAATGAAATCTGTCCTTTTAAACTCCGAACCTCCTATACGTAAACTTCTAAGGAAACCTTTGACTCCTAGCATTTGGGGGCTCTGGAACAAGATTAGCCAACTCATGGCTAATCTTGTTTCATTTATATTTCCGTCCACTCATCCCCGCTCCCCTTCTCTCCTGGATTATTTGAAGCCAATCCCACTCCTCATATTTTATTTAAAATACCATCATGTAAAAAATTGGTTTACTTTCATTAAAAATAGTTTTATTGTGATATAATTGGCATAAATTGTACATTTCTAAAATGTACAGTTTGATCAGTTTGTATATGTATATATATGTAATTATAAATATATATACTGATCAAAAAATAAATATATAATCACACACATATCCATGAAACCACCATAGTCTGGATAGTGAACATATCCAACACTCTAGAATTTCCTTGTGCCCCTTAGTAATCCCTCCATTTTGCCTTCTCTACCTCTCATACGCAAGCAATTACTGATCTGCTTTGTGTTATAGTAAATTAGTTTGTATTTTTTAGAGTTTTAGATAAATGGACTCATACAGTGTGTACTTTTTCTTTTTTTTTGTCTAGCTTCTTTCACAATGGCATGGTCTTTTATTCATTCTACAAATATTATTGTGCTCCTCCTACTAGGTACCATTTTGGAAGCTGCAAGACGTCTTAGGAGGCTATTGTAGTAGTCCAGGGGAGAAGTGGTGGTTTGGAGCCAGGGTGGTTACTATGGAGATGGTAGCTGCCACCCATTAGCCATCTGCCTTGGAGGTAGAGCTCATCAGACCAGCTGGATGTTGGGGTGGGAAGAGGGAAGAACTGAGAATTGCTTCTCAGGCTTCTGGCTTGAGCAAACGGGTAGGGTGTAGTGAAATGGAGGAAGACTCAGTGAGAAATAGGTCTGACCTTCCCCAATTTGATCCTTTACTGGGTGTCCATTGCTTCTTCAGAGTTACTCTTGTTATCATTTGTTGGTCTTAAGCGGTATCTAATATGCAGATGAAAACAATATTTAAAACACTTCAAGGTATTCACGAGATTTCTGGGTCTTCTCACAAATGTTATTAAAATAAAGGCTAGCTGCCGTTGTCAAATTGAAAATAGTGAATCTCAGTTTTCTCCTCAGGTGTTTGTGGTATCGGTTGTACCAGGCAAGGGAAAGAGAAAGCGCAAAGTCAAATAATATTTTCAGACTTTTAAAAGTTTCTTGAGGAGAAGTTCTCTCCACTCTTTATCTGGCCCCCAGAATGTTTTTGTTTGGGTTTTACCATTAAAAATGTTAACGTTTTGCTAAGTCGGATGCTGTGGTAACAGCCTCTGCATGCTGCGACCAGCTATGTGAATTTCATTGTACTATACAATAGTCTGTCTTCCTTCTGCAGTGTTAGTAACAGGTCAGCTACTTTATTAGAACTTAGACTCCTTTTGGGGGTTTTGGCCTTAGAAAAAATGGGTCAAGTTATCACTGTGGTTTTGGAATTTTGGGTTACGCGCCACTTGGTTTATGGGCACCTTCGGGAAGTCTGAGTTAGTCATGAACTAATAATGTGTAATAGTAAACAATAATGACTGCACATTTATTGTTTATTATTTGCTCAGTGCTTTCTATGCATTCTCTCTTTTAATCCCCACATCATTCCAGTGAGGGGATTTTATATGTGTATGTGTGTGTGTATAAATAACCTAAATGTCTTCTTTTCACCTAAAAAGCAATAAACATGCAAACAGGAAACTGTGACCAATACCAAGGAAAAAGATTAGTTAAATAGAAACCGAGTAATCACAGATACTGGATTTAACAAAGACTTAAAAGCAGCTATTATGTTTAAAGGATTAAGGGAAAATATATTCAGAGAATTGATAAAAAATACAATGTGGATCAACAAATCACAGACAAACACAACAGACAAATGGAAATGATAAAAGAAGAACCAAGTGAAATTTCTAGAATTGAAATTATAATAACCGAAATGAAGAGTTCCCTAGATGAACTTGATAGCAGATTAGAAATGGTAGGATGGCAGAATTAGTGAACTTGAAGGTAAATCAAGAGAAAATTTCCAAACCAAAGAACAGAGAGGAAAAAAAATTGGAGACAGATCAGCAGAGGCCTGTGTGACAGTATCAAACATTTCAACATAATTTCAACACATGTGTAATAGGAGTCCCAGATGGAGAGGGGAGAGAGAAAGGGACAAAACATTTTTGCAGAAATGATCTAAATACTTACCAAACTTGATGAAAATTATCTACAGTTCCAAGAAATTCAGTGAACTTCAACTAGGATAAACACAAATGAGAAATATACCTAGACATGTCATAGTCCCAGTGCTGAAAGACAAAGAGAAAATCTTGAAAACAGCAAGAGAAAAGCACTTTATCACATACAGGACAACAATGATGTGATTAATGACTGCTTTCTCATCAGAAACAGTGGAAGTCAGAAAATGGTGGAATGATACAGTCAAAGAGCTAGAAAAAAACAACTATTAGCTAAGACTTCTATATGTAGCAAAACTATCGTTTAAAAATGAATGTGAAGGAAGTCTGACTTGATTCTGGGAAAATGGAGTAGACATACATTTCCCTCTTCTTCTCGCTAAATACAATTAAAACTCCGGATGCTACCTAGAAAAGGAACATAAGTCCCTGAAGAGCGAAAAGAAGGCAGAGTAGCTGCAGACCTTGGGACCCCAGGAATGACATGGTGGTGAGTTCCATGGATTTTCTTTTGGCCTCATATATCCCAAACTTGGAGCTGAAGAAGCCAGCAAATGCCAGGGAATGTAAACCAAAAAAGTCCCAAGAAAAGCCTGCTCTCTCTAGCCAAAGGGGAAATAGGAAATGGACAGTTTAGCAATACTGAAAACTTCTAGTCAGTAAACCACCCTACTCCATCTAAGCATGACAGAAAAAAACTGTGTTTTCTCACGCCTGCAAAGGCCAGGGTGGGGAGCCTATACTTGCACCCTCGTGAGGCTATATTGAGGTGACATAATACCTCTGCTAGGGTGGTGTCAGAGAAGGCCAGGTGGGGTGCCAGGCCTTTCATAGTTGCCTGGCAGTAATGAGGCCACCCCTCTCCATGGTGTAAGTGGCTACCATGTGGGGAGCCAAAACTCTCACCTTCTCTAGTAATGAGCATCCCTCAGGAGGTGTCAGTGGAGGCTGAGTGGGGAACCCAGACTTCTGCTTCCACCTGGCAGTAACGAGATGGCTCCCTCCCCTCCCCTGCCAATGTGGCGTCAAAGAAAGCCAGGGGAACAGAATATTTAAATAAGAGCCAGAGTCTTGTAACATAAACATTATCCAGGTTTCAAGTGAATAATGACTTGTCATATCAAGAACCAGGGAGACACCAAACGAGATGAAAAAAAGACAATCGATACTAACACTAATGACAGAGATGTTAGAATTACCCATTTAGCTAAAGATTTTAAAGCAGCCATGATAAAAATACTTAAGTGAGCAATTATGAACATTCTTGAAACAAATGAAAAAAGAGAATAAAAACTTAAGAAAAGGGCTTCCCTGGTGGCGCAGTGGTTGAGAGTCCGCCTGCCAATGCAGGGGACACGGGTTCGTGCCCCGGTCCGGGAGGATCCCACGTGCTGCGGAGCTGCTGGGCCCGTGAGCCATGGCCGCTGGGCCTGCGCGTTCGGAGCCTGTGCTCCACAACGGGAGAGGCCACAGCGGTGAGAGGCCCGCGTACTGAGCAAAAAAAAAAAAAAAAAACTTCAGAAAAGAAATAGTATAAATGGGAACTAAGGGCAAATTTTAGAACTGAAAAATAGAATAACCAAAATAAAGCTTTGTGAATTGGTTCAGTAGCATAATAGAAGGGACAGAGGGGGAAAAAATCAGAGGGGGAAAGAAAACAGAAACAAATTATTCAATCTGAATGATGGAGAGAAAATAGAAAATGAATGAATGAATGAATGATGCCTCAGGGACCTTTGTGACTGTAAAAAGATCATCTAGCATTTTTTTTCTTATTTTATTTCTTAAACTTAAAATTTTTTTAACACCTTTATTGGAGTATAATTGCTTTACAGTGGTATGTTAGTTTCTGCTTTATAACAAAGTGAATCAGCTATACACATATATCCCCAAATCTCCTCCCTCTTGCATCTCCCTCCCACCCTCCCTATCCTACCCCTCTAGGTGGTCATTTGTGTCGTGGGAGTCTCAGCGGAGAGGGCCAAGAGCATGGGGCTGAAAGAGTACTCAAAGAAATAATGGCTGCCAACTTCCCAAATTTGGGAGGAGATTAAACCTGTAGTCAAGAGGCTAAGTGAACCTTAAATAGGATCATCCCAAAGAAACCCATACCAAGACATATCATAATTAAACTTCTGAAAACAGGAGACAGAGAGAAATCTTGAAAGCAGCCAGAGAAAACTGATACCTTATCTATAGGGGAAAGGCCAGTGTGAATGACAGTGGGTTTCTCATCAGAGACCCTAATAAAGGGCAGAAGAAATGGCATGATACTTTTCCCCTGTATTCCCTATGGGCATGATATTTTTTAAGTATTGAAAGAACTGCCAACCCAGAATGCTTTATCTAGTGAAATGTCTTTTACGAATAGGAGGAAATCAAGACGTTTTCAAATGAAAGAAAACAGGAGAATTTGTCACCAGCAGACCTATCCTAAATGAATGTCTAAAGGAAGTTCACTAAGCAGAAAGGAAATGATTACAGAAAGACCCTTTGAACATCAGGATGGAAGAAGGAACATAGTAAGGAGAAATACGGGTGCATACAGTAGGCTGTCCTTCTCCCAAGATTTTTAGGTTTTGTTTGATGGTTGAAGCAGAAATTATAACGTTGATGTGTTTCTAAATGTATTTAGAGGAAGTTTTTAATGCAATTATAAACGGGATGCTAGAGGGTTGTGAAGGGAGGTAAATTTTCTATACTTCACTGGAATTGGTAAAATAATACCAGTAGACATATACAGTTATATGTATATATATATAAATGTAAATATATATAAAATATTTAAAATATATATAAACGTAATATTTTATATATAACTGTATATAAAATATATCCACATATTTTAATAAAAATATGAAATGTGTTTTATATAGTTAATATTTATATATTAATATATATTATATATTTGTTATATATTTATAAATATATTGTGTATGTATTTATATATATATAAAACTGTGATAAAGCATTATAGGTAAATAAAAATGAATTTCTTTAAAAAAATGTTCAGGTAACCCACAGGAAGGCAGAAAAAAGAAAACAAAAAAAAAAATAGAGAACAGACAAAATCCAAAAAATAAAATGACAGTCTTAAGTGCTTAGATATCAATAATTTCATTAAAAGCTCAATGGTCTAAATACATCAATTAAAAGACATTGGCAGAGTGGATTAAAAAACATAACCTAACTGTATACGGTCTACAACAAACTCACTTCAAGTATAATGATAAATAGGTTGAAAACAAAATGATGGGAAAAGATGTTTTAGGTAAACGTTAATCAGAAAAAAGCCGGAATGGCTGTATTAATGTCATATAAAGTAGACTTCAAAGCAAAGAAAATCACCAGAGTCAGAGAAGGACATTGTGTAATGATAAAATGGTTAATCTACCAAGAGGACATAGTAATACCAAATACGTATGCCCCAGTGAAAAGAGCTGAAACATATGAAACAAAAACTAACAAAACTGAAAGGAGAAATAGACTAACCTGCAATTGTAGGTGGAGACTGTAATGCTCCTTTCAACAATTGATGGTACAATTACATAGAAAATCAGCAAGGATATAGAAGAACTCAACAATATCATCAACCAATGGGATCTAATTGACATTTGTAGAACACTCTACCCTACAACAGCAGAATACCCCTTCTTTTCAAGTAGTCATGGAGCATATACCAAGATAGACCCTATCCTGCACCATCAAATAAACCTCAACAAATTTTGAAAAATTGAAGTCACACAGAGTGTGTTCTCCAACTGCAGTGGAATCAAACTAGAAATCAGTAACAGAAATAAAATAGGAAAATGTCCAACACTTGGACAATAAACACACTTCTAAATAATCCATGGGTCAAACCATACACTGAAGTGAATGAAAATGACCACATACGGACGAGTGCATGCCTGACCCGTGTGGGGTGAGGCACCCTCCTGTGCCCCAGGGCCAGATGCTCACTCCAGGTAATCAACTCCCCGCTGGGGCACAACGTATAAGAAAATCAGAATAAATGCTTGATTCCGTGTCATTTTCTACGTGAAAGTGACAGTACCATATACTCATACAGAAGTGCCTCATTCTTATTAACAGCTGCTTAGTGTTCCTCACTATGGATTTCATCACACACGGTTTAAAAGAAGTGCTTTCTGTCTCTTTGCTGACTGATGAAAATTTGTCAGACGCTCTGTTCCCTCTTTTGCTGTCCTTGTTGTTGTATTACATATGACACGGAGGGAAAGGGAAGCGTATCTCTTGACTACATAAAATGTCGTTGTTTATGCTCCTGTGAAGAACGACCTGGCCAGCCCCAGCACATTGGTCAGCCCTCTTCCTGCAGGCTTACTCCTCATTCAACAAGCCAGTCTTGCTGAGGAGTGGTCCTGTGGCATCTGCTGTGGATTTGTTTCATCACTAAGGACTTCTGTGCCTTCCGAGGTGTTTTAGATGAGGCTTTGTTCCCCTGCACTAGCACTCGGAGCATTACTCCTTCAACTCTTGTCCTGAGAACCTGAGATGCACCTTGCTTAGCCTTTTGAGATTAATGGGGCTAACATTTAGAAACCTGCTTTTGAAATTGTTTTTCTTCCTGTCCTTGCAATCATCCAAGCATTAGAGACCTGTTCGTATTTTGCTGTCTGGGAGTAGAGCAGTTATTGGTAGTAGTCCCTTTGGAGACAACATTCACGTGGGTTCTTGTCTGTTTCTGATCAGGGTCTCTGTGTTCAGTGTGTATTTTTACTTAGATTCTTGAGTACTGGTGGTGCAGGTTGTGTGGCACGGCAGCCTCTCTTCTTGCCAAGTATACAGGCAGAGAGGTGACGTATTGACACTACCGTCGGTAGCTTCTCAAGTTGTTTTATTATTTTTTCATTTTTTATGTTTTTTGCGGTACGCAGGCCTCTCACTGTCGTGGCCTCTCCTGTTGCGGAGCACAGGCTCCGGACGTGCAGGCTCAGCGGCCATGGCTCACGGGCCCAGCCGCTCCGCAGCATGTGGGATCTTCCCGGACCGGGACACGAACCCGTGTCCCCTGCATCGACAGGCGGACTCTCAACCACTGTGCCACCAGGGAAGCCCTCTCAAGTTGTTTTAACCTGCAGTAACAAACTTGATCATGAGAGACAACGTTAATTTTGATTTATCGATCCTTTCCTTAATGAAAAGAAATGGAGACATTTCCCTCTTATGTTAGTTTCCTAGGGCTTCCATAACAAATGACCACAAACTTGGTGGCTTGAAACAACAGAAATTTATTCTTTTAGTTCTGGAGGCTAGAAGTCTGAGACCAAGGTCCTGGCTGGGCCATACTCACTTCAGAGTTTCTAGAATCCTTCCTTGTCTCATCCTAGCTTCTGGCAGTTCCCCGGAATCCTTGGCATTCTTTGACTTGTAGCTGCATCACTCCAGTCTCTGCGTCCATCTTTACATGGCCTTCTCTGTGTCCTCTCCTCCTGTTATAAGGACACCAGTCATTGGATTTAGGGCTCACCCTAATCCAGTATGACCTCATCTTAACTAATACAGAAAATTACAAATCTGCAAAGTTCCTATTTCCAAATAAGGTCACATTCTGAGGCTCTGAGTGAACATGAATTTGGGGGGACAGTATTCAACCCACTACACACTCCGAGTAATTTTTCTGGGTTTTTTTTTGCAAAGTGGTAAGCATTTCAAACAGATGTAGCTGATCCTACATCATGTTGTTTTCTGGCAAAAATAGTTTTATTTATAAGGACCAGATGAGCAGCCACCTAGAGGACTGTGTTAACTGCTGTGGTCCTGTCAGCCCAGGATGACTCTCATGAGTGCTTGGGTCACTTTGATGAGTGTCACTTTTATTGGTTGTAGACTTCCTTCATTGGAGCTGGTGGTGAAAGGGAACTGTTCTGTTCTCCTTCCTGTTGGCAAATCAGCTCCTTTTTCTTGTTCTTGGATCTAACTTGACAAAAGAATTTAATCTTGCATGATAGCAGATACTGTAATCAGCATTTACACTGTCATTTTTTCCATTGTAACCCAGCATGCAGAGACCCCCCTGAAGCAGGGTAACGCAAGAATCCCCAAGCAAGAAATTTAGTGTAGGAGAGAGCAGCCATTCTATGGGATAGCTACACAGCTTTAAGTGCTTTCATTTCTGCTTCAGTGAATTCTTGGTGATTATGCTGCTTTTATAGAATGATAAACTCACCCAGCAGATTCTGTTGTAATGGCTGTCAGATTCCAGTTACTCCTGGGAAGGATGCTGTTTTGTGAAGTCATTATTTTCACATGTAGCTCCTCTCAATTATAGCTTGCCCATTTCTAATCAATAAAAGTTTGTTAATGTAACATAAAACATTGAAGGCCATGGAAATACTGTGGCCTTGCAGTGGAATGAAAAATAACCAGTGGCTTGGTCTTTGACAGCTTTTAAGTACCTGGCTTAGAAGAAAACATGAACTTGTGCCCACAAGTTGACATTTGCGAGTCAGTGTGTTAGCCATGCTTGGAGAAAACATGGTTCTTTTAACTTCTGCCACTGACGTCTGGGCCTTTGACAAGCAAAAGGAAAACTAAGATAGGAGGCTCTGTTCAACCTTCTCTTATTCTCAGTAAGCAAAGAACAGGCAGCTGTATGATTAGTTGACTTCTTGCATAACAAAGGAAAATCAAAAAATTCTTATCCCCCTCAGACTTCCCAGATGTGGCTCTGGTTTGTAGGAGTTTACTGGTAACTCTCAAATACTCTTTGCATGGCTTACCTGATGATGGGGCTTTTGTCCTGGCAGCTTTACGGTGTTCATTTGCATTGCACATTTATCCAGAGCCCTCTCTAGAGGTAATAGTCTTACCTCTTGGCTGGCTTTTTCTGCCTCCAGTTCTCATTGCAGTGGTAGCCACTGTTCCTTCTTTTTTTTTGTTTTTTTTTTTGGCCTGCGTTGGGTTTTCATTGCTGTGTGCGGGCTTCCTCTAGTTGCGGTGAGTGGGGGCTACTCTTTGTTGAGGTGCCGGGGCTTCTCATTGTGGTGGCTTCTCTTGTTGCAGAGCACGGGCTCTTGGCGCACAGGTTTCAGTAGGTGTAGCACACGGGCTCAGTAGCTGTGGCACATGGGCCCTAGAGCGCATGGGCTTCAGTAATCATGGCGCATGGGCTCAGTAGTTGTGGCTCAAGGGCTCTAGAGTGCGAGCTCAATAGCTGTGGCGCACAGGCTTAGTTGCTCCGCGTCATGTGTGATCTTCCTAGACCAGGGCTCGAACCCATGTCCCCTGCATTGGCAGGCGGATTCTTAATGACTGAGCCACCAGGAAAGTCCCGCCACTGTTCCTTCTTGCTTTCTTTTAGGCCTTGCCCAATTTCCTATACTCTTGGTCTCTAAACTCTTGAGCCAGGCTGCCTTGGTGTGAATCCTTGTTCTCGCATTTGCTTAATCTCAGAAGTTGTTACAGAAATTACATGAGTTAATATTTGCAGAATACTTAGAACCCTACTTGGTTCATAATAAATACTGTATAAATCTTTTTGAAAAAGATAAACTATGTTCTATATCTTGATTGTGGTGGTGGTTATACACTTGTCAAAACTCATCAGAAGTGTGCATTTAAAAGTTTTAAAAGTATAAAAGTTTACTGTATATAAAGTATACCTCAGTAAACCTGACCTAAAATTTTTTTAAAGGTAAAAAGCATATCCGTTTATTCAGTCAGCAAAGGGTTTATTAGGTGTTGCACAGTAGGATTTTAAAAACATAATTCAAAGAGGCTTGCCAGTCTAGTTGAGCTGGCCGGTTATAATGCAGGATAAATTTGCCCATCAGTGTGAGAAGGTGATGTAAGAGGTGCTGCAAAGCAGCTCATTAGTCATCTAGGTAGGAAACACTGTAGGGGTTTGGATTGCTTAAGGCAGTCCCAAAGAGTTCACCAAATAGTCGGAACTTGAGCTGGACCTCAGAAGATGTAGGATTTGGAAAGATGGACATTCGAGAAGGTGCATGGGTGCAGGTGCAAGACCCAGGGGCAGAAATGCATGTGGAGACTTTAGGCAACCATGTGAGAGCTGGTTGGACTAAAATAGACCCTCTGACTGTGGGAGGGACAGCTGTGCTTTATGGACTAACGAGTTCTCTTCATCCACAGAAAGGCCCCCCTTCTGGGAAAGACCGGGTGAAGAAAGGTGGATCCTACATGTGCCATAAGGTAAGTCAAGTCACTAAACTCTGTTTTGGTGTTCTAACAGCAGGTTTATGGATCCATTGTAAACATTAGCCCCAAGATGTCTCATCCACTTCTGTTAATACATAACTATCTCCATCAACGCCAGAAAAAGAAAAGTTTGTGCACAGGCATGGGGAAAAGTGGTTCAGGAAGCAGAGGTTGTAAATGATCTGTTGTCAACCATATTCCATCTGTTGTATCTTGACCCTTTGAGACACCTTTGTTGTCCCATGAATCAGGGTGAGCTGTATATCTGGTTTCCAGCATGTAAGTCTGGAAGCACACCCTTAATTTCTTTGAGACTCCTGTAAATTTCTGGCTTGTCTGTTGAGATTAAGTTGAGTTATAAATGGAGGGTAGTTTGTGGTATACTGGAATGGAAACATCCCAAGTGTTCTAGGTACATAGTGTGTGCTTTGTGGAATAAACATCTCTCTCAGAGAATGATTCTTCTCTTTGGGCTATAATTTCAGTGTCAGAGTTGGTTGTTCTTGGCGAGTAGAAGTAACTCAGTGTTTCATGAGTAACCTTTTTAAGGAGTTCAGAAATCGAATACCACTTCTCTCCCTTTTTTTCTTTAAATCATATATTTTTAGTATATCTAGCACTTCAACTTCTATCTCTATGCAAACATGGCATTTTGCAGATTGTTATTACAAGAAGCTTCCCATGGTAATTCCGTCAGTTTAGGCAGTTAGAGACTTAAAACTGTAATGGCTCCAAATTAAGTTATTAATTTGATAATGGAGGCATTGTCAAACTTTGCCTTAAAATAATGGTTCTCAAACTTTATTGTACACTAGAATCATCTGGGATCTATAAAAGATATTCATGCCTATTTCCTCACTCACCTCATCCTGACTTGATATTTCTGGATTGTGACCTGGGCATCAGGATTTTAAAGCTCTCAAGGTGATCATAACATACATCAAATTTTGGGAGCCGCTGGCCTAAAGAGAACCTATTTAAATTATGTATATCTGTGAGTTCGTAGGGGTGTGTGTCTTCTGCATTTCTTAGAATTTTTAGTGTAGTTATTTAGGTGGCAGTTCATAGAGTTGAGTTCACTTTATGCTTTACACTTACCTTTCTAACAAGATGTGGACAAATTTATCTTTAAAATTCTAACTTTAATTTAAAATTAAAAGCATTGCCCTAGGTTGTCCCAGTACTTTTAAGTGTTCATATACCCATCTGTCTGTAGTCCCAGATTTTTTTCCTTTGATTCAAGCTGTTGCTGCAGGTGTATCTGAATCCTCTTGCTGGGAAACCAGACTTTCATGAAAAACAGGTGAATCTCTTTTTGCACAAGAGCATCTCAAAACCCTAATTACCACCAGTTATGTGTCTGACATATGGCACTTTTCATAATTGGGAGTCCATTTACTCTGTAAGAATTAAAGACCATAAGATTTTTTTTGCACAAATAAGTGGAGAAAATGAATCCTGTAAAAAACATTTTAAGCATGAACACCAAAATATTCCAGTGCCATGCATATGAATGTGTCTACTTTAACATTTCATTTTTCTTGCTTATTTTAAATGTTTAAAATTTTTATAAGCTTCTTAATTTATTCTTTTAAAATATCTTTTAACATGTTATATATATATTTAAAAAAATTTTTTTTGGCGTATGCGGGCCTCTCACTGTTGTGGCCTCTCCCGTTGCGGAGCACAGGCTCCAGACGTGCAGGCTTAGCGGCCATGGCTCACGGGCCCAGCCGCTCCACGGCATGTGGGATCTTCCCGGACCGGGGCACGAACCCGTGTCCCCTGCATCAGCAGGTGGACTCTCAACCACTGTGCCACCAGGGAAGCCCTATATTTTTAATAAATACATTTTTATGGTACAGTTGGTTTTTGTATATTTATGTTGTGTCCTGTAACCTTGTTAAACTCATCTGTATAAGTGATGTTTTTGTAGATTCTTCATATATATATATATATATATATATCTTTACTGGAGTATAATTGCTTTACAATGTTGTGCTAGTTTCTGTTGTACAACAAAGTGAATCAGCTCTAAGTATACATATATCCCCATATCTCCTCCCTCTTGAGCCTCCCTCCCATCCTCCCTATCCCATCTCTCTAGGTCGTCAGAAAGCATCGAGTTGATCTCCCTGTTGTTTTTGTAGATTGTGTTGTATTTTCTACATAAGTGGTTATACCATCTGTGAGTATAGACAATTTTACCTCTTCCTTTTTAATCTGGATATCTTCTATTGCTTTTTCTTACTGTATTGTGTTGGCTAGAACCTCCAGTATATTGTTGAATAGGAGTGGTAAGAACAGAGAGTCTTACCTAATTTTTGATCTTAGGGGAAAAAACATCTGACTTTTCAAAATTAGCTATGATATAAGCTATAGCGTTTTCAAAGATGCCGTCTATCAGCTTGAGCAAGTCTCCTTCTAGTCCTAGATTTCTGAGAATTTTTTTTATCAGAAATGGATGTGGATTTTGCCAGATGCTTTTTCTAAAGCTATTGAGATGTTTATGTGGTTTTTCTTTTTCAGCCTGTTAATATGGTGAATTATAGTCATTGATTTTCTGTTTTCAAATGTTAAACCATCCTTGGCTTCCTGGAATACATCCACTTAGTTATGATGTATTATCCTTTGTATATGTTTTGGATGCAGTTTGCTAAAATATGTTCGTGATTGGTATTGGTCTCTTGTTTTTTTTTCCTGTCTGATATTAGTATCAGTGTATTGCTGGCTTCATAGATTGATTTGGGAAATATTCCCTCATCTTGAATTTTTTGGGGAGGAGTTCATGTAGAGTTAGCATTTTTCTTCCTTAAATGTCTGATAGAATTTCCCCAGGAAAACCATTTGGGCCTAGAGTTGTAACCATACATTTAATTTAGTTAATAGCTACAGGGTTGTGCAGATTATCTGTTTGTTCTTGATTAAGCTCTGGGAGTTTGTGTCTTTCAAGGAATTTGTCCATTTCAGCTGAGTTAATGAATTTATTGACATAAACTTTGCCTTTTCACTTGCTGTTTAGACCATTTACATTTAATGTGATTGTTGATATGGCTGGATTTAAATTTGTTGTCTTGATATTTGTTTTTCTCTTTGTCTCATCTGTTCTTTTCCTTTTGCTTTTTTTTTTTTCTTTTTTTGGATTAAGTGTTTTTTTATCACTTCATTGTCTCTCCTTTGGCTTATTAGCTATAACTCTTTATTTTAAAAATTTTGTGGCTGATTTAGAGTTTATATTATACATCTTTAACTTTTCTTAGTCACCCTGAAGGATAAGTTTTAATTTAGTCAGGCTCAGAGTGATGGAGAGAGTATTCCAGAAAAGAGAATAGCAGAGTGACAAAACTGAGTGGGATCCACAAGATTTTCCAGAGAGAAACGGCAGCTCTAGGATCTTTGGTCAAGTTAATTGTAGATGATGTAGGTTTTTAACCTCAGCCTGGTTATTTTGGTGTAGTCAAGAAAACAGCGTAGTGTTGGCTGTGAATTACTTTTAGTGCTTGTTCTTTACACTAGATTAAGAGTGGCAGTTTTAACTGCCACTAAGTATATTAAGATATGGACTCTAGAATTAGATCTGGGTTGGAGTTCTGTAACCGTTCTTTGCTAGTCCTTGCCTGTAACATTAGGCAAATTACTTAACCTTTCTAAGCCTCAGTTTTCACACTTGTAAAATGTACATCATAACTGCACCTATTGTAAGGTTCTTACGAGGAATAAATGCAGCAAAGTAAATAAGCACTTGGTACAGTGCCTAGCTCATGGTAAAGTCTCCGTAAGTTAGTTGCTGCTAACACCATCATTCTTAATCATCATCTTTATTATAATAAGATTATTTTCCCCCATTTTCTCTTTTGAATAAAAACCAACTAATGAACTGCTAACTAGATAGGCAGAATCCTGGAAATGATTACTGTAGCACAGGTAAAAATCAGTAAAAGAAAGAAAATCAATAAAAAGAGAAAAGAATAATGTAATTCATTTTGAAAAAAAAATCACCTTGCTTAGAAGGTGACTGACTTTTGATCGTGGCCCAGGGCCAGTTTGCATGACTAAAGTAAGCTCTGATTATTATTTTTGATTTTTTGAAAGTCCATCCAAAGTATAGCTTCAGTAAGGAGACGAGGCACAGAAAGAACAACTATGAGTCAACATGGTGTTAAGAGCACAGATTCTGGAATGGGACTGAAAAGACTGTAGTCCTGGATTCACAGTTACAAACCATGTGACCTTAGGCACACTATTACCACACCTGTGTGTCGGTTTTTTCCTTGTGTATACATATATATATATTATTGTGTATGCAATAATACCTACCTCAGGATTATTGAGAGGATTAAGTCACTTAATACATGTGAAGTTCTTAGAACAGTTCACATGGTAAGTACTCAAGAAATACTAGTCTTTCTTGAAGTTGTTAGATTAATCTCTGTGGGATCTTTAGCCCAACCTACAACATTGACGAAATCCTCACTCCCTTACCCCCTCAACCCCACCATTTTACATCAAAATTAGTAGCAAAAGGAGTTGTCCAAGTGTCAGTGGCAAGAGCAATGGATGGGAAATTGAGAGACCTGAGTTCTGCTGTGTCATTTTTCTATAATCATTTTGTTCATAATGAGCTACAATTACCTTAAAACTGTTCTTTATCCCTAAAAGTCTTCCTCTCATAAAAACCATATTGCCGTCCCACTTGACTTCAGAGCCCCAAGGCTGGTAAGCCATTATCTTAAATGAATTGTTCTTGAATCCAGGATCATATTCTTAGTGCAGATATCGAGGTCAGTTTCACAAAGTAATTAGCCATTTTGATGAAATGGGGCTAAAATAGGCCCTCACTACTACCTCTGTTCTTAATTAATAAAATGACCCATATTTCAACCACAAAGACCTAACATCATTAATAACCATTTTTAGTGCTAAAAGTAGAGTTGGAAAAAAAGAAAGAGCAATGAGGACATATGAAATCAGGCCATTTTTCTCTTTAATTACGTATTTCATTAGTTACCCATTACTGGAATTTAAAATGAACTACTTATTAATAAATGTTTGCTGAGTGAATGAGTGCATTTGCAGTGGAATGATAATGTCAATTGACTGTTTTCTCATGTGATGGTCCTGACCTTTCAACACTAACTTGTAGTGAGACTTGCTTTTTAGTGTTTAGTTCTTCATCATTTAGGTTAATGGAAGACTTTAGGTACTGCTATGATCCAAAAAAGGACTAGCTCTTTTTGTTGTCACTGATTTTAAGCTTTTTTGTTATGTAAGCAAAACATTTTCATTGCATAAAAATTAGAAAATAAATAATAAACAGAAAAATGAAAAAAATCGTTCACGCTGCTTTCTGAAGAAAACTGTTAATAGTATTCTACCAAACTCTTCGGTGCACTTTTATTTTTTCTTCCCAAAATGGGATGATGCTGTATGTACCAGGGCCTTCAAATATGACTGTGGTCAATAATCTCTTATACATCATGGATCTCTTTTCCGATCACAGTGCTCCAGGCAGGCACAATTCGTCACAGTTGCTACAGCCTGCATTTTGTGGCATATGGAAACCAAATTTTAAAACAGTTTGTTATATAATTTGAGAGACAAGTTGCATATTGAACTATGCCATCCGACAAAGACCTCAGTCCTATGCCTTGTCACCAGAGATACCCCTTCACCTTTTCCATTTATATAACAAATAATTTTCCTATTTTTGTAGCAAATGCGTAACCGTATTCAGATGCTGGCAAGGAATCATCTTCCCAACACAAGATCACTAAGACCTGCAGAGAAGCTGCTTTTGTTTTAGTAAGGAAGCAGGTTAACCCAAGGAGGTCAGATAAGACAGGCAAAGTGAGTTCTTTTAATTAAGAGTGTTGTGTTCATTAGAAAGTAACAATTACAATAATCTCCATATGTCTACTGCTTTACTTTTTCATGTAAAGATAAGATGAAGCATTTTGACATTATTCCATTAATAGCCCCATTTTATCGGAAGAGGGAGCAGATTCAGAAAGGCTTTGCCTAAGGTTAAATAGCTAATGAGCCTTGGATTTTGCCTTTTCAGGTGAGTAAATTAGTAAAATGTTTGTCACAATTTCCACCTGTGTCAAGCCCAACCTCTTTCTGCCAAGTAGACCACCTTTAATGTGACTCCATCCTATTTAGCCACCCACGTTTCCTGCTTTTTATCATTTATCCTCTCTGTACCACTCATTGCTTTTGCCTGGAATTCTCATTCTCTGAATTTTTGGGCGGCTCAGCTCTCGCAGCGCCTCATCAGAGGAGCCTTCCCCGGCCACCTTATCTAAGTAGCACCTAGTCACGTCTAGTCCTCTCTCCCTATGTGACTTTCTTCCAAGCTGACCACTGCCAGAAGCACTCTTGAATTTATCCGTTTATTTATTGTCTGACTACTTAACTCCTTGTTGAATGTAAGCTTCCCGATAACGGGTACATTGTTTTGTTCCGCATTGCTTCCCTTGTGCCCAGAATAACATCTAGCATGTTGTAAACTCTCAAATATTCAATGAATAAATAAACCATGCTCTGACACTCTCAGGCTGTGGCCTTGCTATCCTCTTCACTTGCCTGAATTTTTCCATTTTCATGCCTCTGATGTCATTGTTTTCTCCACTTAACATACCTTCTTTCCTTGTTTCTAAGTCCTGTAAATCAGTGCTACTCAGTTTGTGGTCCATGGGCCCGTAGCATTAGCAGCACCTGTAAGCTGGTTAGAAATGCAGATTCTTGGAACCCACACCAGACTTACTGAATCAGGATCCCTGGGTTTGTGGCCTAGGAATAGGTATTTACATGAGCTCTCCAGGCTATTCTTCTGTATACTCAAGTCGGAAGACCACTGCCATAATCACGTAAATCCCGCTCTGGCCAAGTTCTGCCTTCAAAAGTCTTTCCTAAAAAATTAGACATTTAGTGACCATTTCCTCCCCTGAATTAATAGTAACCTCAGAATCTTTTAATCCTAGCTTGTTTTGTAGCTTTTTGATGTGTAATCATTGTTTCCTCAACCAGCCTGTGATCTCCAGTGGGACAGTGCGCACAGGAGGCGATCAGGAAACGCTTGATTGTTTTTTGTCATGTGTGGTCCAGTTATGGAACAAGAATGTCCCTGTCTGACTGCCTGCCCCCCCTGCCCCAAACTCGATTCTTGCTCGCATGTGGAATTCACTGCACACACTGAGAGCATGGGGCCCTGCATTATCCACAGCAGCTTGATTCTAAAAATGCCAAAGCACCTTGCTTCACAGCAGCCCAGTGAGTAGGCCCTACATGGAACAAAGCTTCTGCCGTGTCTTTCTGCATGGTCACCTCTAGTCATTTTAGAGCTTCCATCGCATCCCAATCACAGGTAGTAGCAGATGCCATCACGTCTTTCATTATTTCAGGCATATTTTTTTATTCATTTTCCCTCTGCCTGCCTGAATATTGGTAATGGTGTTACATTCTTCACTGGCCACAGGGAAAAGGAGAAAATTGGTTGCTACTGTTTTGCTATCTATAAAAGACAGAGCACCATGTGTTTTGTTTTTTTTTTCATGGTGGAAATGCTCCAGAGAATTCCTTTGTCAGCTCTAGAGATAATTTTTATGAAGATTAGAAACATTCACCTTTCGTGAGAGAAAGGAGAATAATAAGAATTAAGGAAAAAAAAAAAACCTCTTTTATACTGACCTATTTTGCCCCTCCACAAATTCTCTCTGCTTCATGAGGTCCAAAGTTACTCTACATGATTCTTTGTGCAGTTTCTTTAACCAGCGGTGGGGACTTGAGTTTCCCAGGGCCCACTCAGAGTTGATGCTCTTGGTACACAGGGTAACTAGTTTATTTTCATTGTCTGTTATTTTTGATCAAAGATCTTAGGACATAAGAGTTCCATGCATGGTTATTTTTGGAACGTGGAAGCTTTTGAAGTGTTTGAATCAAGTCATCTGTGGTTATTCACTGACTATCTAGTAGGTGACCAGGGATATGTGTTAGGCTTTCCCTGATGTGTACATGCAGGGGGCTATAACAGGGGTGGGACAGAATCATGAGTTATGATGCCTTTCCATCTACGGGTATCGACTGTTGCTAAGCAGGCAAGCACACCACAGTTAGACCTGGGTTCGAATTCTACTTCTTTTAACAACTGTGTCATCTGGGGTAACTCATTTAATCCCTCTGGCCATTATGATCAAATCAAATAAGTGATGAAGGCACCTAGCACCATGCCTGGAGAGCTTGATGTCTATGTGTTTGTGCATATGTATATACCATACTCTGCTCTTATAAAATAAAACAATACCAAACAAGTTCCCCACACAAAGATACATAGCTTTATGAATTACTATGATTTAAACTCCAAAAGCAATGTATTAAGAAAAAATGTTTTCCACAGCCTTTCCTACTCTTGATGTTCCTGGGCTTACTGTTCAATTTTTTGCCAACCTGTTGGATAGTAAATAATATCTTGATGTTGCTCTTAATATTTTCTCAATTGCCATTTAGCTTTATTACTTGGTTTCTTGTCTACTTGTCAAATGCTATTCTAAATGTGCAAATAACTTTTTAAATTATAAAAGTAATACATAGTTATCATCGGAAAGTTGAAACCCCACTGCCTGAGGATAACTACGGTTCGGATTATGGTGCATTTTGAATCTTCCAGTCTGCTTTTCTTTGGCGTACGTGATTATCTAGATTGAGATCATAGCACATATACAGTTTTGTATTCTGACTTTTTCATTTAAGATTGTATCCTGAGAAATTCCTGTCATTAAATGTTACATGAAAACATGCCTTTTAATGGCTGCTTACTAGTCTAAATTATGGATGCACCGTAACTTATGTAACCATTGGTTGTTACATTTTTTTAAACTGTTCTAAGTAATACTCACACCAACATCTTTGTACTATATCTAGTCACGTTTATAACAGAACACTGGATAACGTGGTGAGCTCTCAATGTGCTACCCTTTTCGGAAACATAGCTGCTAAATGTGCAGGAGGCGGGTGCCTGTAGGGCAGGCACGGTCTGCAGATAGGCATAACTCTCTACAGTTGGTACTTGGGCACAACGTCAGTCTGACAGTTGAGAGCCTTCAGCCCAGAGTCCAAGAGCACTCATGTGTCTGGTTCTCTCCGCAAAGTCCTACTGCTACAGGTATCGCTGTGCTGCTCGAAGCCAGAACACACCTGACAGCTCCGCTTCGAATCTGGGATTCCGCTGTGCAGCCGCCCACCCGCCCACCACAGGCTAACAGCCACGAAGAGCCTTTCTGAATCGGAGAAGTCGTGTCTAACCTGTACGCGGCTTCCCTCAGAAGGCTGAACAACCTCGTGTGAAGAACTCCCACCCCCAGGTGGGTTACATACCTGCCCAATGGCCAAAGGAACCGTGTGGCGAGACCAAATAGCTGACCTGCATCAGCAAGTGTGCTTTATTGTGTGGTGCGTTTCATGTTTTACTTTTGGAGTCTTTTACAGAGGAGGGCGGTGGAGGGCACCCTGAACTAGGCCTCAGGAGGTCTGCGTTCTACCCAGGCTCTGCCCCTGGGTTAGACCCCAGGGTCCCACACTTGACCTTCCTGGGCCTCAGTGACCTCATCTGTCCAGTGAGGGGATGCACAACATGATCTCTGAGGCTGTCTCCCAACTCGCAGATTGTCTGAATATATCAGATTCTATTGTGATTTCATAGTGAGAGTTTATGGCAGGTTATTTTTTAGCTGTTTTTTCCCATGTGTGAACCTTGGGTAATACTAATCGTGTAAAATAATCGTTCTCTTGTATATTATTTTCAGAAAAGAATGAGGGGGGTGGCGGTGATGGGTCTTTATATTCATACTGCACTTTGTTTTTTCAAGGAAATCAGTGTCTTTTACATTGTTATAATGAATCCCACTTGGGCCAGTGATGGTGCGCTCAAGTTCAGCAATCTGAACACGCAGGGATGTCTGTGAGGTGACTTTACTGTGCTTTATATTTTAACATTAAGTGCCTTTGGTTCGGGGGGCAGTTACAAGCCCTATTTCCCCCTCTCCCCAAAGCCTTTGGTGAATGTGAAATGTTTGCTACATGGAGAAACCTGCTTAATTCTAAATGTAGGAGAAAAAAAACCAAGAACCTTGAATTAACTGTATTCAGGGTATCCAGTACTTTGTAATCGGGAAGTAGGAAATCTCGTTGGCTGTGGAGTGTCAGATGCTTCAGATCATGCACTGTGTCGAATAAAGTGGTATCTGCTAAATCAGGCTTCACTCTCATTGTTTCCTTTTCTCTTTCCCTCTATTATGTTTTCTTTTAAAGAAATGACTTTGCGATATGTATGTGTTTTGTTTGCTAGAAAACTTTCTTGTTGTTTAGCTATTTGATAACTTGGATATTTGAGCAGTTTGTGGGAATTTTTATTCCAAAAGGCAAGGCTGTTCTGCCAGGAACCTAATTATGACCGTGCTTCTTCGTGCCTCAGTAGATGAGACAAGGTCAAGGGCGGTGCCTCCATCCTGTGAAACGCAACAGCTGCTTCACATGCCAGGAAGGCACCTTGACTTAGAGTGATGGCTTCCAACCAGAGGTCCCTGTCATCACGATCCCAGCCTGATTCCCCAGTCCTTGAAGACCCCACGTTTGTTTCTAGCATGTCATTTGAAAGGAGAGGCTTGTTTTTATGTTGGTTGTTCAAAAACTAAGTCACATAATATTCTTAAATGTTCAGCCAACTCCTGATTGCTACTTTTGCACCTAGCCTCCTAATGTTAGAACATTTATCCTGAGAAACAGTTGTGTTGCTGGGGTGTTTGGCCACATTTGTTAGTCTGTCACTTTGTGGATATAAAATGTTTCTTTACACGCTCTCATCAGTTGATGATTAATTTGGGCAAAACAAACAAAAAAAAGCATTTGCTTCATTGAAAAGGCTAATGGAGGAAATAAGGTATTTTATTCTTAAAGTCACCAGTACTCAAGCACAGTTTTTGTTTTTACTTGTTACCTCCCACTTACTTACATTTTTCACATGGTTATACTTTTAGTGTGTGTATTTTGGATTCTTTTCTTGGTAATTAATGTTATATAGCATAAATATTTTGGGGTGTGTTTTGGCTTAGTCTTTAGAATTGCATTTTTAGCAGCAGCATAATGTTAGAAAGCATTTAAAGTGAAATCCTAACAAGCCCTTCATTTAAGAACCACATTTCTAGGTTACTGACTACAGAGCGTGCCAGACTACAGACAGCTGTGGCTACTGCGCTTTATAAAATTGTGTGTTGACTTAGGAACAGACTGACAGGATCGTAGTATACGAACTGCAGCTTTAATGCTGTATACGCATTTCTGAAAAACCTCACCTTCTGCAAAATTGCGTGTAAAAAATAGGGAGCATAAGGAAAAGTAGAGGTAGGGGCAGACCACTCACGTGTTAAGGAACTTTGCCGTTAGAGCGCTAACAAAAATAATACCTATCCTACTAAAATCAGTAGCTCAGTTAAATCTGCAGTGGCAGCATCACAGCCAGTCAGTCCTTTGCAGCCTTAAGCCCTGGGGCTCCTCCGTCTTTCTTCTCTAAGATGTAAGTTTTATTTATTTATTTATTTATTTATTTATTTATTTATTTATTTTTGCGGTACGCGGGCCTCTCACTGTTGTGGCCTCTCCCATTGCGGAGCACAGGCTCCAGACGTGCAGGCTTAGCGGCTGTGGCTCATGGGCCCAGCCGCTCCGCGGCATGTGGGATCCTCCCGGACCGGGGCACAAACCCGTGTCTCCTGCATCGGCAGGCAGACGCTCAACCACTGCGCCACCAGGGAAGCCCTTAAGATGTAAGTTTTTAATGGCATTTGCTTTTAATGGAGACCACTTCCATCAAAAGTAAAGATCTGATTGGGGTTTTAGACTTCTGCATCAGTCTTTATAAGGTTAGGGAGGCAATGTTTTTGTAGTATCTTTATTCGAACTCGCAGATTTTCAGAGAGTTTATTTAACATAGGGCAAATTTTAGCAATTTTGAAGCCACTAAATAAACCACTACTTGTACTTCCATAGGGTTAAAAAAAGTTTTTTGGAGGTCTTCATATATCGCTAAAGTTTTCTATTAACTTTCAAGAAAGTTTACCCGTGATGGTTTCAAAACACATTTCAAATAACATACACCCCAACGTGACCTTCACATTCGACCATCTTCCAATCTCTGTTTACAAATCACTTACGAGCTATTTCTGCATTAAAGAAATATTCGTCTTAACAGAACAGACTACTTGGCTGATGTGCCAGTACCAGTATAGGAAAATCTGTGTTTTGTTTGTTTGTTTGTTTTGTTTGTTTTTTCAGGAACTCATTTATTAGGTGTGTGCTTCTAATTCATTTTTTGTCCCATTGAAGAGTGGAGGAAATTGAAGGTTTGTTCTCAAATCTGCTTTGGTCCTGAATCTTGGGCAATCTTAATATATATTCAGGGGTGTACATGAGGTTCTGAGTAGGGAGCAGGTCATCTTCTTTTAAGCCTGTAAACATGAGTAGAAGGGGGGAGTGACGGGGAGTGATGGTTGTGGTGATCAAGAGTGACCTTTCCTTCTTAGAAAACATCAGATTACTTAGAGGCATCAGACTTTGCATGGTTCAACCTACAGCTTAAAATGAAATACAGATCTCCACCAATGTAGACATTTTTTTTCTTTTTTTAACTCTTCCCTCCCCACTTTTTTTTTTTTTTTTTTTGACAGAGCATCTCTGTTGTCCACATGAAAGGAAAAAAGAAATTGAAGATGCTATTTATTTTAGTAAGTGTTGGTTTGGGCTGGGGCGTGGTGGGGTAGTGGCTCCAAACTAATATGTTGGTAAATTCTGTTTTCCTTGGACCGTCTTTACTAAGAATTCTGTTGCTGACATAAAATAAGGCAAAGGGCCTTTCATCCATGAGAATCGAATCTCAGGAACCTCTTGCTAATCACCTTTTCAAAACAGATCATGGGGCTTCTCTGGTGGCGCAGTGGTTGAGAGTCCGCCTGCTGATGCAGGGGACACGGGTTCGTGCCCCGGTCCGGGAAGATCCCACATGCCGCGGAGCGGCTGGGCCCGTGAGCCATGGCCGCTGAGCCTGCGCGTCCGGAGCCTGTGCTTCGCAATGGGAGAGGCCACAACAGTGAGAGGCCCGTGTACTGCAAAAAAAAAACCAAAACAGATCATGTTTTCAAGCTACACATAAAGTTGTTCTTTGTGGTAAAATCCATAGTTGACCTAGTGAAAGGAGTATTTTGAGGAAAAACAGACGTGGAAATATGATGTTTTCTGTTCTGAGACTTCAGGAATTTGATACAAGGGACTAGTGTAGGATTTATTTTTCCTTTATAAAATATTTGGTATGCATTTCTTCCCCCTTCCGTCCAACAGATATCGAAACTAACCTTACCATTGGCAATATTTATCACCAGGGAGTTAACCTGCAGGCTGGCTTTTAGGAGGAGCACTGGAGGTGCAGAGCCTGGCTCTTGTGGGAACGGGGGCGACGAGAAGCAGGCTGACTGATGCCCATTCTGAAGGCGCTGTCATTGCTCTGCCCTCCCTTGGCCGCCATGCAGAAATGTGAGCCCAGACTTTCTCGATTGTCCAATTTCTGGGATACGTACCTGGCTCTTTGCATTTTCATGTGAAGTCTTCTGAGTTTTTAATGTTGGCAACCAATTCAGATTTTAAAAAAAACACTGTGAGGACCTAATAAATTGCTTCTGTAGCCAGATTCAGCCTGTGGAGTGCTACTTTTCAACTTAGATTATGAAAAGTTGATTCATTTCATGGAGCACGAAATCCCATGTATTTCTTTCTGAAAAATGACTGATCAAGTAAGTAATGTACCAGTTAGAAATGTCCGAGTTTGAGAAAGCGCAGTGGCTTGCCCAAGGCTATCATCTTGCCTAGAAATGCCGTAGGGAACACCTTTTCTCCATCCCCACCCCATCCCACCTAAAATCATTTACTAGCCATAGGCAATCTCAGCGGTGCTATCAACAGTTCATTTTCATTAACTTTGGCACTTATTATTAAGTTTGCAGACTAATATCAGAGAATATCAGAAATGTCAGTTGCTTAACTGTTGGTTTCATTTATTAAAACTTAATTGTCTGTAATAGGAACTACCCCAGAGTAGGCATTGTTTTTATAGGTTTTGCCAGAATCAGCCATGCTGTTAGTGAAAGCTGGCCTTTGTTGTTTCAAATGCTTAAAACACCATGGAAATTATTAACGCCAGGAGGCTCAGTTGGAGCCCTGGCAGCAGGCCAGAACTCCTTCCTTCCTCTGACTCTTTTGTGTTTAGACTATTAAAGCAGGAGTTTAATTAATTTTATGATTAAGAAAAATCATTACAGATAATATTCAGGTAGGCTGTAAAATGAGATACGTTCTTTTCTGAAATTTGCCCTATTTAGGATTGGAAAGTTGAAGGGATTAGCACCAAGGGGGTGGAATTTTTCAGCTTCAGATCAGATTCTAATCTGCGCCCAAATGGTAATTGACTCCACAGTCATCATTATGAGAAGGCTGGTTGGGCCTTTGGAATTAGTCATCGTTGTCAGGCAAAAAGACACTTCCATTGCAGGGTAATTGAAGGCCGGGCAGGATTCCCTCCCATTGCTGGGCCTGGGCCATGTTTGACAAACTCCTTGTTTTCTTTGCTGAGGAAATGGAAGACTGATCAGACCAACCCTTTTCCAACATGTCAGTTTGGCACCTCAACAGGGTAAGGTTAGAAGCTCTGAATCAACACTTAGCAGGAAAGTGAAACCAGCTGACAGTCAATCAGGGGAACAGAGATAAGCCCTTCCTTGTCAGGTGGTGCTGATAAAAGGTTCACCTGCATTTAGTTTGGTGCCTGTTAAGAAGGGCCCTTTGTGGTTGCTCTTCTGAAGCCCACAATTTTTTTCTGCTCCAGACACTTGCCAAATGAAATTTTATTTATTTTCTTTTAAATGACATGGAAGGATGCCCCTTTTAATCTCTTCCGTTATCTTCTTTAAAAGGCAGTTTATCATGGTGTGAAGAGAGCACCAGAATGAGATTATCTGGGATCGTTTCCCTGCCTCTCCACCTACTTACCTTGGGATCTTTAGGCAGGTAATGTCGTCTCAGGTTAAATGGGGATAATAATAGTACTTACCTCTTGAGGTTGTGGGGAGATACGAAATAATACAAAAATAAAGTGTTTAGCACAAATTACTTGGGTAAGTGCTTGCTAGGTACTTGTTTCTACTATGAGTGTGATTATTAAGATCAGAGGAGCAGGAAGGTACTACCGGACGGTCCTGGTCAGTCATGGGGTTCAGCTTAGAACAGGGAGCAAAGCTGGGCCAAGAGGCAGAAAACAGAGAGGCTGAATTTAAAAGCACAACTTGATCTCTATCTCAAATATAAAAAAAGAAGCTGGCATGGCTGACCCCCAAATCTCTGTTAATACTTGAATTTGAAAATGTTCTGATACTGTATGGTCCATCTGTTCCCCAAATTTTGGCTGCGCCGCTGCAGCTTGTAGGATTTTAGTTCCCCAACCAATGATCAAACCCGGGCCCTCGGCAGCGAGAGCACAGAGTCCTGACCACTGGACCACCAGGGAATTCCCCCCATCAAAGTTCTCTTTAAAGGAGAAAATTACATCTGACTATTGCAGCATAGATTGTATAATTCTGAAGCTTCTCCTCCTCAATCTGCCTCACAGAGAACCTCTGGCACGTTTAATACCAATGAAAATGTCATTCATGGGCATAACAATAGTTAAAAATAGAAAACAAAAGGGAAGGCAGTCTGTTGTCTCATAATATGCTAGTCAGCCTGTTAAGGTTTTCTGTGGTGTTTTCAATGTTAATTTGCATGCCAGTTTTAGAGAATAGTAATTCTGGGAACTCATTTAAATTATTTCTTCTTACTTAATTCTTCTCTGAGATTTTTGGTCCAGGATCTAGATTCTAACTTCATAAATTACCACATTCAAAACTCAAAACAACATCCAAAGGAGAATAGTTGAGGGTTTGGCAGTGCTCATAGGGATGGGTGTAATGGGTTTTGAGAACAGCAACTGTCAAAGTGTGGTCTGTGGGCCGCATTCAGGGGGTTGAGTCAGAAGTATCTTCATAATAATATTAAGATGTGATTTGCCTTTTTTATTCTCATTATCTCATGAGTGTATGGTGGGATTTTCCAGAGACTACATGATAGGTAGCCTGATGGCTCATAGAATATGAGCTTGTATATTTTTAAATGTTTCCAGTCTTAATTTCTAATATGCTAAATGTTAGCTCTAACCCACGTTACAAAGCTCCTTGGGGTCTTCAGTAAGATGTAGGCATGTAGAGGGGTCCTGAGAGCAAAAAGCTTGAGGGCTGCTGATCTAGAAGAAAAGCAAGGCCTCGTGGTGACCAAGTCTGTCTTGGGAATAATGACCAGCCCTTCTCCAGCTCTTCCGAAGACAGTCAAGAAGAATTGAGTTTAAATGACCACAGGAGAAATTTAAAATTATCTGCTAAGAGGTGCTTCCTTCCTATTTGTTTCTGGAGACCTAATAAATGCAGAGGAGAATTTCCTTCCGTGGCTCGAAGAAGACCCACCAGTGATTTAGTTGAAGTGGTCACGACGTGGAAGGGTCAGAAAGAGGAAGCCCTGGGGAGCAGCACAGGGAGATGGCCCCGCCATGGGTTGTCACATTTTCTCAGAGATGGTGATAATGGAGTTGGGTCCTCTGAGAGACAATTCTGTGAGTGGAGTGCCCTAAACAGTCCTGTAATTGGAGTCACTCTGATATACAAGGAGTCCCCAGGAGGGCTTTGGAATATCAGGTGCACACAGTGTAAATTCCCCCACTCTTGTAGCCTCTGTTCGAGGTGATGTGGTAGTGGGACCCCTGCTTGTCAGCCATCTGCCCCCTCAGTGGTTGTATCATAAAGCGAGTGAGGAGGGTCAAAGTGTTACTTTCATGAAACAGCTCACTTTCTCCTGGTGGAGTTCATCTTCATTGTGCTGTAAATTGTGACTGTTTTACCTTCCTCTTGCCTGGTTTATCTTCCAGTCACAGTTTTAGGTTCTCCTTAGCCAGGCACTACGCTGAATGCTTTATGTACATGATCTAATTTAATCTGCAGGCGATCTCGGGAGGACATGGTTATTTTTGGTTAGTATTCCCACTTTGCGCTTAGGAAACTAGGACTCGGTGTTTGCAAGGCGTCCAGGTGACACGGCTGAATGAGGCCGAACCAGGACTCCCACCATTTTTGTGACTTCTCTCTACTGCATCACTAGATCCACAGTTTTATTTTGAGTTTGGTGTGGGGAGGGGTGGATTAAAGAGGGGAGATTACTGAGGCAAAAGGGAGCCTGAAGGAGAAAAACGGCAAAGAGCGAGGAGATGGAATGGATCAGTGGTTAAGAACATGGACCCTGGAGCCAGACTGTCTTGGTTTAAATTCTTACCCTACCACTTGCTAGATGTGTGACTTCGGGCAAGTTACTTAACCGATTTGTTTTTCAGATTTTGAAAATTAAAATTTACTTTCAGAAAAGGTAGAATCAAGGCAGGAGTGTTAAAAATCGTCAGTATAGGGTGATATGTGTGCAAATTTTTGACCTGCTTTACATCCCTTCCGTGTCATTCTCAATATGGCAATGAGACATCCAAGGTTAGGACCACACATTTTCAGAAGGCGTGTTTTCATCACATCATTTTCTTTCCCAGAATGTGCTGCTTCTTTTTACAAAACGATCATGTTTCCGTAAAGAGGCGGATTTTTTTTTTTTTTTTTTTTTTTTTAGGGGCGAGGTGGGAGAAAGCGGGGTATATGGGAAACATTCACCTGCTAGCAATAATGAAGATCAAAAGGTGCATTATCAGCTCATTCATACCAGGCTCAGATTCATGAAAAAAGTTACAGCTGCTAAGACGACTGAGATCATGTGTGAAGAGTGAAACAAGTGTCCTGCACCATGCTTGTTAAATAGCGCTCTGAAAAAGCATACGGGAGGAGTTCCTTGATAAGAGTGAATCCCCTGGTCTTTGTGAAACTGGGCAAAAGTCTGTTAGTTGCTTCCCCTAACTCTGCTGAGGGACTGAAAACTGGGCATTGTTTCTTAAGATGTGGTTTCAGAGCAGCTTCCAACTCAGCATTTCCCTCTGTTCCAGAACATTGTAAATACTCAGTTTGGTGGAGAGGGGGAGAAAACGTCATTAATGTGGGAATCACATTCACATTTGCAATTTTATATTTATTAACAAAATCTTTTGCTCCAGAATATATTAGGCAATCCAAAGGATGGATCACGTTGATTACTGCTTCTGGGCTGTCAGCTTTGGACAGTCTCTTTTGGAGGCAGCCCTTGTATTGATACCCCCATCCCTGGCAACTGGATGTGGTTTTATGTGTAATGTTCCCCCTCTAGTGGCCAGATTGGTTTTGATTTTTTGCACAAATGATCTCTGGAGTTGGAGAACCTTTCGTTTAGGGGTACTGTGGATTTGGGAAAGCCAGGGGGAGAGGATAAAGAAGAGTGTGCAAATCTTTATTCCACAGGAAAAAATTGTTCTCAAGTTTTTCTCCCGTCCAGTCCCTAGATTTTTAAAGAGCTGATGGAGATGGAGACTGACCTGCGGAAGGGAGGAGATCTCTCATCTTTTCACTCTGATTGTTTTCTGAATTTCTACTGCCTTTATTAAGAATTATGTTATTGGGACTTCCCTGGTGGCACAGTGGTTAGGAGTCCTCCTACCAATGCAGGGGACGTGGGTTCAGGCCCTGGTCCGGGAAGATCCCACACGCTGCGGAGCAACTAAGCCCATGCACCACAACTACTGAGCCTGTGCTCTAGAGCCCACGAGCCACAACTACTGAGCCCCTGTGCCACAACTAGTGAAGCCCGCGACCCTAGAGCCCATGGTCTGCAACAAGAGAAACCACCACAATGAGAAGCCCATGCACCGCAGCGAAGAGTAGCCCCTGCTCGCCACAACTAGAGAAAGCCTGCGCACAGCAATGAAGACCCAATGCATCCAAAAATTAATTAATTAAAAAAAAGAAGTATCTTATTAATAACTCTCCATCAAGTTTCAATAGAAAAATATTTTTTAATTATAAGAGCAATAAAATGCATAGGGTAAAACTAGAAACCCTAAAAAAATATTCAGAGTGTCCTTCATTCTGTGAGTTCTGGTCTTCTCCCAAGTCTGTGCCAGCAGGTAACTACTATCAACAGTACGTATACCTTTCCAGGTTTTTTTCTATGCATTTAAAAATACGTGTTGTACATGTGTCTATTGGTATATATTGAATACAGATGACTTATCAAAATATACATAGATGCACACAGAAATCACATACAATGTATTCAAATTATATTTGGTTTTCATGAAACAAAATCGAGTCATACTACAAATACTGTTCATTTAATATATTGTGTACACTCCATGAAAGTAATATATAGGTCTAGCTCTTTTTCAATAGCTGAATTAATGACATTCATTTATTTAAGCATTCCCTTATTTATGAATATTTGGGTTATTTTCAATTTTTACTGTTAAAAAATGTTGCAATAACCCTACCTGTACCTACTTATATCTCTGCCGGTTTGTGCAGATATTTCCTGTAGGACAAGTTCCTGGGAGTCTAACTCCTGTATCAGAGCTTATGGTTATTTTAAATTGTGATGGATATTGACAACCCTCCTTTTTTTGGCTGTACCAATTTACATTCCCACACACGGTGAATCTGCAGCTTTTTAACGCTATTTTTTCATCCTAAAACGAATCTGAGAACAACCAAGGTAGCTCAGTGTAGGAAAATTCTTCTGTAGGATTCAGGAATAGTTGTCAGGGGGGATGAATGAAATCAAGCTGAGGTCTTCATCTGGCCTCAGCACTGGAGCATTCCCTGCTCTCTGTGGCTGAAATACAACCCTGGGGTATGCTAATCGGTCCAGTTTTGATGGCAGATGAGTCCAGTCTGCAAAAGTGATTCACTGTTAATGGAGTCAGTCTTGAGGAGTAAATTGTTTCCACTCCCCACCCCTGCCCACAATCCACAGTGACCTCTTTACTGCCTGTAATTTCCATGTTATTTTTCTCCTTGTGGCCTGGCGATCTGGAGCTCATCTCTGAGTTAATAATTCTGACCTTCCCTATGTATGGCTGGTTGCCCTTGAAAGTTAAAAAATCATAGTCTGAAGGTCAGAAACCCTGCATGCTATCTAGCCTCATCAGCTTCCCCCTCCCCATCTCTCTACTCCATCTGATGTCCTCAGAGCTGGTCCCTGCGCCACGCCTGGCTTGTTGTGTTAGAAGTACCCTGGTGGCGGGGGGGGGGGGTCACAAATGCACTTTCCTGAGCACCACCCCCCCGCCAGAAGACTGAGTGAATAGGGCTCAAATGAGGCCTGGGATTACATACTTCTCAAAATCCCCATTCTTACCTCCTGGGCCTCTTACCCCTTGGGAGCTTTAGTTGCATTATCTGTAAAATGAGGGCTTGAAGTATATTAAACTCTCTCCTGTAGGGGAAAGGAGGAGAGGAGGGTTGTCAGGAAAATTCTGCCTGAGACTTTCGATTAGGAGAATTGCTCCGGGGAGTCACTAGTGTGTCCATTTTGGTGGAAACATTGGCCAGCAGATGGTGCTTCTGCTTTAGGCTCTATTTCTTGGCTCCCTTCTGGAATGACATAAAACCAGATGCAAGGAAGGCAAGACTGAAAAAAATGTATGTGCCTCTATTGGCATAGACCTGTGATAGATCCCTCATTTCACAATCTTTAAGGACCCTTCACTCTGGAATTCTGTGACTGGGGTCCCTGGTGAAGTAAACCCAAAAGTGAAGCCAGCGACACAAAACTAAGCAGTAGCTTTTGCTTTATAGTACCTTTGTAAAACAATAACAACAGAAGGCTTTCCTTGGTACTGAAGGACCGAAATGATAGCTGGTATGTTGTTTTATAAATATTTATAAATGTAAAAAGAGCTAAATGACCTGAGTTTTTGACATTTGCTGGCATTGAGGAACTAAAGTCAGCCTGCTAGCAGCTTCACGATGGTGTGTGGCTTTTTGGTTACCCTTGGCACGTGCTTTCTCTGTTGGGACCTGTGGGTTTTGCAATATGAACTTGGAGCTTTTATGTCCCATAATGTCTATAAGAACTCATAATCAAGTTGGTTTGGTGGTAAGGGATAAATTATTACTTACTGCTTTGTATGTCCTCAGAGTGTCACTATTTAAAAACAAATAAGCTGAAACTGCAGTTGGAGAATGCCCGCTTAATTTCTTCTTAGTTAAGAAAAAAATGAGTAGCATTTATTATCACCGTAGACGTTTTATGGCAGTGTCAGGGGAGGTGGAAAAGGTGTCGAACGAGCCACAAAAGTATAGGTGTATTGGTAAAAAAAAAAAATAGTCTTTTAAAGGAAAAAAAAATGTGAAACCATTTGACCTCTGTCCAGTAACAAATGCCTAATGAATACTTGTGTCTAAAGCATTTAACATGATAGGTGCCAAAAACTGCCTTATAAGTCTCCTAAATTTTAAAAAACATATTTTTATCCGGTATCATAATGAAAAAGAAAAAACGAAAAAGAAAGACAAACTATACATTCATTCATAGCAAGTGAGAAAGAGACTCCTAAATCTTAAAAGGTAAAGCATAGGGTTAAAAGATGAATAAGTTCTGGGGATCTAATGCACAGTTTGTGATTATAGTCAATGGTGCTGTATTATATACTTCGAAGTTGCTAAGAGACTAGATCTTCAGTATTCTCACTGCAAAAAAGAATTGGTATTTGTGTGACATGATGGAGGTGTCAGCTAACACTATGTTGATAATTACATTGCAATATCAACACGTTGTGTACCTTAATCTTACATAATGTTAAATGCCAACTATATCTCAAGTTTTAAAAAAGCAGAAAGTGGTAGAAAAGCCTAGATCTAAAAGGTACTGCAGAATGTTACCCATGTTTTTGAAGTGAATATAAAGTTAATATGAGGCACATTCATTTTTCTACAACCGTCTCATGTTAAAATATACTCTACAAAATACTAAACGTTAAATATTAAAATCATTTAAAGATACACTCTACAAAATACATAGTGATAATAATAATAACTGATTTAAATTGGAAAAATAGTAAAAACTGATTTGAATGGGAAAAAACCCTTTAAAAGTACCAAAATGTCCTTAGTCTCCCAGAAGAATCATTATTCTAAGCACCTCTGTTTCATGGTGGGAGCTCTGCTTGAATTAGACCACAACGTCTACACTGTTTGATCATACTCTCCTTTGGTCATCCCTCGTATTATTCTCCTTTGTATGTTGTCATCAGAATGGCCAGAGCTTGTGTCTGAAGTGGGAGAATATATTTGGCAAGATGCTGATGTACTTTCTGGCAATAATTCCAGCCCATGTGATGCTCTTTGTTACCTTTTTTGGGGTACAGTCACTTGAGAGCAAGATGTTCTTTTATGAGACTTTAAATTGGTTTTTGATGGTCAAATAGTCAAAGAAGCATGGCTGAAGACTAAAGCAGCATCACATACATTCCTTTACACTGGGAATATAGTGCGGCAAAATCACGTTTATGTGGAAGAAGAAGCAAAATGAAGCACCTCAGTGAGTTTTAAAAAGATATGTTTATTTATTTTTGGCTGCATTGGGTCTTAGTTGTGGCATGCGGGATCTTTGTTGCGGTGCACAGGCTCCTCTCTAGTTGTGGTGCGTGGGCTCCAGAGCACGTGGGCTCTGTATTTGTGGTGCGTGGGCTCTGTAGTTGTGGCGCGCGGGCTTAGTTGCTCTGCGGCATGTAGGATCTTAGTTCCCCGACCAGGGATCGAACCTGGATTGGAAGGTGGATTCTTAACCACTGGACCACCAGGGGGGTCCCACGAATTTTTTTTTTAAAGCATGTGCAATTTGGGGAAATAAACCCCTCCCCCCCAAACTTGTAAAAGTTTTGCGTGTGAGAGCCTTGTGTCCTATAGGCTGTTCTCTCACAGTGTTTAGGATATGGTGCCTCAATACATCCAGCTGTATACTCCAGAAACTGCACTGTCTTTCTTGACCTCTCCCTGTCTCTCATCTCCCATATCTAGCCCATCTCCAGGTCCTGTCGCTACTGCCTCCTAACTACCTCTTTGAATCTACTTTTCCCCATTTTTAATAATCCAAGCGCATATCTCTCCTGGACAAATACAAACCATCTCCTAACTGGTCCACCTGAATCTTCTCTCACAACTCCCTTCTGTCCTCCAACCCAAGTCGGGTGTCCCCATTACAGTCAATTCTCTTTTTTTTTTTTTTGGCCATGCCTTGCGGCATGCGGGATCTTAGTTCCCCAACCGGGGATCGAACCCATGCCCCCTGCTTTGGGAGTGTGGAGTCTTAACCACTGGACTGCCAGGGAAGTCCCTTTTTTTTTTTCTTTTTGAAATATAAATAATATCATGTACCCATTCTGCTCAAACTCTACCAGTGGCTTTCCACTTACTTTCAGGAAGAATATTATCTTAGCTTGGGCTACTCTGACAAAATACCATAGACTGGGCTTAAACAACAGACATTTATTTCTCACAGTTCTGGAGCCTGAGAAGTCCAAGATTAGGGTACCAGCTGTTCAGTGTCTGGTGAGGCTCTCTTCCTGGCTTCACAGACAGTTGTCTTCTCCCTGTGTTCACATGGCTTTTCTGTGGTGTGTGTTAGTGGAGAGGGAGAGATACAGAGAGATGGAGAGAGGGCGAGGGCGAGGGAGGGGGGAAGGGGAGGGAAAGAGAGAGAGAGAGAGAGATTCCTCTTCTTATAAGGGCACTAATCCCATCATGAGGGTCCTACTCCTTTGAGCTCATCTAAACTTAACTACCTCCCAAAGAGTTCTACTTCCAGATAACATCACATTAGGACCTAAGGCTTTGATGTATGAATTTGGGAGGGGGGGGAGGGATGCATTCAGTCCATAACAAACATAAACCATAACATGGTCTGTAGAGCTTGGTGTTCTTAAAAGGGTGAGACTCAAAAAGATGACACACAGAAATAACACAGCACAAGGCAGTACATGGTAAAAGCAATGTGAATGGTCAGAAATTACGTGGGTGAAGGCTTTATGTGGTTACAGCATGTCGAGGTTACAATGTAATCTCTGTGATCCCTCAAAGTATCATCAGCATCACCTGGCCACTTATTAGAAATGCAGATCCTCAGGCCCCACCCCAGATCTACTAACTCAAAAAACTCTGAGATTAGGGCTAAGCAATATGTGTTTTAACAAGCCCTCTGGGTGGTTTCGATGGGTGTTGAAATTTGAGAATATTGGTGTAGTGAATACTGGGTGCTCTGCGCACACCCCTCCGAAGGCCTGAAGGATTTATTCCTCGGCCGCTGAGAGTGCTATCAGCTCCCTTTCCACAGGCGGTCTGCATCCAGTGACTGGCTGATGCAGGACTGTAAAGGCTCCACCTCTCACTACAGCTAGTAGAGGCAGCCCTGAAAGGTCACCCCAGCCTCAGGGCTCCTTGTGGGTTGGCTGTGGTCTTGGTTGAGATTTCATTACAACCCAAGTTCGCCTTTGCCCATCCCGCTTCCTTCTCTTCCATTCGATCACAGGTGCTAATCCCAACGGCATCCCCTGCTAATCTTCCTGCACTCCAACCTTCCTCTCAGAGTGTGCTCTCCAGGGAACCCAAACGCGTGCCTCACAGAGGAAGTGGAATTTGAGTTGAGACTTTCAAGAAGGTTGGGAAAGAAGTCACTAAGCAATGAAGGGAGGGGTGGAAGGGTGGGAGAGGGGAGTTGTCCTGAAGGAGGAGAGCAGCATGAGTAGAACTTCCCCAAGGCCTGATGAGGAAATGGAGAGCTACCCAGAGGGGCTGTAGGTCGTAGAATGAGAAGTGAGCAGTGGGGTTTTGCTGAAAAGCTAGACTGTGGAAGGCATTAAGATGCTCCCATACAGAATCTGGACTTCATCCTAAAGATGTCAGGTTCATCACACTATATAGTTCATTCACTCAATGATACCCATTAAGTATCTAGAGATTACTAGTATTAATACTACTAGTATTAATACTACTAGTATTAATACTACTAAGTAGCTAGAGAGAAACTGGTGAGCAAAATTAGATCTGGTCCCAGTCCTCAAGTCCAACAGAGGAGCTAGGCATAAATCAATCACACAAATGCCAAATTTGTACACACATACCAAATTAAAGTGTTTCGAAGACTTAAGAAGTATAGACATAATGTGTAGACCCTTGAGACCCTCTCACTCTAATTTTTTCCCCCTTATTGGACTCTAAACACTTTGGGAATGAAGATGGCTTTTGGTCTCTATTTCTCCAGAATGTAGCATAGTAGGTGCTTGGAAACATTTGCTGAATTAAATAGGAATTCAGGAACTTGACTTCACACCACCCAGCACATACTAGATACTTGATACATGTTTGTGAATGAATGAATGAATTGAATTAATGAACAAATAACAGTTGTTTAGATGAGTCGGTGGATCAACCAGAACCACTTTCCAAGTGCTGGTCTTGGCGAAGAAGAATAAGGACCAGGTGTCATGTTGTTTTTAAAGCTACACTGATTTCATTTTAAGAACTGCTGAGAGATTTTAAGGGGTTATGTGCCCCCCTTCCCTGTGCCTTCTCCTTCTGAAAGGGTAGTGATAGTAAATATTAGGTTATTGTAAATCGTCTCACTAGACAAAAAAAAAAATCAACAATTTAGTAGCTAAAATGGTCTTAAACTAGTCAAAAATTTGGGAGCAATTTCTGCAGGGCAAGTTAGGGTAGTGGGAGGTCTGGTGTTTGTGGAAGATCTAGGATTAGTCTTTGAACCGTCCTTATTTCCACCCTCGAAAGAGCGGAGAATGCATTCCGATGAGTGTACAATTGGGGGAGGAGGTGTGGGGAAGAGGTAGGTTGGTTACTGCAGAGGAAAGGGGAAAGAGTTTACTTTTAAGAGTTGGGGAAGGCAGGAGAAACAGATTGGCAAGCAAGCAGACACTTCCAAAATAAACAACAAAACCAAACCCACTTTGCCTTGAGGGTAAATGGAAACTCTAATTGAGGGAATTCAATTATATTTAAATACAGGCTAGGAGAACTATGTCTTAGATTTGTTTGGAGGCCCTTTTCTGTGTCTGCCTACTATGTACAAATGCTTTGAGCTGGTGGTAGGTTAGAAAAAGAAGACAGAAGTGGTCTAGGGATGGAGGGAAGGTGGAGGGTGGGCTGGTCAGAGAGGGACATGGTGAGCAGAGGCCATGGGACATGTGGGGTTGGAATCAGTGACATCAGCACTGTGTAACTGGCTGCCCTTATAAACAGGGAGCATTGAGTATGTCTGGACCAGACGACTAACCAAAGTTAGCAGAGCAGTACACAGCAGGGATGGTATTGTGGTAGATCAAGTAATTTGTATTTTCCCAGTTCAGCTGTGGAGATTTGGCAGTGAGGACACGGCTGGGCAGGTGGCCGAAGGAAGATGAATGACAAGGAGACAGCAGGCTGATGGAAGTGCTGGCTAGCCAGCTAGCAGCAAACAGAAATAGGAGAAGGGGGGAAGGAAGGAAGAAGAGACAGGGAAAAAAATAGGATATGTTGCTGGCTCTCTTGTTATTTTAGCTGCCTAGTAGCCATGTAAACAAGCAGCATAGGAGATGTCGTGGTTGGGAAGGGGAGGGTGAGAGGGCACGTGAGAGGGCTTTTCAAGGTGGACCTCAGAGTGAGAAGATGAATGAGACATGAGGTGGAGACAGGGGCAGGGGCCTTCTGGTCATCTTGAGAAGTTTGGGCTCCGTCCTGAGTATGATGAGAAGTCACTGAAGGCTTTAAAGGCAGAGGATGCACTGTGGGGATGGTGAGGCCGAGAGGCTGTTGCCGGGAAGAAATGATGGAAGCATGGCATAAAACAATAACGGGGCAAACCGGAACAGATTTGAGAGATGTGTAGGGCAGGGAATTTATAGGACTTGGTGACTGATTGGTTATGGGGAGGAGGAGGTAGAAGTACGGATGACTTGTAGTTTTGGGCAGTGAGGCAAAAACTAAGGCCATTAACCGAGTAACAATATATACAAAACTAGCAAGGCTTTTTATCATCCCAGGGAAATCCCAAGTAGTTATAAAGTAAAAGGGAGCTCCAAGGATGTTCTTCAGATTCTGTTCATAATTTGGCTATAATTAAATGATCAAAGACAAGTATCCTTTTATTTAATTGATTAACAGAACTCCTTTGGAAGCTTATTCTAATACTTCCATAACATTTACCACCAAGAAAGACTTACCATTATATGGACTCTAAATGAATCTTGACTATGATAATATGATAACGTGTGCGTTCGGTTCTGTGTAGCAGAGTGTAAACCCAGAAGTATGCCTGTAATGATAACCAAATTTATATAGTACTTTATAGCCTATATAAATCCATTATTTTATGTGAGTCCCTTAACAGTCTTACCAGGGAAGCTAGTTTCTTCCCTCCCTTTATAAGCATCAAGGCCAGGACAGCTTATGGGAAATCCACAGGCAATATGTAGAAATATTTAAAAGTTATAAATCAAGTTTGACAAAAATGTCTTCATAACCACAAGAATGGAAAACATGTATAAAGTTAGGGTTTTTATATGAGTGAAGTCGGCAAAATATCATATGTGACTAAATTTAATTATCCTTGCTCATTCCTGGGCATCCAACTGAGTTGGCAATGTTTGGGTGAATAATAAAATAATGAGCTATGTGATTCATAATTTTTTACATATTTATGCCAAAAAGTAATTCTTCTTATTGTCCTTTCAGTAAAATCATAAATTGTGCTGTTATAAACAAGATTTTCACATGGTTGATGTTCTGTTAACAATGATACCAAATGAGACCATCTTTTCTGAGTTATTGTAGCTCTTTGTTTTTTGCGGTACGCGGGCCTCTCACTGTTGTGGCCTCTCCCCTTGCGGAGCACAGGCTCCGGACGCGCAGTCTCAGCGGCCGTGGCTCACGGGCCCAGCCGCTCCGTGGCATGTGGGATCCTCCCGGACCGGGGCACGAACCCGTGTCCCCTGCATCGGCAGGCGGACTCTCAACCACTGCGCCACCAGGGAAGCCGTATTAATGCCAATTTAAGAAAGCTTTACTCCGCTGAAACAGAGTTGAAAATAAATCATGAAATTTACTTATCATGTCCAAACATTGTAATGATATCATATCTGATGAATTATCATTGCAGAAAATATATTAATTACATCATATAAACTGCTATCTCTTATGTTGTCATTTTAACTCTCTTAAATGTTATGAGAAGAACTAAGTAATGTGAAGAACCAATATCAAACCTCTAGACCCACACATTTACAAAGGTAAAAGTAATATGAATTGCTTAATATTGCAAAATACTTCTGTCTCCATGTGCAACTGTAACGAACACTGTGCTGATTCGTGAGGAACCACACAAATCTCTGGAACCACAAACTTGAACAGAAAGAGACGCAAGAAAGTTGATATTCAATACTACAAGGAAACATTACTTTGTTATTTAAGAATTGCATTCATGCTGTCTGAGAGGAAGGATCTGACTGATTAATCCATCCATGTTCTTACCAAATTAAGCACTCCTACTGTTCAAAATCTCACTGCCCTGTGAAGCAGGGTCTGTCTCTGATAGTGGTGATAGCCACAAAAAATCACAACCTTAGACGCGGTCATGTTTTGTTTTGAGGACATAAAGCAAGTGGAGAAGAATTTCCTTGGGATCTGAGAGTGTTTATCTGTGAGAGCAATGTTCAGAGTTACAGGTTACCAGTACAAGTGACAGGCACCCATATCTTCTTGTTTCATTTTCTTATGACAGCTTTATGGAGATATAAATCACATAACACGATAGTCATCACTTGAAAGGGGTTGTTAGTATATTCACCCTAGAAACTCTGAACCCATTAGCAATCACTTCCTATACCTCCCTCTCCACCAGCCCCTGGCAACCATTAATCTACTTTATGTGTCTATAGTTGCTTATTCTGGACATTTCATATAAATAGGATCATACAATTTGTGGCTGTTTGTGTCTGGCTTCTTTCATTTACCATAGTATTTTCAAGGTTTATCTATGTTGTGGCATGTGTCAGCACTTCACTCCTTTTCCTGGTTGAATAATACTCTGTGATATGGATACCACATATTGTTTATTCATTCAGTCAGTGGACATTTGGGTTGTGTCTACTTTTTGGCTATTACCAATAATGCCACTATAAAGGTTGCATACAGTTTTTGGTGGGACATGTTTTCGTTTCTCTTGGGTCTAGTACCTAGGAATGGAGTTACTGGGACAGGTGGTTACTCTATGTGTAACATTTTAAGGAACTAACCAAATGGCTTTACAAAGTAGTTGTGCAATGTTACAACTCTACCAGCAATATACGAAGGTTCTACTTTCTCCACATCCTTGTCAACACTTGTAGTTGTCCTTTTGGTTATCGCTATCTTAGTGCTGCATCATTGTTTAAACGCTTTACAAGTGTTAACTTATTTGATTCTCCCAAAAATGCTGTATCCAGAAAAGGGAATTCAGAGTCAGAGGTTCAGTAACTTGCTCAACACTAACACACTGGAGAGGAATATGTAATAAGGAATATGTTACACAGAGAACATTATTTGAACACTCAAGGGAATGAAAACAACTTTGGGAGATTTTTTCCCCCTTTTTAAACGAGATCTTCCTGAGTTTAAGATTAAAATCCTCTGTTCTACGCAAATTAGTCTACCGTTGATGTACTTAATCCACTCCTGCCTTATGCTTCAGAGTTAGGCAGTATTGGGGCTTAATATTGAAAACAGGGAGGGAGAAAAATAATCTCTGAATATTCATTTCAATTAAGGCAAAATTTTCCATTTAGCCAAGAACAAAATCTATCAGCCACTGATATTTTGTGAATATTAATTTGAAATTTAAAAACATTAATTTAAAAAAGAAGATTTGAAAAGTTTTGTCCTCCAAGTATGATCTTTATTATTCTTGGGCCGAAACAGTTTCCAAGGTACACGTTTCCACATTCTTAGTGAATTTAGTGGAAACTGACTTCAGAGCCATTTTTATGTTTTAATTCCATGAAGACACATAACACTTTTTAAAATTCTAATTTATAATTGTAAAAAAGTTATGTTTTTTATATTAGGATAATAGTCAAGCAGAAGTATATCTTTTAATGTTTGCTCTCAAAAGTAGAAGTGTCAACTTTCTTAGGAACATGGCAATTAAGTAAATGCAGTTAACTCACCTAGAAAAGACTTGGAAGAGTCTTCAACTCTTACTTTAGGAATATGATTTCCAGGCGACATTGCTATTTAAGAATAAACTTGTGGGGCTTCCCTGGTGGCGCAGTGGTTGAGAGTCCGTCTGCCGATGCAGGGGACACGGGTTTGTGCCCCGGTCCGGGAAGATCCCACATGCCGCGGAGTGGCTGGGCCCGTGAGCCATGGCCGCTGAGCCTGCGTGTCCGGAGCCTGTGCTCCCCAACGGGAGAGGCCACAACAGTGAGAGGCCCGCGTACCGCAAAAAAAAAAAAAGAATAAACTTGTGTGTGAGTACAAAAAGCTCCAAGGGTCTATATTCAGTGAGTTCTGTCTTTGGAAGAGACATCAAGATGGAGGATGCTGCTCGTGTCCTAACTGGAGTATTTCTGATACACAGATGGTGATATTCAATAGATACGGAGCACAAGGAAGAAGGAAAGGGTATCTGGAGCATCAAACAGTGAGCCACTCATGTTCCTTCTGACCATTTCCTTATTGCCTCTTAAGTAGCTCAGTTACTAGAAGCCCTTGTGAGGAGGAGAAAGGCCATTTTAAAATGAGAGATACAAGCTGCCTTACAAAAAGCAGGACTGCTTCAGAGAAATCAGTTATAGAGGAAGGCTGGCAGGGAGAAATGATGAGTTTGGAGGAAAAATTCATTCTGTTTTAGACACTTCACATTTGTAGTTTGGGGCATTTTATGTGTACTCTACTATCTATTCACATGGAACCATTCCTGATAATGTTATGTGAATACACAAACCCTAACATAGTTATTATTTTAACAGTTTTATTGAGATATAATTCACATACCATACATTTCATTCACTTAAAATGTACAACTATCCTACTTATATCATACAGGAGTAGAGTATTATATATAACATGGATCCCTATGATATAACTTTGAAAGCCCAGAGTCTCCTGGTGGTAGGGTCTAAATGTACTAGAAAAAGAAATTATAGATTTTTGCCTCTCCAGAAGTTTAAATTGAATTTTAAAACTCCCATCACCTTTGGTGGTGTTGACAGGGTTATTTTCATGTCGTTAATACATGAAGTGAGGCTGTTTGAAGTTTTGAAGCATAACTTCACAAGCCTTGAAGTACAGCAGGTATATAGCAAAAATTTTACAATTTGTTTCCTTTTATGACCTTTCGTTATACGTGGAAGTCATTCTCATGGTTATATTTTTCACTATTGGTGATAATCATTAGGGTTTTAGCAGGTGATAATTAATCATGCCCTCTTCCTTGATATGTTTAGAAACAGATGAGAGATAAACTGCTGGAGTCATACAGAAATGAAAATACCAGCCTTATTACTGATAAAATTGACTGGAAAGGAAGGCTTAGGTATTCAGCCATCAGGGTTTCCTTGGATCACTGATTAGGTTTGGTGCTAGTACTGGAAAGTTCAAAATAACAGTGGCATAAATGACGAAGACACAGTTTCTCACCGAATAGTCCAGAGGTGTCAGATCAGGGCTGGTAGAGTGTTGGACAGTGTACAGCCTCCAGACTCCTTTCAGTTTTGCTGATCTGCTATGTGTGGCTTCCTTCTCCAAGGTTATTTTGGGGTATGGCATGGATGCTCCAGCTCCAGTTATCATGTATACATTCCAGCCAAGAAGAAAAAAGAGTGGGATAAGGGAAGGATATCTCCACTTAAGGGCACAACGTTTTCCCTCATATTCCACTAGCTATGACATAGTCGCTTAGCCACATCTCACTAGGAAAAGTGAGCATTCTCGGCAGTCATGTACCCAGCTAAAAACTGAGAATTCTATGATAGAAGGGGAGAGAGAGTGTTGCTGGACAATCTGTAGTCTCTGCCACATTCCTAAGTTACAACCACTGGGCTCCCCTACAGTGAGGGGCAAGCTCCTTACCACAGAGCAGAGACTGACCCCGAGGGTGAGCTGCTTGTAAGAGGGGAACCCAGGAAGGGCTGAGCCAAACACGCTCGATTCCTCCTCATTCTCCTCCACTGTGAGGCCAGACACGCTTCTGCTCTACTTTTCCTTCCTCGCCCGTGTTTGGCTTTTCTAAGGGGCAGTACAGTGAGCTGTCATAAGGCAGGAACGCGGCACAGGATTCAGCACCACAATAACAAGGTTTCCTTAATTTCCCATTATCCAGCCTTTCTTTGTCTTCACTATCCAGTAGATTAAGAAATCTTCCTGAATAGTCATAAGAGAGTTCTTCTTCTGGCACAATGTCTTTGGCTGCAAAAAGTGCCAACTTTGGTACCATCGAGTTGATTCGGACAGGAATCATCAATAGGTTTGGCTCACAAGAATGGTTAAGGAATCTTCCAATATTTCCTATAGAGGTAGGATCAACGAACGTTTCCATTACCTGCCCGTTATAAACATGCTCCCTGACGGCTATAATGTAATTCGAATCGTGTATTGTTTGTAACTGAATTCTTCTCTGTACTTCTGGGAATCCTAAAACCTCGCCAGCATATTCACAGACAAACCGTCCTTTTGGTATAAAGTCCAAGGTACGAAGTCCCCAGCCTTTGCGATCTGTCTTGAACACCTGGAGGTGGAACTGCAGACCCCGCTGGACCACTCTGTTCCTGCAGTGGTCGCTGCACTGACAGAGGACATTGCATTCGAAAACTGGCTCAGCACACTTTGCTTCTGATCCTATGTGTCTGAGGCATAAATTATCATCATAGTTCTTCTCACGACGGAGACAGGAGCAAGTTCCAGGGAGGCAGGGAGTTTTGAGACAAACGCATCCGGGAAAGGTTATTAGCGTGGGATCAGTGTCTCCTCCAGGGCCGGCTACATGATCAGGAGTATACTGCAAAAAACAGAAATACTGTTAAGTCAGCACGGCAGGTCATATATCTCATCTGTATTTCAAGCAGCTTTTGGCTGAGACAGTTCCTAATTCCAACAAACAGAATGAAACAAAAAAGACAAAATGCAATATATTACAATATTGCCTGAAAACATCTCTCTCCAATTTAAAAACCAGGGTTAATTTTTAGATTTAAAATTTGGTGGTTTCCTTTTAAGCAGTGGAAAAATTTATGTATTTTTCTCTTATCAGATATTGAAAAATTTGTAATCCATTTTGTTTCCCTGTTAGCTTTAGGTGTCAGGAAAATCAGTGCCGAATTTAGGTTTTGAATGCAGTTAAGTGTTTTGTCCTTGGCTTTTATCTCTTTCACATTTATCTGATAATACAAATGCATATATGTATTTTTATTGTGAGTTACCTCAGACCCTTTTTGGGGATAAGAAGGTCATAAATGATAAATCAATGAAAAATGGCCTTTGGGAGAGAGTCTTCCATTGATTTTTTAGAAGAATTTTTAAATTTGAAGATTATCTAAATTCTTATATATTCTCTCATGTTTTTAAAAAATGCTATTACCTTATAGTTCTATTTGAGTCTTCACAAAGTTAAAAGCAGAAAGTTGGCAAAAAACTTGCAGAGATAATTCCAAAAATTGTCACATAATATTAATACATATTGACATTTACTGTAGATATATTATGTACGTGTAAAGAAATCCTGTTCTTATTAAGTGCGAAGTTTCTCTGTCTTTTACACGTACCTGTATTTTCAAAATGTTACATTTATAAAATGTTATGATAAAGAAGTCTTAAGTCTAAAGTCTCTCTGTGAAACCTGACCTCTGGTTATTTCTTCACTGGCAGAATGAAGCATATTCTCAAACCCTGAAGATTACAGTATCTCTCAAGAGCCCAGCATATTTCTTCATGTATAGAACAATTCATTTATTTATACTTGTTTTGTTCCAGAAAGGATTTAATGAAGCTTACAAAGAGGGAAGATAAATGAACAACAGGTAAGGAAAGTAAGGTGAAGGGAAAAATAAGTCGAGAGAGCTTAGACACACTAAGTGTACAGCAGAAGTAGACTGGACATTTGGCTCTGCCCAAGAACAGCCACTTCAAAGAGGGAAATACGATTAGATGATTAGTATGGCTTGTACTGTCCATAAGGAATAATCTCACTGTTCAGAAGCATTGACTGTTTCTAGTATGGAGATGGGAGAGAAATTTGACAAATGAGTCTGTCTAAACCATTCTTTTCCAGGATGCAGTTTCATGGGCTGTTTTTCATTTCATTCATTCTGACCCTCAATAAAGGCTGTTGGCATCCTGCCACATGAAGTCAGTAAGAGCAGTTCTGCAAGAGACCAGTCGACAGAATTTAGCATATCCAGAGGAACGTTTGAACAGCCTTTCGGTCAATTATCCATTAACATTGTGTCAGTACTTTTAGAAAAAGTATTGAGCAGCATGTAGTTATACTCCCTGTGGAGGCCTTGGTGGAGCTATGCAGTTAGGTGCAAAATCCTATACTTTAAAAAACCCTGAGCTAGGGGGGAAGGATTGACATCCTTCTGTGAAAGGGTGGTGAGTGGGCGTACCTGTGGGGGAGGGGGAGAAGGCCAATACTGCTTAAAAAGTGATTTGGGGGTGGAGAGTGGAAATAGCTTCTCCTGTTTGTGTCGGTTCTTACAGCTTTAGCTTAGCAGAGATGTCATAAAAGGATGAAGGATGGCTTAGAAAGAGATGCCCCATCAGTCAAATTCAATGACTGCTGTCTTTTACAGAATCTACTTCCAGACTTTAAGAGTCAACTTAGAAATGGTTACTGAGACATTTTAAGAAGTGCTTTTAAAATGAAGATTTTACTACCACTTTGTTAAACTTTTCATGAAGAATTCTTTTCACTTGATTTGTTCTTAAAGGTGCATAAATTTTAATGTACTATAGAAATCACTAAACTCTAAGGTGATTGATTGATTGATTTTTTGATGCAGATAACAACTTTTAAAATCAGCTCTGACTTACTGTAGTTTTCTAACCAGGAGAGCATATTATTCCTTGTTGAACTTATTTGCATATGGATAAATACTTTCTGGAAAAAATACTATTATTTGCTTATTTTTGCTTTTATTTTTACATTTAAAATAAGATTTTGGAGAACCTGGTGATACATTTTTAAAAATTCTTCAATTTAAACTTTTTGCACAATCTCAGATCCTTTAGAGACTTAGATTACAAATGGTAGCTGATTCCAAATGAGCTGCAAACACCGTCCAAGGGATAATAGAGACTTCTGGATAATCTTCCTGTTTAAAGAGAATATTTTCTTCCCCTTGATCGATGTAATCATTGACCCTGATACCAATAATAATCACAAATCATTTTATCTCTATATGTTTCCACTTTCTCATTCGTAAAAAGGTTGGTTAAATACCATTCCAAAAAGATATTTTACCTGATTTAGAAAAATGGCTATACTAAAGAATAGTCTTTTGAAAACTGTGGTCTGATTTAACATATCATTATGTAATCATCTATCTTTTCAGGTATCTATATATTGAAAAGTTAATTATTTTTTTCAGAAATAATCTGACATTTTATTCAAATATTTATATTAACTTAAATTCTGCGTTTCAGAAAGCTAATGTTAAGTGTGTTACAAATTAGGAATCAGCTGGCATCAGCTTAAATACTCCCCATTTATAACACTCTTTCCATAGTCTGTACCCTACTCTCTGGTACAAAGCCCAGGACCAAACTGATCCAAAAAGGGTGTTACCCTGAGGGGTTTTTGTGCTTACCCTACGCCAAGGAGAGATCAAATCCTGGACATGTTTTAAAATCTATGCCGCATCTATTCTTCTTCTGATGAAAGCATCCTGAGTCTTCCCAGGGGAACCCTTCTCGCTCTTGTCTTAATGGTTTGCATGGGGCTTCAGGTTGGGTGGGCCCTAAACCTGGCTAATCAGAACATCGCTTGCTCTTTTCAACAGTATTTTTGGTTCATGGATGGGCACAGGACATAAGCCAGGTCAATGAAATATAATTCTGGGACTCTTGCTGAAAAAATTAGGGAAGAGGCATTCTTTTTCCACTGGGTTTGCTAAACTACAGAGTATCCATCAGGCATTCCCAAGTTGTACCACACACATAAGACCTACTGAGTGTGTGGCCCACCACAGGAAAGGGGAGCAGGGGTGCGAAGCAGGGAGGTGGTAGAGAGAAATATCTGATGACACCTTGAGAGTTCCTGGATCCAGAGATGCCTACAGTTAACAGTCTCGGACTTTGCTGTTATATGAGGAAATTCCTTCCCTTTTTTGCCTGAGTTAGTTTGTGTTGTATTTACGTTTCTTGCAAACAAATGAGTCTTGACTAATAAACCCAGGGTGGAAGCTGAGAATGGTTCCAGGAAATGGCTGGAAAATTTAGTCAAAGATATAAACGGCTAATGAGCAATGAGGTCTCCAACCGGGAGGTGAGAATGGAGCAAAGCGTGAAGGAGACTAGCCAGGAAAACTGTGACTGTGGCCTGAACACTGGGCAAGCAGTGGAGAACGTCTTAATGCAGAACATGGAATGTCCTAGAGGAGACACATACAGGACTAGGATCTTATTAGCACTGTGACCTTACAGCGAGTGACTTGCTAAAGTATGCATTGGCAACTATAAAAGAGGGACACTACCTGTATCTGAGGGGGGAAAGGTTCTCAAGAAACTTAATGAACATAACACTGTATTCTGTGTGGGCCACTTTGTACTTTTAAAATAGTAACTTTCTTAAATTCTTCTAGATATTATTTTGAGATTTTATATTTAAAACATCATATATTTCTGGCACATTAAGCTCTCTAAACATTCCCTTTCTATTTCTCTTACAGGTTTCTGTGAAGGAAATAAATGTGAGAAACCACGTAAAAAGCTTTCTCTAGTGGCTGGCACATTAAGTGTTCAATATGAATTATGCAGGCTATCTAGTAGGGTGGTGAAAAAAATAGGTTTGGAGTTAAACTTCTCAGGTTTAAACATACTCAAACCAAAATTATATTTGGAAAACCATATGATTATAGTCCTACCTCCATTATTTATCCATCTTGATGGGGGGAAACTGAGAGTTGACCCAGCACAGACTGCTTTCAATCATCAGTAAATATTACCTTATTGTGTATTGTATGCACATGCTGGGATTTAGAAAGAACAACTCAGAAAAATACAAAGGAGGACATGAAGAATGGGATTTTTATCATTTTTTCAGTAGTCATAACAAAAGCTTTACTTTTTCCTGGTATGTATCAAAGTGCAAAATTGATCATGTAAGAGTTGAGAATAAATACAAAATGATCAGTGCAAAATGCACTAGAAACCAGATCCTTGAAGAACTGGATGGAGACTTCACATTTTGTGACAGAAAACTTGAGAATTTTTTTTATAAACTATGGTCACCCAAGAAGCCAAAATGTAAACAGAGGACAGCATGTTAAAGTGCAATTATATTGTACCTCCTTGGCTACAATTAATTTCTCCCTTATCTGAAGTAGACCTGCACTTATTAATAGTATGAACTTTGGGATCTAAGTGGCATAGACTGTTGGGCTCTAAGTGTGTAGGTCTGACCTTTCTACCAAACGTCTTAAGGAAAGGCATGGTCAGGAGGTTTGGGGAATGGAATGGTGATAGGGGTTGGGTTCCTATCCATAGTACTAGGCACAGAGCAGGGGGCTCAGGAAATATTATTTGATTGCTTAATTGAAGCTCTTAATAATTTTTGATTGGAAGACTAAGTTTTCTGAGTCACATTCTGTACCAAAACCCCAGAAACTGAAACATGACACTGCACAATATTCTGGGCTTAAAATCTAGGCCTCAATTCTGAATTTTAAGGAAGTGCTGTGAAAATCTTCATTCCATTTTTGGTTGTTTTGAAACACCAGCTACAAGAATCTTTGTACTTGGCCTCTAGCCCCATGAGTTTGTTTTTGCTCCAAGCAGCTATTAGGAGACTGTGAGCCAGACAATTCTTGTCAAGGTCATGTTGAGACCTTAAAAAGGATATTTGAAGCTGGTTTCAGAAACCTGAAAAATGGCTAGATCCAACTCTTAGTTCAAGAAAATCAATCGGTTTATTTTCTACTTGTCTTTTGACCCCGATGTCATTATGATGTGCTTGTTTCCGATCTGAACATTTGAATGTTCTTTTTGCCTTTTCATACAGGACCCAAAGGCAAACTAGACACAAAGTTATTTTTACTCTGAGTTTTTCATGCCTTAATTCTTATGTGTGCACATGCCTATGAAGGCAGGGTTTGGGGCAAGCAAGCTGTTTTGACCTTTTGTAAGACTGGTATTGTGCTCCATGAATATATGGAAGCAAACTAGTTGAAGGCCCTTTTAGGCTTGTTATTTACATGTTTCAAGCATGTTTTATCTTCTTGGTAAGACTATAAGCTCCTTAAGGAAGGGATCCTGTCTTCTATTTGTAACTCTAAGTCTACCTAGAGCTGTGCATACAGCCAGGACGCTAGAACATTGTGGGATTGAGCCTTAGTCTCCTTTTCATTTATGCCCATCAACTATAGGTATAAGGATCAATCACAAGGCTTCCTCTGCCCCCCATATAGTGCTTTCCATATGCTCTTGTAAGCTCAAGGGCAGGAATTGTATTGGCACCATCTTATCTTCTATGCCTAGCTTAACACAGTGCCAGGCACATTATAGGCACTCAGTTATCTTTTGAAGAAAGACAACATATGTCAGTGTTTTAGACCAGGCATTCAGCAATGTTTGGTCTTCAATAAGCTTTTAGGGATCAGTGTTCAGTATGGCGCTAGCCACCTGTATTATTAATGATAAACTGCCTAATGTAGTTTGAGGAAAACTAACCATTTCTAACATTAATAGCCTGCTCTACTCTTTGAAAACTGCTGAATCTGTCCTCTTACTTGATTTTCAAAATAACCCTAGGAAGGACAGACAGGGTTTGATATCAATAATGGGTGTGACAAGGGCACTAAAACTTTAATTATTTTCATTTTGCAGATGAAGAAACTCAGGCTCTGAGACATGGCTAAGATGCTAAGCCCTGAACCTAGCTCTCCTACTTCCAAGTCCAGGGCTCTTTCCACTCCAACCAACATCCTTTTTTTTTGTCATTCCTTGTTCCTTAGGCAACATGCAGGCCAAGGTCAAAGGGGTGAGAAGGTTGGAGCACAAAGGTCTTTGAGGTAATAATAGTAGTTAACATTTATTGAGTTCTGTCAGCAAACCAGGAACTGTATTTTACTTGTAATTCTCGAAGCAATCCGGAGAGAGGTATTACTATTTTAATCGCACACGGGAGGACTCTAAGGCTTAGCTGAGGCTATTTATATTTGCCAAAGTGCTCACAGCATGAGGGAAACCTCAACTAAATGACTCTAGAAGCTAAGTTTTTAATCATGACACTAGGCTAAGATCCGTTAATGGGCCCCATGGCTTATCTTACAAACAAGACATTTGAGACCAGAGAGGCAACTGATTTGCCCCGGATCTCAACGAGTTCTGGGGACAGAACCAGGACAAAAAGCCAGGTTCTCACGGCTCTTTCCAAGGGACCTCACGAGACCTCTGGTTTTGCCTTCAGGGAACTGCCAGTCTATGGGCAGAAAAGAACATGTAAAGGTCATTGCGAAGGGTTAATGGGAAAAGACCGAAATCTGTTAACTATTTAAGAGCTTTTCCCGTTAGCAGATAGCTGTGCGATCGGGTTAAAAAAAAGGTCTAGAAACTTGGAGACAACAATCGAAGCACTACCACGTAGGGTAATTGAGAGCTGAACCCAGCTACCACTTACCCCGGCAATCTACCTGAAAGGGCGCCAGCCCCATCCCCGGGCTGCGCGCGCAGCGCTCGTGACCGCCTAGCTCCGCCTCCATAGAAAAGGGTACCGGCCACGCCCTCAGGGGCCGCGCGCAGCTCTCGGGCTGGCCGAGCCCCGCCCCCTACCTGAAAGGGCTCTGGCTCTGTCCCTGGGGGCCACGCGCTCACAGGCAAATTTTCCAGGCTGCGCGCGACGTCCAGCTGCTCCATCAAGGCCTCAGGCTCCTCCTCAGAGGCCGCCATCCCGCAGGGCCAGTTCTGCACGGCTTTAGCGGCCGTTTTGCGCCGACACGACGCCTCTACCACCTAGACTCTCTTGAACCTCGCAGAGGGCGCTGGGAGTCGGGTCCCGGGGCCGCACAGCCTCATGGGAGTCGTAGTTTTTATCTCCCCTATCAGAAGTTTGCCTGTGAGGGCGTTACCTCCCTCGACTCTCACTCTGCGTTCCTTGACTTTTTTTGGTCTGGCTCGGTTTTTGTTTCGAGCCAGGTGCACAACAGATAATACAAAACCTTGTAAGGTATGGACAAAGCTTTGGGAACACACAATGAAGTGCTTGAATTTTTCCTGTGAGCCCAGGGAGGGTTTTCGAGGCGAGGTCGTTTGTCCGTGTGTCTGAGGGTTTGGAAGCTAGCTGGCGCAGGGGCAGGGGCACGCCCTAAGCTGAGGGGGTAAAGCACCCCCGGGTCTCCGAAGTCCTGGAACTTGTCGGGAAGCTGGGGTGTGTGTGATGGGGTTTGCGTTCGGGGGCGGAATAGCCTGACTGGGCGTCGCAAGGCTGTGTGTCGAGTCCTTCGCGCGCTCCCAGACTGGGATCCCTGTTTCCTTTCGGCTTCCCCTGCTCTGAGGAAACCGATACCCGCCCCAAAAAGGATTCCGATAACGTCGAAATTGCTGAATCCAGTGGAATATTTTCAGCCTTCCCAAAGCTCGCTGACCCGATTGTTCTGCTGCTTCTATGTGAAACCGTCTCTCCTCTCAGCTTGTGGGCCCCTGTCCTGGGTGCGCTTGCCTTGCGCAGACGGTCCTCACTCTCCTGTCCTTTTCGGGCCTGACTCTGAAATGGGGGCGGGTGACACTCATGTTTCTGCCCCGGGCCCCTTTCTCACCTTCTCTGGGTTCCTCAGTAATAGCATCCACTCCCTGGCTTCAGATACTATTACAAAGTATTAGGTCTTCATCTCCAGCCCCGCTGGAGATGGATATGCGGTTATGGTTTCTACTTTCTGTCTTATATGCACCTTAAGTTCGAAGTGACCTGAGTTGACTTTCTTTTACCCCTTTAAAATAATGTAGGAGAATACGTTGTCCATGATCTCCAGAGCTACCAAAGTAACACACCAAAGCATTTTCCTGAATTCTTTTCTCTCCCTAGAGTGCCGTAGCTAAGAATTTCCTGGCCAAATCTTGTTGATTCTACTTTCATAATGTTTTTCATTTTCATTTCTTCTCACTCTCAGGCTCTTGTTCCTTGCTTGAACTCTTTTTTTTTTTTTTTTTTTTTTTTTTTTTTTTTTGCGGTACGCGGGCCTCTCACTGTTGTGGCCTCTCCCGTTGCGGAGCACAGGCTCCGGACGCGCAGGCTCAGCGGCCATGGCTCACGGGCCCAGCCGCTCCGCGGCACGTGGGATCTTCCCGGATTGGGGCACGAACCCGCGTCCCCTGCATCGGCAGACGGACTCTCAACCACTGCGCCACCAGGGAAGCCCCTTGCTTGAACTCTTGAAGTGATATTTTTCAAATCTAACATTCTCCGTACCCTCACATTCCCTTACTGCTGCTTCTACAATGATCTTTTGAGCATGCACGTCCAGTTACTGTATTCTGCTGCTTAAAACCCTGTGCTTGCTCCATGTTTCTCTCAAAGTCCACCTTCTATATTCTCGCTTATCAGTTCCTTGAAGATCCAGATCCTACCTGTTTCGTTAGTCTCTGTTTCAAAAGTCTTGTTCTATTTATGTTTTCTCAACAAGCCATGTTGCTTGGGCTTCTGCCATCTTTGTTCATATTGTACTTGGGTCGCCAGTGCCTTTTCCCCATACTGGCTGTCCACTCAGCTCAAGTGTCCCCTTCTCTGTATCTTTACTGACCCTGTTTCCCATAGCATTGGTTACCCTTTTCTTTGTTGTCCCATTTTACTCTGTAAGTGGTTTGCATAGTTCCAGCAACTCTTTAGTATACTCATAGGCAAAGCTCTTCTATTGAAGTTGTAAAAATTATATATACATAGGAAGAGACAGAGAGATACAGAGAAAGAGACACGGAGAGGGAGATAGAAACATTTTGTTTTAACTTAAATACAGTTGCCCCTTGAACAACGTGGGTTTGAACTGCCCAGGTCCACTTATATGTCGATTTTTTTCCAATAAATACCACAGTGCTACACAATTCACAGTTGACTGAATCCACAGATGCAGAACCATGGATATGGAGGGCCTCCTATAAAGTTATACATGGATTTTCAACTGTGCAGAGGGTCGGTTCCCCTACCCCTGTGTTGTTCAAGGGTCAACTGTAATTTTGGTACATTTATTTACAAGTCTTTTGATATAGGGCCAAGGTGATGGGGGTTTTTTGGTTTTTTGGGTGTTTTTTGTTTGTTTGTTTTGTGCGTCTACCGATTAGAATTCCATGTCATGGTTACTTTGAGTTCCAGTTTGGGTGTCTCTAAAGTGGGGAAGGAACTAAAAGATACTGAAGCAATCAGAGTTCATAGTCTGTTTTTTTCCCCCCAGTCTTTTAAACTTTTCTTACAGTTACTTCAATAGCAAAACATTTTTTATTAGTGATTTGCCTTTTTGTCAAGTCTTTCCAGAGTATGTTACTTAGTTTTCTTGTGTGTGTGGGATCTCTTTACACTCATAGTTCATCATTATTCCCTCAGCTATATAGATGTATATAGATGTATATATACTATATATGTATATATACTATATATAGATGTATATCCTTTGAAGTTTAGTACCACAAATGTCCTGCTACAGAGAAATTTACCCAGAACATTTAAGCCCAGATCTACAAGGGTCTATAGGATAATTTCATCAGATACCCACAAGTATCATCTGAGATTAGAATTCTTAGAATTTCAGCTTCTTGTAATTCCTCATTTCTTAACTTTCTAGACTCCTATTAGCATTTTTTTCTCTAGTATCTTCCCAGCTCCATTTCTGGTATTGAAGAGTAATGGAAGGAGAAAGGAAATGAATCCGAAGAACACAAAAACTAATGCAAAGAATTCTACTCAAGTGCCCAAGACTAACTTGGTTAAAGTATCTCTGGGGAAATGCTGATGATTCATACTTATTTTTAGATATTTCAGCCAAAATTTGGTGTGAAAAGAATCCTACAGAGTAAAAAACCTTTTTGTTTTCCATTTTCTCAGTAAAAGTTAGTGTGTTAAAGTCTACTTTGTTGCTATGAGTAGGTGGATCTTTGGGTATGAACTGAGGGGTACTATGGAGATTCTTTTTCTCTCCCCACACTCATAGTCCAGAAGGACCTTCCCCAGTGTCTGCTGTAATGCCTGAAACCTCCATCGTTAGAATTTTTCGCATTTGTGGTAAGCATTGCTTTCTCCTTGCAGTGCTCTTTTAGAACTCCAGTATTCCTGGGAGAGAAAAAAATGATAAACACATATATGTCTTATCATATTGCTTTCCTTCATGATAAGGAGATAACTTGGGAGGCCTGAGAACTTAGAGGAACTGTAGAGGAGGAGAAAAAAATTGCCAAACAGATCAAATGAACATTTATTGAGCACTTACTAGATTCTTTAGCAATGTTCAAAAATTTCTGTGATGATAAAAATGTTCTTTCCAGCCACATGTGATTATTGGTTACTGGAATATACCTAGTGTGACTGTAGAACAGATTTAAAAATTTTATTTAACTTTAATTAATTTAAATTTGATTTAAATAGCCACATGGGGCTTCCCTGGTGGTGCAGTGGTTAAGAATCCGCCTGCCAATGTAGGGGACATGGGTTTGAGCCCTGGTCCGGGTAGATCCCACATGCCGCGGAGCAACTAAGCCCCTGCGCCACGGCTACTGAGCCTGCGCTGTAGAGCCCGCGAGCCACAACTACTGAGCCCATGTGCCTAGAGCCCGTGCTCCACAGCAAGAGAAGCCACCGCAATGAGAAGCCCGCCCACCACAACAAACAGTAGCCCCCGCTTGCTGCAACTAGAGAAAGACTGCGCGCAGCAACGAAGTCCCAACAGAGCCAAAAATAAAAATAAATAAATAAATAAATCTAAATAGCCACACGTAGTGTGGATTGGACAGCAGTGTGCTGTATTGGACAGCACATTTCTAGGCAATATACTAAATACTACATATATTTCTTATCTAATTTCAACTCCATGAAGTAGGCAATATTATCTCTGTTGTACAAGATTCAGGGATTGAAGTTCAGATAAGTTAAGTAATTTTTTTCACATACCCCACATGTATGAGTGGTAGAGTGTGATTTGGGCCCAGGTCTGAAACTGCCTCTAAAGACAAAGTTTCTCACCATTTGTTTTGAAAAATCTTAGCCATATTCAGAAACTGCCTGTCTTCCAGCTGCTATGGAGGAAATAAAGGATTAGAAATAACGGGATTAAAAATATATATACAATTTTTATTTGAAAATATAGTAATTTACGTAAGTAAGGACATTATTTAACTTGAGAGTTTTTTTTTGTTGGTGGTGGTTTCTTTTTTTTTTTAGGTCTGTGCCCTTGGGCTTTGTAAAAACAATAGATAATTAATTATTCTGCCTCAAAAGAAATCTTCATCTCAGTGCTGGGTCTCCTAGTCCTAAAGCCTGACTACTGAGAACAGTCTCTTAGGCTACTGAGGTCTCTGCCTTGTGACAGTCAATTCCTATTACTGTGATTTTACTAATTTTGAGTTACCTGAGAGAGGGGGCTGGATAATAGAAATCAATTGCATATGTGATTCTGTCTCTGTCTTGGTACCAATCAAAGTGTAGAGAAAATCTCCAATTTATGAAGGGCCATAGAAGAGATTTCTGTTCTCTTTATCTTTTAGGCATTTTAAATAAGTAAATGGAGGCAACAAAATTCTCTATTCCTGTGCCACTGAGAAGAGGCAAAATAGGTGGCTGTTTGAATGGCAGAACCTTTCAGCTTAACAATAGAAGGCTAAAAGTTTTTTATGGGAGATCAAACTTTCTTTGTAGTAGTAGGAGGGTTTTTTCCGTGTCATTCTAATTCTAATTCTAACACTGCCAGTTATATATTATAACTACACTATGTGGTTAATAAGTGACTGGTTATATCTTGCAGCTTTGAATTTCCTTCTCTAGTTCTGATTCTAGCTTTAATCCCCTCAGTTGGAAAGTCTCACCTTTCATTTAGCTGTTCCTTTGTTATTTATTTATTTATTTATTTGCGGTACGGGGGCTCTCACTGTTGTGGCCTCTCCTGTTGCGGAGCATAGGCTCTGGACGCGCAGGCTCAGCCGCCATGGCTCACGGGCCTAGCTGCTCCACGGCATATGGGATCTTCCTGGACTGGGGCACGAACCCGTGTCCCCTGCATAGGCAGGCGGACTCTCAACCACTGCGCCACCAAGGAAGCCCCTCCTTGTAATTTTAATTTGCAGTGTTTTTTTAGTCAAATATTTTTTAAACCTATTTGCTTTAGTAAAGTTTTAGCTCTGGAAGATGATATTTTATATTCTGGAATTCACCCATGACCTCAGCTTAGAGGAACATTGAACATAATGTGCTTTTTTACAGATCCTGAAAATTACAGAGTTGATGACAGGGGAAACCACTTCTCTCTGAAGATGAAATCTGTGAGTCTTCTCATCACCTCTTAGCAAATTAATTAAGTTTTCCTCAAAAGTGGGTTTTTTGTTTTTACTTGGTAAATTAAACAGGAAGTTCAGATTGTGTTTTCTAGACCCTAGATTTTGTAGGTATTTGTTGCTGGGACTTTTGTCTTAATGAAGTCTGGCAGTACCTCTTTAGGTGAGACAACTAATTTTACCTTTGCCCTGGCACTGAGTCCAGCCATCTGCTCTCTGTCTCTATTCGAACACAAAGAGAAAATACAAAGGATAGCTGACTTGGTGGTGACAGCTGTTGGGAAAAAGAATCATTGTGTTTGACAGTGTCCTTTGGAAACAGACCAGGAGGTGAATCAAATACAATGTATTGCTTCATCTTACAGATGCCTGCAGGCTAGTTGGAATTTTAATTTCTGACTCACCCACCTTATTTCTACTTCTGGAGGAAGTCCCTCCTGTCACACACTATGTCATTGACATGGTCTTGGATAAGGGTAGACCAACATCGCAGTAGATATTTCACTAAACAAAGTGCTTGCATCAGCCAGTGCCTTGTGGATGTGCTATTTGTTTCAGCCTCTGTGTATTTTTAAACCAGAAATGGACAGAATTTGTATATTCTAGGGCAAATGGTCATCTTAGTTTTATTACTAAGCCCATATTTTACTTTTTCCTCCATTAAAAAAAGTCTCTGTGTAGCTAAGTAAGGAAAAACTTATATTAGATGAATAAATTTACATTTGAGCAATTGGAATTTTATTCCAAACCATCTGGAGTAAATCATTTTCCAGTCTGTTTTTGCAACTAATTAGAGCAAAACCAAAAAATTGAAACAACTAATTAGTTGCAATTAATTAGTTGTTTCAATTTTTTGGTTTTGTTTTTTAGCAAGCAAATGAAGCTATAGCAGATCCTTAAACATAGTTATTGGAAGCAGCCTTATAGCTAAAGAAACACCATATTAGGATTGCAGTGAGGTAGGTAAAGAGGTATGAGGGTGACATCAACCTTAAAGGATAAGGACATTTCTTGTGTTCCTTTTTGGAAAGTGTCTGGAATTCATGATAATTTGGTTTTCAACTTTGTGCTTGGAAACTTAATTTTGTCTTTTCCCAAAGGAAAAGGCCAGTGAAACAGGAGCACAGGATCAATGAAAGATGTGGTAAAAAGCTACTTTATTTTGTTCCCTTGGAGAAATTTAAAAAGCTTATTCGCTAAACATGAAACCAAGTTATCTATTATTCACAATAAATGTTTTCTGGAACAAAGTGAGGCATAAATTATATACTTTGCATTATGAAATAAACTAAAAGGAACAAGGAGAAAGGGAGGCACTTTAGACTGAATCAGGATGGGAGAGAAATGCAGAAGGAAACAAAGATCTGTATCTATATCTCTCTAGATCTATACTTATCTAGAAAATATATCTAGAATTTTTATCTAAATGAATATTACTAGAAATTTTCGAGATAAAATCTATCTATCAATTGATTTAGAGCAGGAAGAGGCAAAGAAAAAAAGTCTGGGTTATTTGTAAGTAAAGAGCTTATGTTCCTGGTAATGATCTGTCCTATTGTTAACCTGGGACTACTATCAGTGTTAACATATCTTAAAATATTCCATTGAAATTCTTGATTTCATTTGTCATTTAACAACTGGGTATTTATTGAGGGATTTACTACTTGCAAGGCACTGTGATGGGGTACGGAGAATGATTCTAATATTTGGTTGGCACACACGATATGCCAGACACTAGACACAGCCTTTTATGTGGGTTATTTTGTTCAGTCTTTACAACAGTCTTGTTGAGGTAGGAGCTGTCCCACCTCTCCTCACTACATATTACAAGTAGAGAAAATGAGGTGTGGAGAAGTTAAAGATGATTAAAATTATATTTTTTAAAGTAGCTTGATTTGTGGTGTTTCCTGATTTCTGTTGTATAAATGTACCTGCCATGACCAATTTCAAGCTACCAACAGTTTAACAAATGGCTTGCAAAATTTCTGAGTATTAAACTGTTGGTGAGAGCAGGTGTGAGCCGGTTTCAGTACACATTGTCTATATGTCCTCAAAATACTTACAGTGAGTATAAGACTAAGTAATGCCAGCTAGAAAATAAGAGGAACCAGATAACGTGGCATGGAAGTTTAGAGCAGAGATGCATTTTCATTTAGCCATTTTCTTGTAATTGTAATTTGCAGTTAGAGATGATTCTATGATGCGGACATTTAAAAAAAATTGACATTGGTTTTATTCGTTAGAATTATTAAATTCAACCCAAAGTGCGTATCTATATAACATTATAAAAATCTGTCATCTTGTTAAACGTTTGAAAATTCCTCAGTCTATCATATTTTACAACAGTTACTTGTTTTTAAACTACTCTATTTTCCAGCAAAGATGTAAAATATCATAAAATAACATTTTTAATATTTTGATATTAATTGCAATTTCATGTTTAAACCAAATGAAAATAATCTTCTTGTGTTGCATACAGAACAATTGCTTTCTGAATTTTCTCTCAAATATCCCTATGAAATCCCATACCATTCACATTCATATTTGTTCATTTAACAAATATTTATTCATTACATGAATTCTTATTAACTGCCTGCTGTGAGCATACTGCGGTGCTAGGCTGTAAGTTTGTATATTCACTGCCTCCAAATAAGGGTGAGAGATAGGCAAACAAAAATATTTAAGTCAGAAGTTGGTCAAAGTTATAATAAAAGTAATACACAGAGTAAAATTACTTACAGGTAGTCTATAATTTGGTGATAAAATGTTTCATGAATAGTGGTGGGGACATTTCTTTCTTTCTTTCTTTATTATTTATTAATTTTTATTGGAGTATGGCTTCTTTACAATGTTGTGTTAGCCTCCACTGCACCACAAAATGAATCAGCCATACACATACAGATATCCCCTCCCTTTTGGATTTCCCTCCCATTTAGGTTACCACAGTACGTTAGGTAGAGTTCCCTGTGCTATACAGTATGTTCCAATGATGGGGACATTTAAAATGCATTTTGAGTAATGGGTAGGATGTGAAGATGTGGAATTAGGGTCAGAAGAACTGAAGGTGGTAGGAAAGCATGAATAACAACTGTTCAGTGTTTTCTATTCTCTCATTCTTAAAATGTGCTTTTGGCTCTGAAAAAGCAATACCCTAACAGTCCACGAGGTGGTAGGATAACTCTATCCTTTTCTCCATTTTAATGCAAATGATAAAATACTCATTTTACTTAAGCCGGACAAGAATTTTTTCCTCTGTTGAAACTAAGAATTTGCAAATACTTGCAGTAATTGTGATGAGGAGTTTCAGAGAAATGCTTCCTTATGCCGTGATATGGTTAGATTCACATTTATATGCAATCTAAGAGAAATTCACATTCGACGTATAACTTCTCTAGGTACGGAATTCTAAGATGACTGAGTGAATAATTTTGACAAAGATATAAAATACTATGCAGAGGTACTAAACTTGGGAACATGTTTTATTTGTTTGAAAGCTAAGAATTAGGTTTCTAAGTTTCAGTGTGATTAAAAAACCAAAACCAACATAATTTAAATTTATTCACCTGGTTTGAATGGTTAGATGTGCCCGTCATTATGACATGTATGATTCGTGTATTTTGCTTATATCTGGGTCTCATTATATCTAGATCTGCCAATAGTTGCAAAAATGCAACTCAGTCAATTATAGTACAAGTTTTAAAACATGTTGTTGTTTTTATCAATACAATTTACTTGATGTTAGAATCATTTCTAATAAGAAATATTCATTTGTAGCATTTGTTCATTTAGCTATTCAACACATGTTTATTGGGAACCTGTTGTATGTTGGCCATTGTGCTAGGTGCTATTAAATTAAATTAATTAAGTTTCATGTTTGGTTGCTTTATTTTTTATTTTATTTTATTTTATTTTTTGCGGTACGCGGGCCTCTCACTGTGTGGCCTCTCCCGCTGCGGAGCACAGGCTCTGGATCCGCAGGCTCAGCAGCCATGTCTCACAGGCCCAGCCGCTCCGCGGCATGTGGGATCCTCCCGAACCGGGTCACGAATCCTTGTCCCCTGCATCAGCAGGCGGACTCTCAACCACTGCGCCACCAGGGAAGCCCCGAGTTGCTTTATTTTTTAAAGTAACTTTAGTGTTTAGAACAGTTATAATTTTACAAAACAAAATGTGAAGTTAGTACAGAGTTCCCATAAACCCCCATCCAGCTTCCCCTCTTATTAATACTTTACATTAGTAAGGTATGTTTGTTACAACTAATGGACCAATATTAACTAAAATACATATTGTATTCATATTTTCTACTAGAGAATGTTATTAAAAATGAACATCTGGGCACTAGGTGTGCTTCTTGCTTCTGGAGTGTTGTTGATGTTAGGCCCTCTCAGATGACAGAGCAAGAGAATATATGTATATATGAGTTAGTATACATATATACATGTGTGTATGTACATACATGAATTCATACTGATGTTTCCATTTCTAATCTAGTACCACATGGATCATTCATTCACATGTCTCCTTCCCTGTGTATCTTTATTTATTTATAAATTTATTTATTTATTTTTGGCTGCATTGGGTTTTCATTGCTGCGCATGGGCTTTTCTCTAGTTGTGGCGAGCAGGGGCTACTCTTTGTTGCGGTGCGCGGGCTTCTTATTGTGGTGGCTTCTCTTGTTGCAGAGCACGGACTCTAGGCGCATGGGCTTCAGTAGTTGTGGCTCCTGGGCTCTATAGAGTGCGGGTTCAGTAGTTGTGGTGCACGGGCTTAGTTGCTCCACGGCACGTGGGATCTTCCTGGACCAGGGCTTGAACCCGTGTCCCCTGCATTAGCAGGCGGATTTTCAACCATTGCGCCACCAGGAAAGCCCTATTGATTTACTTTTAATTGAAGTATAATTGACTTAGAATATTATATTAGTTTCAGGTGTACAATGTAGTGGTTTGATATTTTTATACATTACAAAATGATTACCACAGTAAGTCTAGTTATCATCCATCACCACACAAAGTTATTACAATGTTATTGACTGTATTTCCTATGCTGTACATTACTTCCCCATGAGTTATTTACTTTATAGCTGGAAGTTTGTATCTCTTAATCTCCCTCACCTATTTTACTTATTGCCCCACTCTTTATCTCCACCTCTATCAACTGCCAGTTTGTTTTCTGTATCTATGGGTTTGTTTCTGTTTTTTTATAGTTGTTTATTTATTTTGTTTTTTAGTTTCCACATATAAGAGAAATCATATGTTATCTGTATTTCCCCGTCTGACATATTTCAGTTGAGCATAATAATAACCTCTAGATTCATCCATATTTGTTGCAAATGGCAAGATCTCATTCTTTTTTATGGGTGAGTAATATTCCTCTGTGTGTGTGTATGTGTTTGTGTGTGTGTATGTGTGTGTGTGTGTACCACATCTTCTTTATTCATCTGTTGATAGAGAGTTAGGTTGCTTCTGTATCTTGGCTGTTGTAAATAATGCTGTAATGAACAGGGTGCATATATCTTTTTGAATTAATGCTTTTGTTTTCCTTGGAAAAATACCCAGAAGTGGAATTGCTAGTTCTTAGGGAAGTTCTGTTTTTAATTATCGAGGAACTTCTTTACTGTTTTCCATAGTAGCTGTACCAAATTCCATTCCTACCAACAGTGCATGAGGGTTCCATTTTCTCCACATCCTTGCCAACATGTGTTATTTGTTGTTGTTGCTGTTGTTGTTTTTTTTTTCATAATAGCCATTCTGAGAGGTATGAACTGACATATTGTGTTTTTTGTTTGTTTGTTTGTTTGTTTTTGTTGTATGCGGGCCTCTCTCTGCTGTGGCCTCTCCCGTCGTGGAGCACAGGCTCCAGACGTGTAGGCTCAGCGGCCATGGCTCACGGGCCCAGCCACTCTGCGGCATGTGGGATCCTCCAGGACCAGGGCACGAACCCATGTCCTCTGCATCGGCAGGCGGACTCTCAACCACTGCGCCTCCAAGGAAGCCCACATATTATGGTTTTGATTTGCATTTCCTTGTTGATTAGTGGTGTTGAGCATCTTTTCAAGTGTCTCTTGGCCACCTCTCTGTCTTCTTTGGAGAAATGCCTATTCAGGACCTCTGCCTTTCTTAAAATCAAGTTGTTTGTTTTTTTTTTTTTTAAACATCCTTGCTTTCCTTTTTAAAAAAATTTTATTTATTTATTTTTGGCTGTGTTGGGTCTTTGTTTCTGTTTGTGGGCTTTCTCTAGTTGCAGCGAGCGGGGGCCACTCTTCATCGCAGTGTGGGCCTCTCACTGTTGCGGCCTCTCTTGTTGTGGAGGACAAGCTCCAGACGTGCAGGCTCAGTAGTTGTGGCTCACGGGCCTAGTTGCTCCATGGCACGTGGGATCTTCCCAGACCAGGGCTCGAACCCGTGTCCCCTGCATTGGCAGGCAGATTCTCAACCATTGCGCCACCAGGGAAGCCCAAGTTGTTTGTTTTTTTGATGTTGAGTTGTATGAGTTCTTTTTACATTTTGGTTCTTGACACCTTATCGGATATATTGCAAATACCTTCTCCCATTCAGTAGGCTGGCTCTTCATTTTATTGACTGTTGCGTTTGCTGTGCAAAAGCTTTTTTGTTTGATGTAGTCCCATTGTTTATTTTTCCTTTTGTTTTCCTTGCCTAGGAGACAGATCCAAAAAAAATATTGCTAAGACTGATGTCAAAGATCATACTGCCTATGTATTCTTCCAAAAGTTTTATGGTTTCAGGTCTTACATTTAAGTCTTTAATCCATTTTGAATTTATTTTTGTATGTGGTGTGAGAGAGTAGCCTGGTTTGATTCTTTCACTTATAGATGTCTAGTTTTCTTGACACCATTTATTGAAGAGGCTGCCTTTTTCCCATTGTATATTCTTGCCTCCTTTGTTGTAGATTAATTGCCCAGAAAGTGTGGGTTCATTTCTGGGCTCTCTATTCTGTTCCATTAATCTATGTGTCTGTTTTTGTGTCAGTATCATATTGTTTTGATTACTGTAGCTTTGTAGTATAGTTTGAAATCAGGGAATGTGTTGCCTCTAGCTTTGTTCTTTCTCAATATTGTTTTGGCTACTCATGGTCTTTTGTGGTTCCATAAAAATTTTAGAATTATTTTTTCTAGTTCTGTGAAAAATGTCATTGGTATTTTCATAGGGAATGCCCTGAATGTATAGATTGCCTTGGGTAATATGGTCATTCTAACAATATTAATTCTTCCAGTCCATGAACACAGTATATCTTTCCCCCTGTTTGTGTAGCCTTCCATATTTTTCATCAGTATGTTGTAGTTTTCTGAGTATAGGTCTTTTACCTCCTTAGATAGATTTATTCCTAGGTATTTTATTCTTTTTGGTGCAGTTGTAAATGGGATTGTTTTCTTAAGTTCTCTTTCTGATAGTTAATCGTTAGCATATAGAAACACAACAGATTTCTGTATATTAATTTTTGTATCCTGCAAGTTTTTGAATTCATATGTTCTAATAGTTTTTTGGTGATGTCTTTAGAATTTTATATATATATATATATATATATATATATATAGTATATAGTGTCAGGTCATCTGCAAAAAGTGACAGTTTTACTTCTTTTTTTCCAATTTGGGTTTCTTTTATTCCTTTTTCTTGTCTGATTGCTGTGGCTAGAACTTCCACTATGTTGAATAAAAGTGGTGAGAGTGGTCATCCTTGTCTTGTTCCTGATCTTAAAAGAAATTCTTTTATCTTTTCACCATTGATTATGGTGTTGGAAGCGGACTTGTCATATATGGCCTTTATTATGTTGAGGTATGTTCCCTCTATACACACTTTGTTGAGAGGTTTTATCATAAATGGATGTTGAATTTTGTCACTTTTTCTCCATTTATTGAAATGATTATGTGATTTTTATTCTTCAGTTTGTTAATATGGTGTATCACATTGATTGATTTACAGATAATAAACCATCCTTGTATCCTCCCTGGGATAAACCCCACTTGGTCATGGTGAATGATTCTTTTAATTTATTGTTGAATTTGGTTTACTAATCTTTTGTTGAGAATTTTTGCATGTACATTCATCAGTGATAATGTCCTGTAATTTTCTTTTTCTGTGGTGTCTTTGTATGGTTTTGGTATCAAGGTGATGCTGTTAAGTTTGGAGGCATTCCTTCCTCTAATTTTTTAGAATAGTTTGGGAATAATAGGTGTTAACTATTCTTTAGGTGTTTAGTAGAATTAATCTCTGAAGCTGACTTGACCTGGTCTTTTGTTTTTTGGTAGTTTTAAAAAATTACTTATTCAATTTCATTACTGGTAGTTGGTCTGTTGTACTTTCTATTTATTCCCGATTCAGTCTAGGAAGATTGTGTATTTCTAGGAATTTTTTTGTTTCTTTTAGGTTGTCCAATTTGTTGGCACATTATTATTCATAGTAATCTCTTATGACTCTTTGTATTTCTGTGGTGATGTTTGTAACTTCTTGTCTTTCCTTTGTGATTTGTTTATTTAGGCCTTCTCTCTTCTTGATGAGTCTGGCTAAAGATTTATCCATTTTGTTTATGTTTTTGAAGAATCAGCTCTTAGGTTCGTTGATCTTTTCTATTGTTTTTTAGTGTCTATTTCATTTATTTCCTCACCGATCTCTATTATTTCCTTCCTTCTATTAACTTTAAGTTTTGTTTGTTCTTCTTTTCCTAGTTTCTTTAGGTGTAAGGTTAGATTGTTTATTTGAGATTTTTCTTATTTCCTGATTGGTATGCTTGTATCACTATGAACTTCCCTCTTAGAACTGCTTTTGTTGCATCACACAGATTTTGGAACATTGTGTTTCCATTTTTAGTTGTCTCCAGGTATTTTTTGATTTCGTCTTTGATTTCCTCAGTGATCAATTGGTAGTTTAGTAGCATATTCTTTAGCCTCTACCTGTTTGTGGTTTTCTGCAGTACTTTTCCTTATAGTTGATTCCCAGTCTTATACTACTGTGGATGGAAAGGATGCTTGAAATGATTTCAATCTTAAACTTATTGAGACTTGTGGTGGTCTAGCATGGGATCTATCCTGGAGAATGTTCCATGTGCACTTGAAAATAATGTGTATTCTGCTATTTTTCAATGGAATGGTCTATATAAACATCTATTAAGTCTATCTGGTGTGATGTGTTTTTAAGGCCAGTGTTTCCTTATTGATATCCTGTCTGGATGATCTGTTCATTGATGTATTTTCATTATTAAAGTCCTTTACTATTATTTTCTTCCTGTCAATTTCTCCCTTTATGTTTTTGCTTTATGTATTTTGGTGCTTATATGTTGGGAGCATAGATATTTACAGTTCTTACATCTTCCTGTTGGATTGATCCCTTGATCATTATGTAACATCCTTCTTTGACTCTTGTTATAGTCTTTGTTTTAAAGTGTTTTGCCTTTTATCAGTATTGCTACCCCAGCTTTCTTTTTGTTTCCATTATCATGGAATACCTTTTTCCATTCCCTCACTTTTAGTCTGTGTGTGTCTTTACCTCTGAAGTGAGTCTCTTGTAGGCAGCATATAGATGGGTCTTGTTGTTGTTGTTTTTATTGTTTTGGGTTTTTTTGGGTCCATTCCGCCACTCCATGTCTTTTGCTTGGAGCATTTAGTCCATTTATGTTTAAAGTAATTATTGATAGGTATGTACTTATTGCCATTTTAATTGTTTTCAGGTTTTTTTGTAGTTCTTTTGTTGTTGTTGTTCTGTTCTTCTTTTGCTTTTTCCCCTTTACATTTGATGACTATTTTGTGTTATATTTGAATTCTCTTCTCTTTTTTGTGTGAATGCATTTATTATAGATTTTTGTTTGTGGTTACCATGAAGTTCATATATAACAACATTTATAAATGTATTTGAGGGACTTCCCTGGTGGTGCAGTACTTAAGAATCCACCTGCCAGTGCAGGGGACACGGGTTTGAGTCCTGGTCTGGGAAGATCCCACATGCTGTGGAGCAGCTAAGTCTGTGCGTCACAACTACTGAGCCTGCGCTCTAGAGCCTGCAAGCCACAACTACTGAAGCCCACGTGCCTAGAGCCTGTGCTCCACAATAAGAGAAGCCACCACAGTGAGAAGCCAATGCATCGCAACAAAGAGTAGCCTCTGCTCACCACAGCTAGAGAAAGCCCATGCACAGCAACGAAGACCCAACACAGCCAAAATAAACAAACAAACAAATAAAATTTAAAAACAGTAAAAAAAAAAAAGTGATTATTTTAAGTCATTGATTTCCTAAGTTCAGACACATTCTAACAACCCTGCATTTTACTCTCCAACCATGTTATTGTTTTTACATCATATTTTACATCTTTTTTGTTTGCGTATCCCTTAACTACTGATTGTGGATATAGATGATTATACTACTTTTGTCTTCCTACTAGTTTTATAAGTGGTGGATTTACTGTCTTTACTGTATATTTACATTTATCAGTTAGATTTTTCCTTTCATAATTGTCATATTTGTAGTTGTGGTCATTTTTTTTTCCTCTTATAGAAGTCCCTTTAACATTTCTTGTAAAGCTGATTAGTGGTGCTAATCTCTTTCAGCTTTTGTTTGTCTATAAAACTCTTTATTTCCCCTTCAAATCTGAGTGATAGCCCTGCCAGGCAGATTATTCTTAGTTGTAGGTTTTCCCTTGCATCACTTTGAATATATCATGCTACTCTCTCTGGCTTGCAGTTTCTGCTGAGAGGTCAGCTGATACTTTTGGGGAGTTTCCTTATACACGGCTAGTTGCTTTTCTCTTATTGCTCTTAAGATTCTCTATTTATCTTTAATTTTTACATTTAAATATATTGTGTCTTTGTGTGGACTTCTTTGGGTTCATCTTGTTTGTGACTTTTGTGCTTCCTGGACCTAGGTGTCTGTTTTCTTTTGCAGGTTGGGGATATTTTCATCTATTATTTATTTAAATGAGTTCTCTGCCCATCCCCCACCTTGTCCTTCTGGGACCCCTAAGATGCAAATCCTTGATGTTGTCCTGGAGGTCTCTTAAACTGTCCTCACTTTTAAAAATTCTTTTTTCTGTTCAGCCTGGGTGATTTCCACTATTCTGTCTTCCAGTTTGCTGATCCATTCTTCTCTATCATCTAATCTACTCTTGATTCCTTCTAATGTATTTTTCATTTAGTTATTTTATTCTTCACTTATGCTTGATTTTTAAAAATATTTTCTAACACTTTGTTGAGCTTCTCACTGTGTTCATACAATCTTCTCCTGAGTTTGTTGAGCATCTTTCTGATGATCACCTTGAACTCTTTATTGGGTAAATTGCTTATCTCCACTTTGCTTTGTTCTTCTGGGGTTTTGTTTTTTTCCTGTTTGGAACATATTTCTGTGACTCCTCACTTTGCCTGTTTCTTTTTGTTTATTTCTGTATATTAGGTAGGTTGGTTATTTTCCCAATCTTGAAGTGGCCTTATGTAGAGTTCCTATGGAGCTTAGTAGCACACTGCCCTCTAGCCACCAGAGCTATATGCTCTAGGAGTGTCCCCGATGCTGGCTGCATGGGCCCTTCTGTTGTGGGACTGATTATTGTGTGTGCACTGGTAGGCAGTGCTGGCTCCCTGCTCAGTTGGCTGCCAGGTTCTCCCTTGTATGGTGACTACTGGCCTGCAGATGGGTAGGGCTGGGTCCCAGGTTGGCTGACTCTGGTGCCTAAGGATCCAGGGCTAGTGCTGGCCCACTGTTGGCCAAGGCTGGATCCTGGGGTAGCTGGCTGCAAGCCTTGGGAGATGGGCAGTGCTAGGTGCTATTTTAAATGGTCATTTATTGCATATTGTGCTCTAGCTAGAAACTTTACAACTAGACATTTACCTTGTATGGATGATAGCACCAAAGAAGATGGGTTTAAGTTAAGAGAGATGGTAGTTGCAGTCTATAATAGTGTAGGAAGTACTGGAATGAATGATGGAAAGTGGGTATATGTGGGAGGGTGGTACTTCCCAGGAAATCTTCAAGAACAGGCGAGGCGTAATTAAGGCCTATACTTGCATGAAGGCATGTATTTAAGCCCTGTATCTTAGGTTCCTTCCAGTTTTATTTCAAGTTTCTAGATGTTGGAGCAGTAATGCGAGAATATTCCCTTAACACGTCATCTGTGAATGACCAATGTACACCAAAGTGGCCGAATATGCTCCTTGTTCTCATAGATCATTTCCTCAGTTTCATAGGATAGGCCTGACGATTTAATTAGGCAGGAAATGTGGGGCATGTTTTGGGAACTGGAAACTGCTTTTTAAATTCTAAGAGGGGAAGGAGAGCTGTAGATTCCTGACCCCCATCCCCAGATGAGAGTGTCCTGGCCTCCAGCTGCTCTTTTACCACCAGTCTGAGTTTTACAGGCTTCCTTTATGTCACTATCCTCCTCCCCATCTGCACCTCAACTCCCAGTTGTTGTTTTTCATCTAGTTCAGTTCTGGCTTCACTGGGATAAGGTTAAAATAGCCCTCCCTCTGAACGTGATGTTATTACAGCCCACCAGGAGAAAGTTATGCTGCATACTTTTTCTGCTACAGAGCTGAATAGCAATGAATATTGGGATAGCACTGGTAGGAAGAACAAAAAGCACTCTATGGGCCTGAGGTTCTTCTTGATTCTCATAGATAAATACTAAATAAAAAAGGAGTAAAGTAAAGGGAGATTTGCAAAGTTCCAAAACCATTCTTATTGGTTAAATTTCAATTTTTTTTACAAATAGAAGGCTGCGTAACTTCTAGTTTTTGAATGAGATGATTATATTGCAACACTAAGCTAGGTTAGAAGGACTAACTAGATGCTAACCCTACAGGAATAGCTCACTGTTTTGGGATGGAGGCCAATCATAGTTCAGTTAACCCTTGAACAACATAGTTTTTGAATAGCACAAATCCACTCATCTGCAGATTTTTTTCAGTAAATATGTACTACAGTACTACATGATCCAATTTGTGGTTGTGTGACTCCATGGGTGTGGAACTGTGGATACAGAGGACAGACTCTACAGTTATATGTGGATTTTCAACTGCATGGGGGTGGGTGGTTGGTGCTCCTAACAAGCTCATTGTTCAAGGGTCAACTGTAATTCTTTCAGAATCCTTCCCAAAAGTTTTAGAGTGTTTATTTTTTAAGTGGAAAGACATACAGAGCAATAATTTCTGCTTCTTAATTCTTTACCTGAAGCCAATGATATTTTTGTGCTACGCCAAGAGGGAAATTCTGTCTATACATAGTTTCTCTGCTTGTCAGTACTATTTGCGTACTGCTCAGATATATTTGCTGAGATTAGGAAACTGGCATTTATGCATCAATGATGAAGCAATTAAGAACCTGGTTATATCATTGGACGTAATAACCTCAGCTTTCCTCGGGGTTTTCTGATGAAGTCGTTCTAAATGGTCACAAACCTGTATTGAAAATAGCAGGTGCCTGAACTCTTAGGGGTCATTATTTTGCTTTTATACAGAATCATCTTTAAATTTTTCATGCCATCATAGAGTTGGGAAAGGGAGCTCAGAAGTTGAGGAGAAAAGAAAGCATGTACGTCAGAGCAACACTGTGAATTATCCAAATCCATGAATTATCAGAAAGACTTCCAAAATCATCCTATTTTCCTATACTGGATGATTTGCTAATTTACTTTAAGCTCTGCTTAGTTGATAATAATGGAATTTTCTAACCACAAGCAGGTGGCTAATGCAGAACTAACCAAGGTGACAAGGAAAAGCACTCTGTTTTAAATCTATTGTTCCCAAAATGCACTGAGGCACCTTGGAGAGCCTAAGGGGAGCTCACAGGGGTACTGCAGGTTATTTTAAATATTCCAGGGGAACATAGTATACTCAACATCTGTGCAAATTATTAGCTCTACGGTAGTTCGGTTTCAACCTTAGATCCTGCTATATTCCTTTTGATTAGGTCATATCTTTGTGAAGTTGGGTTTTGGTGATTACTGTGATAAAAAGCAAGTACCAGTGACAATCAACAGGAAGTTAGAGTGAGTTTTCAACCTGATTCTAAGGTTTGAGGAGTTGTGTAGTGACCAGGAGGCACACACATCTCATTGGTAAGTAACCGTCCTTAAGAAGAAAATTAAAAAAAATTCAATTTATGTGAATTACCCTTCCAAATGGCTGTTAAGTTGTCAGGACATAAATAATTGTTTGGATCTAACAGAATTCATATCTTCTCCTGGCTTAGGGATGTCATGAAAAAATTAGTCAGGCACAAAGATTACCATGATCCAAAAAAGTTTGGCAACCTATAGGTTAAATGATTTTTTAAAATTGGTTTTGGTTTTCTTTTTTCTTCTTAAAAGCTTTTGTACTTTTCCCGCATCATTTTATCTAAATGTACAAATGTAATCATATACCTATTTTTTAAGGTATTTTTTGTTTCTGCTAGCTTTCCTCTACCTCCCCACTTCCCTACCAGGTAGGAACCTGATATATGTCATTAGCAACCTAGTGTATATCTTTCTATATCTGTCAAGGACATGCTTCTATAAGACATATATACATATTTATTTAAATATACAGGGCTTCCCTGGTGGCGCAGTGGTTGAGAGTCCGCCTGCCGATGCAGGGGACACGGGTTCGTGCCCCGGTCCAGGAAGATCCCACATGCTGCGGAGCGGCTGGGCCCGTGAGCCATAGCCACCGAGCCTGCGTGTCTGGAGCCTGTGCTCCGCAACGGGAGAGGCCACAACAGTGAGAGGCCCACGTACCGCAAAAAAAAAAAAAAAAAAAAAAAAAGTTAAATATACAAGGCTGGTAGGTGTTACTATTGTATGAAAATGGGAGAATGTTAGTTATGAAAGGCAAATATTATGAAAATAATTTTAACCTTGCAGACCCACTGTAATGGTCTCAGAGATCTCAGGGCTTCCTAGGCCACGGTTTGAGAGCATTCGCAATAGATATAGTTTTACAGCAAATGAAAACCTAGATCTGGATTGCAGTGATACACCCATAGCAATGTTTTTTTTAAGTTCTATATAAATACTTCCTGTCTAAAAATGCTTGATGATTTTTATCTACAGTACATAGTGTTATAAATGTATATTAAGTGTCATGGTATGTTCTGGATTTTTCTTCATATTTTTCATTTACTTTATTGACACTGATAAAATATCTTTTGAACTTATAATTGTTTTAAATACTCTAGGATATGAAACTTATTTGTAATATTCTTTTGATTTTTTTTTTTTTTTTGCCACACTGCGTGGCTTGTGGGATCTCAGTTCCCTGACCAGGGATTGAATCTGGGCCACAGCGGTGAAAGCTCGGAATCCTAACCACTAGGCCACCAGGGAACTCCCGTATTTATAGTATTCTTTTATATTTTCTTTTTAATTGGCATTGGCTTGATGGCTAACAATGATGATGTGCTTATTGATTATTTGTATATCTTCTTCTGTGAATTTTGTTCATGCCTTTTGTTCATTAAAAAAACCAAGCTGGGGCTTCCCTGGTGGCGCAGTGGTTGAGAGTCCGCCTGCCGATGCAGGGGACACGGGTTCGTGCCCCGGTCTGGGAAGATCCCACATGCCGCGGAGCGGCTGGGCCCGTGAGCCATGGCCGCTGAGCCTGCGCGTCCGGAGCCTGTCCTCCGCAACGGGAGAGGCCACAACAGTGAGAGGCCCGCGTAACGCATAAAAAAAAAAAAAAAAAAAAAAAAAAAAAAAAAAAAAAAAACCAAGCTGTTAGATTTTTTTTTTCGAGCTGTTAGATTTTTATTGTTAATTTGTAGTAGTTCTTTATATGTTTTGGATAGTATCCCTTTGATATATGTGCTATGTTTTTTCCAGTCTGTGTGTGTAGGGTTATTTTGAGATCCAAATGAGGAATTATATGTTAAGGACAGTGCCTGGCGCATAGTAATTATTCAAAATAGAGAGAACAGAGGTTACCAGGCTATGAACTCCTCTTTCATATTTTCCGTATTCATTTAATTTTCTTTCGGGGACCATGGGCTTAACATAATTGCTGTTCTGATGAAAATGAATTATAAACAATAACACATTTGAGCATCATTTTTATTTAACATATTGTAAAAATGAGTCAATCATATTTTTTGTTCAAGTAAGTCATTTTTCATTTCAGAATTAAAATTTATTTCACTTTGCACTGTTTCCTGCTCAGCATCAAAAGACATTCTAGGCTGTATCACTTCGTACAGGATTAGAAGATGTTCCCAGCCTTATTTCTTTAGTAACATGGTTTCTGCTTTGTTTTCCTCTTTATTCATAAACTTCATGTTTATAATATTCAAAAAGAGCATTAAGAAACTATCATAGCTTTATAGTCTTTTTATTCTGAGTACTTATTTTTAATATTTTATTATAGTTTTGCATTTACAAATGCCAAAAAAAACTGTGCAGTTACTCCTTACACAAGAATAGTAATACACTGAAATCAAAACTAAAGAAATAAACTAAACAATTTAGAAATAGAAGCAACTATATAATTTGGGAATATTGTAAACCGGTGATGCTTTTAAGGTGTCTTGTAAAGAATACGCAGTATATTCTTGCTGCATACTGTGATGTGGGCCAAACAGATGGGTATTGCAAATATTTCTTATCTCTCACTAGTATGGGAGGCCCATTTAGGATTTATTTTTATGACATACCCTAACAATTGGCTTGAATTAATGAAGTGAACTTATAATTTATATTTTTGGTTAATCTTCCTGCTTATTACTTTACCATTATAGCATTTACCAATCAGTATGGAAGTATGTGAACATTTTAACAGTTCGATGTGTACCAGATGAATATGTCAACTCTAACCTTTGCATTCTTGGAAGTATCATTCATTCCTCAAACAGCTACTAATTACTTTCCAAATATGAGGCACTGTGAGCCACTGTAGGAGACTATAAATATGTAATGAGATCCAGAATGTGTCCTCAGAGAGCATGTAATCTATGATACATCTATACAAGTAAATAGAACATATGGAAGAAAATGCTAAAGACTAGGAAAGAAGTATTAATAACATAACGCGTTCACAGAGACATACTAGTTTTGTTTGAGAAATTTCATTGTCAAAGATTGAAATTAACCATATATACAGTATTTTTTCTTATAGTCATGTACCCTCATTGTGAAAAATTCAGAAACTCTAGACAGTCACAAAGAAGAAAAATTGCTTGTAATTTCACATAACAATTGCCATTATTAGTATTTTGGTGTTTGGCTTTTGCCACTTAATTATTTTAAGTAGACCCTTTGGAAAGTAAAGATACTCATTCTGGGTACAGTTCTAGGAGTATGCAAATATTACATACAGCCCTTGCTATTGGTGGTTCTGGAAGAGGAAGTGCTATTAAGTTATTTTACGTACAAGTTGTTTAATGGACAATAGTGATTTGGCCAGAGATTATGGTTGTAACTTTATAGTTGTGTCCAAGAGATCTGAAATAGATATTGCAGCTCCCTTACTGGTGGATTAGGGACAGAAGAATCTCATTCATGGAATTCTAAGAATGTGATAGGTTCTACTCAGAAAGAGAAGCAAGCCTCATTTTACTTCAGAGGAGAGAAGCTGATTCTTAGAGACAGTATTATACATACATGAGGAGTAGAAGCTTAGCAAATCCACTATCAAAAGTATGTTCACGTAAAAGTTATCAGTTAAATCTTAGTATTTAAATTAACATGGATTTATCTCTCCTCCTCATTTAGAAATTTTAAGCAACTGTTGAAACTAGTGTGAATTCCTTAGAGGAGCTAGGTTAAAGACATTTTTGGTGGCAAGAAAATAATCACACTGGAGCAAAAGTTATGTCAAAGATATTTAAAATGGGTCATTCACACGTAGGTAATGGAAAGTTGATAGCAGGGCCACCTGTGTGCAAATAGAAAAGTGGCAAGCCCACTTTTTTGTACTTTTCCATTTTCTCTTTTATCATTCTTCATTCTTAGCTCCCCTTACTATTTTTCTAGGGTCCCTTTCCGGTGGGTAACACTTACACCTGTCCTCATTATGTGGTGTCCAGTACTTGGGCTTATCCTGTTCTTTCTCCCTTTATCAAAGATGATGTATATTATCAGCCATTTTCTCTGTTATCATGTTAAAAAATAAACTAATGTACTGATCCTCCCCAAAATGTTAGGTATTTTTTTTAGGATATTTTAATTTATTAATCATTCAGTCCTATTTGCATTTTAACAATTTTTAGAGAGGCAAATTTTAACTAAGAAAGAGCAAATACTTAATGTTAAATTTTCAGGTGGGTTGGAGAAAATATTTGGAGACCAGGTTAACATTACAGACCCCTCAGTTCATCCTATAGACAGCCAGCCAGACAGTTCCAGTTGAATATATACTTCGGTTGTGTCAAGAATAGAAAAGTGCTCTTTGTGTCTTTTAATGCAAATAGGCATGTGGAAATTCCTTTTCCACAAAGTTTTATAGACTTTATTGTTGCCTCCAGAAGTTGAATGTGGGGGCAATTTTCTGGAAGAGATTTAAACTAATAGGAGCACACTTGTAGCAGATTTGCAAGCCTTCTCTCCTTAGCGATTTCTCTCTCCGAGAGTTTAAAGATCCTCAAGGGAAGGGTACCACATGCAGAAAGTCAGTTCCTTTCAGACCCACAGTCTGAGCTCCTAGAATGGCATAATACTCCATCTGAAAAAGAGAGGCAGTCATCTAATTCATTTTGTACTCAAGAGTAGAAAAGTGTAGTACGTGATTACAGATTGAGCCTTTAGGAGAGCAATAAAAATAGTTCTGACAGTCATTTCCAATAAAAAATTTTTTTTCATTGGGCAGAATATCCAATCTATAAAGACATTTTTGGAGTTCTTATTTGGTACTATGTTTGAAGATATTATGTCTCCAAAAGTAGTCATGGGATAAAGGAATACATGATTGATGCAGGACAAAAAACAGACAGCTTATTTTAAGAGAACTGATTTATGACCTTTAATTTTTAAAATAAGATTTCCTTTTAAGATCTTTTTCTAAATAGGAATTGACTGAGCAACAGTTCTCTCACCTTATACTCTTGTGCGGGTATTATTATTTTCAATAAAAGTACCATTTAGTATAAAATGGTTGAAATTTTAACAACTGTGGCTAAGAGCCATTCATGTTGCCGTAAAGATTTTTTTCCCACTCTTGGGACCAAGTAGTTCTGTTTGTTTGCTTTGATAAGTCAAGAATTGGGGAGTAGCGATATTGTGGAAGATTTGTATGCAATGGTTTTTGATTCTAATTAATTGACTGTAGAAATTAAATAGAAATAGCAGTCCATTAACTGTACATACTTCCCCTCTGTGTGTTTCTTCTTTCTAAAAAGCAAGGTTTAGAATTCTTACCATTGTGTCTTATTAATGGCCGGGTATTCCTTCTGGTAACACTGCAAAAAACTTCCCCTACCTCTCCACTCATTTGAATGTGATTTCTTTCTATGGCTAGATAAGTACATTGATTTTGTGTTTCATGGAGATTAGTGGTTTAACAAAATGATAATAGGGATTATTGATTCTAATTTTTGTACATTGTTATTGGACTTAGTAGTCTTTTTAACCAATGCAGAGTCTTTAAAGATGTTTCCTCTTTGCTCTAAACAATATTAAATGAAATGTATAATGATAATCCAAATCAGGCATGTTAAGTAAACAAAATTAAGATTGTGGGTTTTTACCAAAAGGTCAAAGCCAACTTCTAAGTACTTATATAATTTTCTGCATTCTGGCTCATTTTTGCTATTCTACTGCATTGTTCTTTCTTTATAAAGTGCTCTATGCTGCTTTTTGAAAAGGAAGTATGTTCAAATGGATAAAAAAAATCAAAACAATATAAAAAGTTTGTGGTAAGGATTCTCATTCCTACTCCTGTTCCTACTTTTCTTCTTTCTCTGTTCCTACATTCTATTCTACATGTAATAACTTTTATTAGTTTCTTTAAATCCTTCCAATTTTTCTTTATCTAAATACATATAATTTTTCTCCCCCCCATTTCCCCCAAAATTTACTTAATATGTAGACTATTCTGAACTTTTCTCAGTGTTATTTTTTCTGATTATTTTCTCTCACCCCTGAACTATAAACATTTTCCCCAGATGTTTTGGTTTTCTGGTCAGACCAACCTATATATGAGTGCTGGCTCTACTACTTACTAAGTATGTGACCTTGAGTTAAACTTGAGGGTCTCAGTTACTTTACTTTTAAAATGGAAGTATCATTACCTATGGGATAGGGTTGCTGTGAGTATTAAATGAGGTAATCTATGACTAGTAGCCTTTGGTGGGCAATCAATAGATATCACTTTCTCTTCCCTTTCCTCTAGCCTTTTCTCTCTCCCATAGTACAATCACCCTTTTCCATCATTAAAGGTACAATAACCTCACAAATTGTCTGTGTCTGCAGTATAGCCCCTGCCCATCTATTCTTCACACTGCAAGTTAGAGGGGGTCTTTCCATGGGTTGTGTCACCTGTACAGAGTATGAACTTCAAAGAGCATGTGATACTCTTCATGGTCTAGGTTCTTCTTACCTGTCCAGCCTCATTTTATGCAATTCCTCTTTTCTGCTCTATAGCACATAATTTTCTCCCTGCCCAGAGGATATTCTGAATTCTTTATCTGACAGTTCATAGATCTCGTTTTCTTTAGGGTCAGTTATTAGAGCTTTATTAGTTTCCTTTGGTGGTGTCATATTTACCTGGTTTTTCATGGTCCTTTGTTCCTTATGTTGGTATCTGTGCATTGGAGCTCCTCTTCCGGACTTTACAGGTTTGCTTTTCAGAGACAGTTCTTCACCAGTTGGCTTAGTTTGGGTTTCTGGGTGTGTCTACTGGTAACGTCTTTGGGCAGATGGTCTGTTTTTGAGTGAGGCAACTGTGTGAGCTCTGAGGATGGAGATGGGGGGGTGTGCCACTGGCTGAGAGCATTTGGATAAGACTGCTGGATGATCTCTGTGGTTGCTTGAATTCTCTGGTCAGGCTCACTAGATGGTCAGGACTGGCTACTATAGTCAGTAGTTGGTGGGTCTATGACTTAGCTTCCCTTCCCTGACAGGGCAACAGGCCAGGGCTCAGGGTCTGTAGATATGGACAGTTTGGGGGCTTGATTCTAGCTTCAGTGAGCACTGAATTCCCTGGTCAGGTGTGGCCACCGTTTTTTTTCCCCTTAAATTAATTAATTAATTTTTGGCTGCGTTGGGTCTTTGTTGCTGCGTGCAGGGGTACTCTGTTGCAGTGTGCGGGCTTCTCACCGCAGTGGCTTCTCTTGTTGCGGAGCATGGGCTCTAGGCACGCGAGCTTCAGTAGTTGTGGCTCATGGGCCTAGACTGCAGGCTCAGTAGTTGTGGCGCACGGGCTTAATTGCTCCGCAGCATGTGGGATCTTCCCGGAACAGGGCTCGAACCCGTGTCCCCTGCATTGGCAGGCAGATTCTTAACCACTGCACCACCAGGCCAGCCCTGGCCACCGGTTTTGCTCTGCAGACAAGGAAAGTCATGGGCTGTGCTCTGTGTTCAAGAGCCACTATATGTAGGGCTGTTGAATGGGCTATGCAGCTCCTGGCGTGCTCTGGTTAGATTCTGTGGTCAGACAGTGGAAGGATGTATTCAATAATGAGTGGGGCTACAAATTAAATGCCCTGCCTGGGTGCAGTGAAAGAAGCAGCTCAGAAACTGGTAAAGCTCTTTGTTTGTTGTCTTAACTCAAGCCGTCACACACCCCATGTTCCCTGGCCAAGCAGGTCCACTAACTTTGCTCTACAAACTATTGTCTCTGTCTGCCGTTCTGTCATCTAAAGCGCCACAGACCTGCACAGCTTCTCGGACTTGTTGCCTGCCCTCCTGGTCGGATGGGGCCAGAAGACTCTCTACAGCAGGTGGGGCTATATCTGAGCCCCTTTGCCCGGGCACGAGTAGGAGGGGTCACTCCAGGCTACTCTGAATTTCCCAAAGAGGATCTGCAATCGGGAAGGGCCAGGAGCTACCCTCAGCCTTGGCTATGGATTAATCCCACTGCCTGTGCATAGCATGGGAAGTCTCCACACCTGATACTGGCTTTGCTCTGGGAGCATTGGCTCTGCCTGCTGGCCTCTTGGCATGAGGACTGCTGGCCTGCACAGCTTCTAGGAGTTGTCATCAGTGCTTCTGCTTGGATGTGGCTGGAAGGCACTCTCTACAGCAGGTGGAGGTATGACTCAGCAGCTTGCCTGAGTGTGGGAAGCTGGGATCTAGGACCGGCAAAACTCCTCGTTTGAGGATCCGAATCAGCAGATACGCATCCTGCCAAGTTCCCTGGTCAGAGGCCACCCCCGACTTGGTTCTGCAGATGAGCAAAGCCACCAGTTGGGATTACTACTTGGGCACTACAGGTATGAACTTGGTCTGACAAGATCCTTTTGCTGGTTGTTGCAAGCCTCCCCCACTTCTCTGTCACGATCGGATTCCCAGTGTTAGAGCCCCACAGATTCTTCCGTGGTCTGTGTGGTGAGAAATCAGGGTGGGGCTCCCCACAAAGTGACCCACAGCGCTTTGGAAAGCTGGTTGTCCCCCCCACCACTCTCTTTTCCCACTGGAGGAGTCGGAAACTGAGGGGAGGCCTCTCTGTGTGGTGCTGCACTGGCCTGGGGGGGCAATGTGGTCAACATGGAGCTGCTTCTCTCTCCCTTCTAATGCAGTCTGTCTTGGTGTGTGAGGTGCCAGGGGTGCTTCAGCCTCACCCCTGTGTTCTAGGATTCTCTCATTGGTGTTTTGGTCTTGAATAGATGTGAGTTGTCCTTGTGAGGGAGAGGGAATGACCTGTATTTCGCCATTTAGTCCATATATAGTTTTTTTTTATTATTATGAGCTTTTTATCATTGAATATAAAAGAGATTAGTATCAGATTTAAGTGAATTATCTTTAATGGTGATTCGCATTTTTTCCTATGTCACTAAGCACACTTTAATACTGCTGAACTTTTTTTTTCTTAATAACAAGACTTTTTCAATGAAGGAAGTAGCACAGTGGTTTACATTTTGGCTCAGACTCCCTAATCTGAGTAACTATTCCAAAAGCATTTCCTGTCATTGGAACTGTGCCATCTGAACACAGTCATATACAAAATTTAAATTCCAAATCATGTGTTGACAAGGTTGACAACTTCGAATTTTATACAGTTAAGAACTAGTGCTTATAAGCAGTGTAGCTGGAAAAAATCATAAATATACTAAAAAATTGCTATATTAACAATGAAAAATACTTTACTGGCTATATTTGTTCTAAGAGTTGAGCTTCCATATCATTAGCCGGTGCCTGGCTATTTTGGGCTGTTGTGTCATTGAAAAGTAGTTTTTGAGCTACTTTCTTTGCCCTAGATTCACCTACATTTCCAAGAAGACATTTTTGTGTTTTTTCAGTCTTAGCAATCTAAAGTGCTGTATAAAAAAAGGCTGAGAAGCACTCATATTTATATGTGAGATATTGAACACTTTCTTTATTAGCTTTTTAATTCAGCTCCCTTTCTTTCAAAGAATTTTTTGGCTTTGAGCTTATTTCTTTATGATTTATATGTAAGATCCAGTCAATTTTTGACCACTCAGTACATCTTCCCAAATAACACATTGTGATTTTAGTACTTCACTCTCAATTATGGCTACATGACAAAAGTCAATATACAAGTATCGTATTCCTAATAGAGTTAGAACAAACTTGTTTGGTCCTCATTTACTTGGAATAACTTCCATCATTATCATTTGACTTAGTACCACTGCTGCATGCAGAAAAATGAGTGTCTATTCTTGACAAAAAAAAACTTCAGTGAGGTTTATCTTGGCATATGTAAATTAGAGTTAAAAATAAAATAATTTTATATTCTTAATTTAGTTTATTAAAGTGCATTTTAAAAAAATAAGCTTGATCTAAAATCATAATAATTGTAAAAATAACAAGTTGTAAAAATAAACAGATATCTGAATTTTATCAGATTTTTATTCCCTTGTGGGTTGTAGGTGACAAATTCACCTGAGATATCACGTATTATAAGGTCTTATTGTGCTTAATTAGCATGCAGTTTATGCCCCATGCGGCTCACCGCTTGAGTTTAACAGCATCCAAACGTGTATACCTTATTTATCAAAACGAGTCCACTGATTCCAGGGTTGGATGTTGTGGCAATGCCAAATGGTTAAAGAAGTTTCTAAACACTTATTGTCATATTCTATAGTTATCCTGTCAAGGACCAGTAACAAACAGCACTGGGTCAGAGACCACAGTTTGAGTAGTACTGGCCTAGTAGATATTAATGTGCCATAATAATACTGGCTAATGTATATTAAATTTGTATTGTATGCCAGGCTGTTTGACAAGCAATTTACATGTTTGTCTCATTTAATCTTCTCCACAATCCAGTAAGATATAGGTAGTGTTATCATCCCCACTTTACAGAAAACAAGAATAAGGCTCAGAGTAATTTAGTAAATTTCCAAGATCATGCAGTCTTCCCAGCTGGAGCTGGGATTTAAGCCCAGGCCTGTGGACTCCAGAACCTGAGCTCTCAATCTCTAATTAAAATGCCAGAAACCATTGTCTTAGAACTTACAGGGTGAGTTATAGTGGAAAAAACGAGGAATTAGGTTCAGTTCTTAGTTTTGGTCCAATCTAGTTGTGAGGCCTTTGACAAGTCACTTTATCTCTCTGGGCTTTGGATTTTCTATCTGAATGTGACATGGGGAGGGTAGAGGCATCAGTTGTATGGTTTTTAAGCAGTGGTGTGCTGGAGGCAGCTTATACCATCTCCGAAGAGCCAATTGTTAAATTTATAGGCATTTTGTTAGCTGGTTGATTTCATCCTGGTAGCGTGAAACTGACCATCATGAGAGTATTTACACCATGGAAATTGGCAAACACTGTAAGTGTTTAATAATGTTTAAACACTTAACCAAGGCTTTCCCTTGGTTGTTAAACATTTACCAGCATAACACTGCTTTCAGGTCTCTTTGAGTTAATTCTGTTTCTTTTCAATCTTCCCTATCAAACAGGGAGCAAATCCTCTGTCTCTTTATCTGTAGCACAGTGGGTGGGTATGTAGTACATATTTGATGATGATGATGATGATGATTAAATCACCACATCTATATCTTAAAACTTTGGATGGGCCCTGCTTGAAGGTACTTGCCTGGAAATAGTGGACCCTCAGGGGAAGCTCTTCCTATGGCTCCAGTGAACTGTGTATTGGCCTAATTTTTAGTGGAGATATTCTAACACTGCTTACAGCTGTCTTTTGAAATCTGACTGCCCCTTATTATATTATTATGCTGAATGAGAAAGTATAGCACAGAAATGGTACATATGAAGTCTTTCTCTTTTATGCTCGTTTTCTTGAGTTGTTCTGGATGTAAAGAATATTAGTGTTTTTCATTTTTAAGGTCCTACTGTGTTGGTCTATTCTCCTTTACTAACTTGGAGAGCATCCCTGCCGTTCCTATCTCCTTTTCCTCCAATTTCCTCTGTCTTTTTGATTAGCTCTGTGTCTCTCTATGTGCATTAACTCATACCCTGTAGCTGTTTTCCTATAGCTAATCCTCATTTTCATGCTCTCTCTTGAATAGTCTTTCTTCTTGGATCCAGCGAGTTACAAACTGGTACTTAATGTAATGTTAAGCATACTGTTTTAACGTAATTATGATGTATATTGATGAGGTAATGGAAAGAATCCCAGGGTTTTGGTAAAGGAGACCTAGATATTTTGCTTTTGCTCTTTTTCTTCAACTATTTGCACTTTTTCTCATTCATTAAATAATGCAATTGGTCTATACTGTGATTCCCAAACCTGCCCATGCTTCAGTATCCCTCAAGGAATTTGGTTAAAATATAGATGGCCAGTCTCACCTTACTCCAGAACTAATGAATCTCTTTTGGGGTTGGGGGACAGGGAATTGTTCGGAGAGTTTATTTTTCCATTCAATGGGTGGCAGAACTAGAGTTACTGACAATTTCCACAGGGATAAAATTTCTTCTTTTTTTTTCTTCTTATAGTGGAAACAAATAGGACTACAACAAAGTATTGGTGGAATGTTCTACTGATAGTTAATTATACTCAGAAATTCTCATTTCTCATAGTAAAATAAATAGTTACATTTTAAAATGTAATAACAGCATTTAGGGAAATCAGTTAAACATTTCTTGTTTGGTGAGTCACGTAATGTCTTTTAAGGCTATTTATTCATTTAAATCAGTTTGCATATTTATAATGTGCTGCCATGATCTTAGTTTTAGGAAATCCAATAAATAGTATTTTCTGCCCATTCAGTTAAGCATCCCTGCTGTCTCCTGTATAAGATTCCTTCAAATCTCTTGCTAGAGAATGATGTTGAGCTATGAGGGTGGATTCCTGGTCAGTGAATTCCCCCAGGGGACTTGGGATCTGAGAGAAATTACTGTCCCATGCTTGCACACCTGAATTTGGGTGCCAGGCACCTCAGGGTTCAAATATTTTATTTTTCATATGTAAGGTAACCAGACACAGTGAAGTGAAACTGATTTGGGAAATTAGCTTCCTGGGAGTTGTTTAAAACTACAAATTCTCTTAGGAAACTAGGATATGAGCAGAAATAAGCCAATGTGATTTTTTCTGTTCTTGTTCCCAAGCTCTTGCTTCTCCTACTTCTGACCTTTACGTCATAGTTGCTTGGCAAGGTGACACTTGCTGATTTCAGCAACTAGAGCACTTATGCAGGGAACAGTGTTGGTTGTACACCCAACCAACATTTCGCCTTTTACTTCTTCCTGAGAGAATTCTGACTTTGTCTGTATATCCACCTCTCCTCTCCAGAGCTTTGTGCTTTAGGGGTAGTTGGCCTCAGCAGTATGTAAAGCAGGTAGATCCTGATTAGAATGAGCCAGTCATGATGATTCCAAATGGATCACATGCCAGTGGCTGGTTTAGGGTTGATACGTGATTTTTTTTTGGCCAATAAGATGTGAGGGAATGTCTGCTCGGGTGGAAGTAGGAGTTTTTGGGAAGGCTTTCTTGTTCTTATACCCCAGAATAGACCATCCCTCTTTTTACTCTTGACATTGTCCATTTGTATATTTTGTCTGGAGCTACCTTCTCTTTTACCACCAGCCTAAGGATGAAGCCAACACAGAGGGGAGAAGAAGCAAGATAATCACAGGGAGGTGGAGATGCAGCCCCAATCATATAACCTGTGAAATTGCTCCACCTCTGAACTTGCCTGCATAAGAAGCAGTACATATTATTTCAACAAATTGAATCTGTCTGTACTTGCAGATGAAGTCACTCTAACGGCTACATCTCTCCTGTTATTCTGGCATGGTCACAGGTTCTTTTTCTAATCGTTCATAGCACAAACTAAGGCCAGACTCTAATGAAAAAGATGCACAGTGTGGAGAATAATTTTCAGCTACTCATAACACAGATCAAACCTGGGGTCTCTCTCTAGGGGTAGTAGACACGGAGATGTGACATATAAGAGCTCTAATGGTCAGTGCTTGCTCCAGAGATTCTCACCAGGCTAGTCAGGGCTTTATCAGGCCTGTGTCACAGTTGAACTTCTTCTTTTGTCCAATCCTGCCTCCTAGTCCTTCCTTTCACTGATGTTCTTTCCTGATAAACACCTTGCACCCCCAAAACCATCTCAGCATCTGCTTCTGGAGAACCCAACCTGTGATTCCAGGCCAGCTTCCTATTCACTTCTGTCCTGTCTCTGTGTGGCCAGGAGCAGCTCATCTCCCACCATCATTCCCGATCTCTCTGCAATTTTGTGTCCAGGTAAAAGGACCAGAAAGAAGTTTTTAAAAAAAAAATTTCCAGCTGCAGGAAAAACTTCTCCCCAGGATATTTTTTAGTGGGGTATTCAGTTTTTTTAGGGGAAACCCCATTCCCATTCATAGGGGGCAGATGCAGACTAGGATGTTATTTTAACCCCATGGTTCTAAGTTCAGAAAAAATAAAAAACACTGATCAGGTCTTGTCTCTTAGTGCACATTGAATGAGGACATCCAACCTCCCTCCCTCCCTCCCTTCCTCCCTTCCTTCCTTCCTTCCTTCCTCTTTACTGAGTATAATTTACTTACTATAAAATTTACTCATTTTAGTAAATTTAGAGATTTTTAGTAAATTTACAGAGTACTGTCATTGCCACAATCCAATTTTAGAACATTTTTGTCACTTCCAAAATATTCCTGGTGTCCATTTGCAGACACTCCCTGTTTCTACCTCCAGCCTCAGGCAATCCTTGATTTACTTTCTGTCTCTCTAGTTTTGCTTTTTCAAGACACTTCATATTATGGGAATCATGTAATATGCAGTCTCTTTTGGCTTCTTTTGCTTAGCATAATGTTTTTAAAGTGTATCCATGTTGTAGCATGTATGTATCAGTAGTGAACTCCTTTTCTATTGCTGAATATCATTCCACCCTATGAATATAATACATTTTGTTATATCCATTTACCAGTTGATAGACATTGAATTGTTTCGATTTTTTGGGTCTATGTTGAATAATGCTCTTATGAACATTCCTGCATAAGTCTTTGTGTAGACATATATTTTCATTGTCTCTCACCCAGGAGTGGAATTACTAGTTCATATGGTAAATTTATATTTACTGTTCAGAGAAACTACCAAACTGCTTTCCAAAATGGTTGCACCATTTCCTATATTTATTGCCTTTGATTTTTGTAATTATTTTAAGATTAATTGTATAGTGTTTATTAAGAAACAGAAAGTTATTAACAACAGTACAGAGTAATTATGTAGGAGACACTCAAATAGGACACCCAGATTCTCCTTTAGGACTGAAGGATCTATTCCTCTATCTTCTGGAAGTGCTGCTAGCTGACTGTCCTCAGGTGTCAGCTCTCGCCAGAAACTGCCCTTGGCTAAGCAGTCACCTTGTCCACGGTCATGACTCCTTCCTAGGGGCAGCCTATATCCAATGACTAGTTGATATGAGGCATGAAAGCACTTTTTGCCCCAACTGAGGACAGCTGAGGGGGCCATCCAGCTTCAGGGTTCTCTGTGGGGCTGACTGAGGCCCTTCTAGAAACCGCATTATAGCCCCAATCCCTGTCTTCTTTCTTCCCTTCCTCCAGAAGAAGGGTTGCTCCTCAGACTACTCTAATAAACATTCTGCACATCATTGTGCACCTGTCCATCTGAATTGCCTCTTGGAGGAAACCAGTCTTGAAGGCAACAAACTGTTACCTTTTAAATAATATAGATTACATTTATGCTTGTCTTATTAAGTAGATCCCTCTGTTGGCAAGAATCAGAGTATCTTATTGAAGCCTAAACTGAGTTCCATTCCCTGCATAGAAATCAGCTTGTTATCTCAGTATCTACCAAGAGAGGGCAGTGAGATGCTAGTTAAACTAGCAGCCCTGTGGTGAGAGTAAAGCAGAATTTAATTATCACAGAAATTCCCAGCACTTTGTTCTCTCAAAAAAAAAAATTTTTTTTTTTGTTGGCTCTTCCTATATTATCCAGAGATTTGTAGGATGTGTAGGAATAAACTTCATTTAGTATGCTCTAAATAAAGCAGAATTCCAACGAGCTCCTTTTCTTAAGAACAATTCTGACCACAGACTGTGGTTTTAATTTTTAATTAATTAATGTTTCATTTGAAGCATTTGAACAAAGTGGATTCTTTTTAAAATATAGTCATGGATGACTTATAAAATCAAATAATGTTAGACTCCAGAGTTTCTTTAGTTCAGCCTCCTTATTTTGTAGGTAGAAATACAAGGCGTCAAAGACTTGGAGTGGTTAGTTCAAGAGCAGCAAGGAGAACTACAACTAAAATTTGGTCAACCGTTTTTTTTTCACTGTATATTACTCCTTTTCTTCTCTTATAGGACTTTGGTTATTTATAGTTTTTCAGGGAGTTAAAAACACTTATTCATAAAGAAAAACACTACAGAAATCCTCCTGAATGGGATTAGTAATGGGTATGAATGTCGGAGAATTAGGCTGACTATATTTTCAGTGACTGAGTTTGGCATGTTCCAGGATTTGTTTTCTTTCTCTGAATTTCCAGTCATTTTAAATACTACTGTTATCAATATTTTTGATATGTGTAACTATTCAGATTTAACAATATTTTCTATCTGCTATCTTGATAATTTGCATAATTAGCTCAGTCAGATCTAGTTGACCAGTTACCATTCTGCATGATTTGGTTTCACCTTGTGGTGTCCAAAACTCTTCTATTGGGTGAAATGGTATTGTTTAAGAATATAAAACCCTCTAGGGAAGTTCTTAACAAAGTGAAAATCAAATAACCATCTTTGTTAATATCAAGTTATCTAACGTCTTTGCTTGGCAAAACCAGGAAATATCCTGCACCAGACCTGATTCATTTTTAATACTAGTTATATTTAGGGAGCTTCCCACATGCTGGTGTCCTTCGTTAAAATCTGAGGCAAAGTTCAGTGCCATTTATTTTTTGATGACCTTCTTCTTGCCATGAATTAAAATTCCCCTTATACTCAATTCCCTTTGTCTCTGTAAATACATACCCTTATTACGGCAGAATCCTAAAGAATTAGGAAGTGTGATTATAAATGATTGCTTACTAGATAGTTTAAGTTTTCTGTCTCTTTATCAACGTGCTTTGAATTTAAGTGGTGTGTGTGTTTGATAGAGGGAAAGATGAGGAAGAGGGAGAGGGAGAGGGGGAGGGGGAGAGAGAGGGAGAGAGAGAGAAAGAGAAAAGAAGGGACCTCCTCTCTGTTGGTCTCCCTGCTTGTTTTCTTCTAGACCTGGGGCCCCTTTATCACCTGCAGAGTTGGTTGTGCTTCAGCTATTGATTGTTTCAATACTGAGGTTTCTTTTTAAGGATCCCACAGCTATTTACTCAGCTTCAGTTTAGCACCAGTTTAGCTTTAGCGATAGTCCAGCTCTGACCTCCAGTTCTTCATTTGTTTTCCCTGAACTTTGGGTAAATGATCTAACTTTTCTGAGCCTTGGTTTCTTTTTTTTTTTTTTTTTTGTGGTACGCGGGCCTCTCACTGCTGCGGCCTCTCCCGTTGCGGAGCACAGGCTCCGGTCGCGCAGGCCCAGCAGCCATGGCTCATGGGCCCAGCCGCTCCGCGGCACGTGGGATCCTCCCGGATCGGGGCATGAACCCGTGTCCCCTGCATCGGCGGGCTGACTCTCAACCACTGTGCCACTAGGGAAGCCCTTGGTTTCTTATATATGTAAAATATGGTTAAGAATACCCAACTTCTAGCATCAGTGTGAGGATTAAAGGAGATGGTGGGTATGAAATGCTTAGCACATAACACTCATCCCATATGTGTATCATTACCTCATTGTAAGCTCTTCACCTTCGAAAATTTCCCTCTTTTTGACTGCTAGTTACATGGAATGTAGATAAACAAGAGCAGCTTATATAATATGCTCTATGTTTCCCACTCCATCCCCAAAAGGGTGAAACTCTAATAGGACCAAATCCTCAAACAGAAGGGATGCGTGTCTGGTAGAATTTCAGGCATTAACCAATCAAATGCAAGAATATGTTGGAGTGTCTTTGTTAGCTTTTTCATGGCTTCCAAAATCATTCCACATTAGGAATATTGATATTTTGCCTTTGGGCATGACTGTTGGGTTTTGGGAAACTTGAAGTTTTGATTGTCAGGATGACTACTTCATTCATTCTTCCTTTCCCCTGCTTCAGGCCTTTATCTACTCTCTTCTCTCCTCTTAGTGAGGCCCTATCTTCTGCTTATACCAACTAATTTGAACTATGGCATTTTGTTAAGACTGCTTTATATTTGCATGTATCTATTAAACATCCCTTAATTACGACTAAACTAAATTAAAATTTTATTTCTGCATTTGTCTTGAAAATTTGAATGCTTTAGTTCCAATAGTTTGATAAGTGTGTGCTGCTAAAAAAAGACTAGTTAAGCTCTCAGATTTCTAAAATACGATGTTGTAATTCTTTCATTCTTTAAAAGAAAAATATATTTTACTACTTAAAAATAAGTTGGGAAGATTTAAAATATTTTTGTCTTTTTACGAAATACTATAATTTAGGGGTAGTTAGGTAAGCTTGGGGGAGTTAACAGAGACACTACTGTGAGAATTTAAATAACATCATTTGTGAAAAATGTTTTGTAAGTCATAAAGTGTTATTTATATGAGGAATCATAATCATTACTGCCAAAGAAGCCAACAAACCTGACTTGAAGTCGGTGTTATAAATAACAATAGGAATTTTAGAGGAACAAAACTGTGGCCCACAAGTTTGATCTCTGGGTTCAAGGTTTGGCTACATTGTCTTTAAGATAATCAACCTTGGGATTCTCTGAAAACACAAGCAGGAATTCAAAAATTAAAAATTAACACAACCAGGGCTTTCCATGCTCCCACCAGATGCAGAGGACACATTTTTGTCCTATTTATTAACTGATGAGAGTTGGGGTCAGATGTGTTAGAAATTGCTGCTGTAATGATGTCTGATGTTGGTTAAGTATCACTTTTATAGTCTGAGAGTCAGGGTACTCCTTCTCTGACATACCCCTTCCATTTACAGTGAGCCTATTTTCTGATGATATACTACTTTTTAACAGTATCCATTTTATCACCCAATTAATCAAGCTTGATGGAAAACCTAAATGGAGTGTTATTTTTCTCAGAAGAAAAGCACTTTAAAGGTATTTAAAGGGCAGCTGAGTTAGACGTTTGCAAGTCATATCTATGGAAAAATAAAACATGTGCCTTTCCCTGCTGTCTTTCCTTTATAAAAATGTTCTGATGCTCCAAATTACAAAAACATTTATGGCTTATGAAATTTTCATTACCCCAAACTCCCCTTTCCCCTGGTTTTTAGCGTGGTAATGCTTGCTGGCAAGAGAGGGACTCTGACATTTTGAAGAGGCATAGTACCAGTGCTATGGCTTGTGGTGGCTCTTTTATTTAAAGTCTCACTGTTCCTTTCCAGTGACTCCCTAATTAGCTCAGGCTCTGGCCCAGAGGGCTGTGCATGGCGGTATTTAACTGCCTGGAAAGTGGCTCTGGAAAGATGCTGGCTCAGCCTAAGTAACTGGGTTGTATCCTGGCTGCCTTTTGGGTGAGAGCTTTATTTTTAACTCTACTCCCTAGTTCAGATGATTGCTAAAGTTAGATCATAGTGAGGAGAACTTGGTTTCATTCTTAGATCTTTGTTTTCTATTTGGTAGCGTTCATAACTGTTTTCTTCTTCTCTTTTGCCACTAAGAGGAGGAAATAAAATGATAGGCTTCTCTGGAAAATGATTTACTAAAGATTTGCTATGTATTTTTCTGCCTATAGCTTTTGGAGGAACAACTCTATCTTCTTTCCTTCAGGTCTTCTATCACCGAATGATGTAATAAATAAACAAAATAAGCAATTCAGTTGCAATTTCAGGGTGGGAAAGAGGCTATAAATATTTAGAAAATGACACATCCTTGCCCACTAAGAGTGCATATCTAAGTTTAATATAAGGCAGACTGAAATAAGGTCAGAAAAGAGTATTAATAATATGCTTTAAGAACTCTGAGAACTTAATAAGAGGATCAGGGAATTCTCCCTGGAAAATGTGATGTATGAGTGGGGTTTTTAAAGATGAGAAGGGTTTTCTAGGCAGAGAATAGGTTGGGGGCATTTCCCAGTCAGTGAACTGAGTGGAAGAAGACAGGAGTCATGAGAATGCTGGGTGTGTTGCTGGAACAGAAACAGACGCGTGTTGATGAGTGTGGGGTACACGGTTGGATGTACTAGGAGACAGAGCTAGAGAGACAGGTATGGCTGGGTCAAGGTGGGGTCTGGAATCTGCTAGGCTAGGGAATTTTATACTACTAGATCTCTCCCCATAGTGTTTGGAATTAGTTTACATTTTTTTTCTTTGTTTTTTGAAAAACATCACACACCTATTCCTTGAATTATTTTGCAGTCATGCTCTTGGTTTCAGAGCCATACATGTTAGTGAAGCAGAAATCATTTGGAAGACAAGTTTATGATGTCATTTGTCTTATTTAGTCATCTTCAGGAGTGACTTTTAAACTGATCAAATGAGATAATATACATGGAAGCTTTAAAAAGAATAATGTCTTATTACAAATGGTAGATTCTCTTATTCTGAAGAAAACCCTTGACCTTTATTAAAACTTAGCATTGCTTTTCTTTTCCTTTACTCCATGCTTTCCACCTTTATTGGAAAAATAAAGACAGTATAATAACATTAAAGAAAATTTGGAAACAGAGGGGAAAACATACCCACAAGTCCCCTCCTTTCATTGGTCCTGGGTTAGAGCAAAGTTGGATTTTGGTTGTTTTTGCCAGGCTTGCTGGCATATGTTCTCTTTTTTCCTTGAGTAGCACTCTGACTTTCCCTGGAGAAACAAGCCACTCTTGGACCATGTGGCTGGGGTGGGACTGACCTGTTGCTACAGCTGAAAGGATCTTGGCATGGCCAAATGGGCGGTTGCATCATCCTGGTTACGATGATTAGTTTAGGGATGGGTATGTGGTCCCTGAACCATAGACTCAATTCTGTGACTTTCGTTGGAACTTTTGGAGAAGAAGCGTGCTTTTCCACTGGCGTTGCTAAGACAATAGAATATAAGTCTAAAGCTGCCGGTAGCCATCTTGCTACCACTTGAGTAAGAATGAGGCCAACTTGGGGGAAAGCAGAACCAAGAGCCAGAGAGAGAGAAAGAGGGAGAGCTTTCTGATGGCTTTGCTTGAGAACCAGCCACACCAGCAATTGCATTATAGTCATGAATAGTTTTTAGTTATGTCTGCCAATAATTTTCTTTTTTGGTTTGGTCACTTTGAACTGTATTTCTGTCACTGATGAACACACAGAGAAATACTTGAGGTGTTAAGTATTTGAGGTGGCATTTATAAAAGCTTTGAAGGATGGCTAGGATTGCTTTGTTTTATTAGGCTCAGCTCTCTCCACCACACTCTGAGGGTTGTGCTGAGTAGTCCGCTTCCTCTTGACCTGGCCCAGGGACAGGGCACTTCCATGTACCCTCATGTAGGAAAGGAGAGCCACCCTACCTTTACTCTGTCTGCCTGGGATGAGACATGGCTTAGACACACTTTAGCTTACAGCAGCTCTGAGTGCGCAGAGAAGATTGGAGACACCATCAGTTTTGGCCATTTTGATAAGAAGAGGGACAGACTGTGTTGTGTACTTGGTTTCTCCCTTCGTTCTCATCCCAGAATACTTTTTCTGGTGAATCTGGCTAAAATGAACATCAAGGACAGCCTGAAAGGACAACCTGTAGGCTGCTTGCAGAAATGGAGTGGGATACTTGCTGTGGACCTTTAAAACCAAAAAGTAGAAACGTCTCCTATCCTTCCAGCTGTCTCTATGCATCAGTGCTCAAGTGCCAGCAGCACAGGCACTAATTGTGGCACCTTTGGAAGAAGTCTTTGTGTGGCACCAAGGCTGTTCTTTTACTACACACTGGAAGGGGAAGCAGAAGTGAAAGTGGACAGATTTTTCCCGGCAGGCTTAAGCTCTGATGTCCTTCACGCTGCTGACTCTGGCACCGCTCTTGCCGTTGAGCTGTGATGGCAATCATCATCTCGGCAGGCATATCACAGCTCCAGTTATACTGCAGATGGTTCACACCCAAGCCAACAGAAAATGTGCATAATCCATGGGCTAACAGATCCTTACAAATCCTCCAGAGACAGCAGGACATGCAACCCATGCCCAAGCTGTTTTAATTTCTGCAGATTCCAAACTGATTAGACAGCAAAGAATCAAAAGCAGGCATTTAGGTAACAATAAAAAGGTAGGCTGATTATGTAGTGGAGTGGCTTTGCATTTTAAACTGAATATATCTCTTCCTTCCTTTCACTTACTTGTCCTTTTAACTAGTTCTGAATCCCAAACCAAATGTTAGTACTCCAGTAAGTCCTAGTTAAACAGAATGTCTCTCTCTCTTTCTTTCCTTTCTTTTCTTTTCTCTTTCTTTCTTTCTTCCTTTCTCTCTCTCTCCCTCTCTCTCTCTCTCTCTCTCTCTCTCTCGCTCTCTCGCTCTCTCGCTCTCTCGCTCTCGCTCTCGCTCTCTCGCTCTCGCTCTCCTCCCCCCACCCTCCTTCCCTCCCTCTCTCCCTACTTCCCTCCCTCCCTTTCTCTTTTCATTTCCCTTTTTCTTTTCTGTGCATGTTATTGATTCTGCCCTTATGAGAAAACCACGTAAAGCAAACACAAAAGCAATCAGGGCACGCTGGTACAGAGGGAAGATCACCAAATGTATTTTTTTCCTAGCTTTGTCTTTATGCTCTGTGGTCCTTAGTTTCCAAATCTATGAAATGTCAAGCTAGGACTGCAGTATTATTTTGTTACTGTTGTTCTAGCAAATGATCGTAAACTTAGAGACTTAATACAAATTTATTATCTTACAGTTCTGTAGGTCAGAAGTCTAACATAGGGCTCATTGGGCTAAAATCAAAGGGTTTCATTCTTTTCTGGAGGCTCTAGGGAAGAATCTGTTACCTTGCTGTTTCCAGCTTCTAGAAGCCACTACCTTCTTTGGTTTGTGGCCCTTTTCTTCCATCTTCAAAGCCAACAACAGCAGGTCAAGTTCTCATGTACTGTCTCTCTGACCTACTCATCTGCCTTCCTCTTCGGTTTTTAAGTACTCATGTGATTAGGTTGAGCCCACCAGGATGATCCAGGATAATCCCCCTATTTCAAGCTCCTTAACCATAATCACATCTGCAAAGTCCCTTCTGCCATGTAAGGTAACATATTCACGGGTTCTGGGATTAGGGCATGGACATCTTTGGGGAGAGTTCAGTATTAGTCTGCTTACTGGTTAGTGAATCCCTAAGTCTCTATCAATATTGAATTCTCTTTGTGGAAGCTTCTCGTCTTCCCAGCATTGTCCTATAGATCAAGACTATGATCTAGATCCAACCCAGGTTCAACTCAATCTCTGATAACCAGGGCTACAAACTGGTAATCGATAGTCCAGTTTAGGTTCATCATCATGTAAATTAGCCTACATGTTTAAAAAAATGTCTGTTTAATTGAAAAATTTTCAATTGGGAAATTTCACATAAAGACACAAATTTCCAGCTTCTCGCAAAGGAATAAAAACAGCAACAACAACAAAACCAACAACAAAATAGGAGAATTTGATAACACTAGGCTTTATTTTTTCTTCCTTGGCGTGGCAGCCCTTGGCCAAAATTGAGTAGGTGCCCATTGGTTTTCTTTTACAGACAGGAATTTTGTACCTGCGTATTTATATAACCTGCTTGGTCCCTCTGTGAGCATTTGAATTTTCAAGCTTTGTTCTATCCCTTCTATGACTTCAACCCTACTCTACAAGTGATCTTCACCCTGATGACCCAGAAGTGCTGCAAGTTCCTGAGTCATTCATTATACTTTATCCATTAATTATTGAGTTAGACAAACAGATTACTGTATTTTATCTCTTTCATTTTTTTCTGGTTCAAAAACTATACATTTATTATGGCATTTGAGAAAACTTTCTCACTCACCACAACTATACCTCCTTCCTTGAGGGTTACAGTTTATTGAGGTTTTCAATATTATTGGCTTCCTTCTGTTTATAAAAGAAAAGTTGAAAAACGGTAACTGTGTTTTGTAGGAATTTATGGGTTTTTTTGGGGGGGGGTTGTTTTAATAGCCTTTTTGAAAATGTACTTTCCAACTATCCAAAGTGCAGGTGATACTTCTATAATCTGAAAAAATTTAGTGGAAGTTATTTATTTCATTAACATCCTTTTGCTACTAGGTTTTGTGTGGCTACTACTGAGCTCTAGGCAAAGAGAGCTGAATGGAAAATTATTCATTGCTTGGTATTTTGAGACTTGCAACTCCCTTCCTAGTTTATTCAAGGCCAGTTATAACCCAAAAGGCCAGGTGCTGAGATTTATTGATAGGAAAAAAAAAAAACAAACAAACTGTCATCCCCAAAAGTCACATATTCTGCATCTAATCCAAATATTACTTTGATGAAAAGGCAGAAACGTAAATAATTCACTTCTGAGATTTTACTACTATGTCGAATGATCATGTCATCTTAAATAATTGCAGACTCAACAAAAGCTGTCTTTTTGCCTTATGAAACGTGGGTCAAATAGGGTACTACTCATTTAAATTGTGATAGCTGTGAAAGTTCAGGAGCAATGGAAAGAAACTGCTAGAGATAAGCAATGTTCATCCTCAATTTTTTGAAGGGAACAAAAGAGTTGGAATGTAAACCAAGAATTAGTTACATGAATTAAGCTTATGTCTTAAAAGCTTTTTAACAGTTCCTTTTTTTCTTAGACTACAACTCATTATATATGTCTATTTTATAGACATATAAAATTTAGCTGGATTAAAAAAATTTTAAACCTTTATGGAAAAGCACATAATTAAGTCTAATTGGTGATGAAATACATTGAAAGTAGATGATGTAAATCAAATGTTCTGTAATTCTGGTTTCAGAAGAGCAATGAGCCAGTGGAGAGGTTGGCATTTTATGAAAGAATACACCATGAACACTTTTGTATAGGGTATCTTTTTGTGTTTAAATATCAAGAAACAGGTGCAATTTCAGATTATCTGTTGACTGCCTGAATATTCACCAAATGAGGCAATTTTCGGTTTTTCATTTTGGAGGTGGAGTTCCTTCCTTTGCCATGATTTTCCACTGTACCTGGTGAAAGAACAGATTTTCCCTTTATTGAAGGGATTGGCTGGGTGCCTATAGTAAATTGGAAAGAAAGTGGTTTGATGGAAACTGCTTGAGGTTGTAACTTTCAATTTTCCTACTTTTCGTTCTCTCCCTGAGACCTTTGAGTTCATTGTACCTGTAAAAAAGGCGAAGAAGCAGGATGGTAATGAGTTTGGCTGCCTTCATTTCCCCACTCCTGCCACTCAGCGTTTTATTTTTCAATATTTGAAAATTCAGCAGTTTCAAAAGGGTAAATCTATTTAGGGATTACTTTGTTTTTGTATTTTGGGATAATAGATAATGTGGGAGGTTGTACAGATATTTTTTAAACAGTTCAGGGTGTGTGTGTGAGCGCATGTGTGCATGTTTGAAGAGGAATCCGAAACCTTCTAAGGAACTATTATTTGTTACTTTCTTGCTTGACTTTTCAGGGGATTTGGTTGTCCCAGAAATGACACTTATGTAGCCCAAAGAAAAGAAAAGGACATACTTGAAACATTTAATTCTATCTCCATTTTGCAGATACTGTTTATTTTGTAGGAGATTAGGATATTTTTCAGAAAATTTTTTTAATTATGTCAGTGGTGTAAAGACAATGAAGAAGTTAGTATGGAGACTACCACTCTTTATATTTGGAGGCTCAGTAGAATGCATAGTTTATGAAACTAAAACTAAATTTTAGTTTAGTTAACTAAAGTTACCTTGCTATTTGGTTTGCTAATTGTCAATGACAAACGGCCTCCAACTGTGTGAGGGGACGCAGAGCTTATTTATCCCTGCTAATTTTCCAAGCCAGTCCATTAGGAAGACACCTCCTGAATTAGGGGCAGGGACCCCCTCTGCCATGTGGGCCTAGTGGCTTCAGGCACATGACCAGATGCTACTCAGTGAGAAAGGAATAAATGGGACGAAAGCTCCTGCATATGAGCTGCCATGGCTTCTGGTGGTCTCTGTGTCTCTCTCTTTGCATGTGTATCACACCTCTTTGAAACCGAGGATCCTTTCAGCAAGTCTGCAGGTCCCAGTGGGGCAGTTTGGGCATGTCTGGTTTTCTTCCATACCACATGTAGGTTCTAGGAACACGTTACTTTCAGAGACCTTTTCTCTGCCTAGATCTTGTCTCCCTCTGTCTATAACCACTTCTTCCTCTACTACAGCCTCCCCATGTTGGTTGAGTATATGCCGAAAGATTGCATCCTTCTAGGATTCCAGGTGGAAGCAGGAAAAAAGTCCCTTCTACTCTTGGATCCTCAAAGTGTAGCTGAGGGAGGGCTGTTTCTAGTACCCATTCTCCCATTCTAGGAATGAAACCAGGTCTATGGGGATGTGTGGGAAGTCATGAAAGAAGACCTCACTTACATCTAACTCTTCTCTTTTTTTCCCTCAGCTCCTTAATCCAGCCCAGGAATGGTTTTAAGGGCTTTCCTTTGCAGTGGAAAATTGCACTTGCATTAATGGCCTCTGTCTTTCTTACTCTACTGCTCACAGGAAAAAACAAACAAACGGATGCCTTAAATTAGTCAGCTTCTGGTTTTTAATGTAAAGGGAAGCTTCTGGAATTTAGGCAACCTTTTATCCTCCTAAGTGTGTGGTCCTTGCTGTTGAGACCTATTGCTTTCATGACCGATACCCTTATTGTGACTTAAAAAAGTTGAGGCTGAGCAATGACGCTTTGTTTTCCGCTCTCCAGCAGTGGATGCTTCAGCCTCAACGACTAGCCTCACAGGCGCAACAAGACTTATGCAGGATGAAAGTATATCAGACAATATTAAAAATATTATTCCATGAAACAATACTAGTAGTATCAAAAGCCATACTACCACCACCACCACAACTTTACATTTGTGTCAATTTGCATCTCACAAACCATTTTCTGATGAAATGCTTAATTCCTTCCACAGCTTTGCAATAGCTTTTTAAAATTCCTTGTTTTGTATGAGGGGTTTAAGACAGAGACATCAAGGGGAAAGCCCAAGGTCACCTATGTTGTGAATTTCTGAATCTAGACTGGGACTGAGGCATTCTGATTCCAGGTACTCTTTGCATTTTATCAGTCTTGGTTTCTGCATTAATAGGTCTTGTGGCAGCTTGTCTGGGTCATTACATTCTTCTGCTTCATGCTTTTCTAGGCCTAGTAGGCCACTACTCTTCCTTCAGTTCTGACTTCTTCTGTCTATATTGAAACTTGCTCCTCTTCTTTTAGTCTGGATGTCAGCTGCTTGCTCCAACTCATGTCTTGCTTAGTATCAGATCAGCTAGCATTCCAGGTTTCCAGCTGGGCTTCTCACCCTGTCTAATGCTCTTCTGCCTGTTTACTATAGGAGATTATAATCAGATTTCATGAACGATTAATGTAGTGAATAGTGAATAATGCCACTTTCTAAAATCCTGAATTCTAATTTTAGAACCTAATATTGAATTAATAGCTTTACATAGAAATCTTTATTGGTATTTTGTGTCCTGTTGATTTCACTCTAGCAAAGAGTTGAGTTGAATTAATGATTTTTGCTGTTCATGGGACAATTGAGGACATATTGGCTCTGAGTAGACTGGGCCAAATGTGGAAATTGTAGAACACATATTCCTAAGTACTGAATCTTTTATGCAGTGGAGGATGCACAGTAAATTAATTAGTTGGCCTTGACTCTGGTCCCGCTGCTGCTGCCAACTCACTATTTCACCATCTGAGCAATGGGGCAGTGCAGACTATATACCTCCTTTGCCATGTATTGTTATATTGTTTTACTATTTGCATAGAATCCATTTAAGTAGCAAGATAGAGGATGATACTTAAAACACAAAGTCAACTCATAGATACACCTTGAAATCAATTTCCCATGATACATGCTTAAAGCTCCATAGTTGCTAGGGACTCATTAACACTGAAACAAATTGGTTGAACTTAACCAAAAATGAATTATGTGTTAAGAAATATGTAATAAAAAACTGTGGATCCGTGACCTACAGAATTAGTGTTATAATTCTTCAGGTTACTGTTATATTTGCCCTTATTCTTCTGTCATAGGGAAATATGGAAATGTCAGGAGTTAGGGGGCATTTGTCTAAAGCTGGCAGCTTAACCACTTCTCTTGGTGGCTTGTAAATAGCTTCAGTTAAAAGGCATCAGGAAACAGAGAAAAACAATCTCAGATGACAATGCCAGCTAAAAAGGAGTGGGACTTTCTAATGAATCTCTGTATCATAAGGTCGTATACCAAAGCCAGCTTTTATACAAATTGTGGCCAAAATGTGAGAATGTAATTACATCAGTGGACAAAGTAGCAAAAGGTTGTGGGGTCGGGAGGATGTATTTTAACAGGGTTCTCTATCACAGAAACAAAGGCAGATGTATTTAGCAGAAATAAAACAAATCAGCAACTGGTTCCCATTACGTGCCAGGAGAGATGAGGTCCTAATAATTACCGAAAATTTGAGTAGACCTCTGAAAGATAGGCTCAACTCTGCTAAGAGAACAGGATCATGATTTAAGTGAAATAGTTATCAGAATTATTTAACTCCTATAGGGACTAGGGATTTGAAATAGATGGTGAATGAAAGAGATGCACTGTCACTTCGGGTAGTTAAAATAATTTAAAATATTTTGGTTCTTTGGAGTACTGTGTTTTTCATTTTTTTTCTCTTTGGACTCTCAATACACTTTTGCTTTTACGTTTCATCTTTTAATTCGAGGGACAAAATTATAATTTGTTAATACTACAATACTATGTATGTGGTAGGCACTCAATAACTATTTGTTAAATTGAATGAATGATTGAATCAATCAATAATTACAGTGAAAATACAGAGATTACGTTATTGTAACACCTCATAGTTTTGTATTTGCTGTGTTTATTGATGGCCAGGCTTAAGGCAAAAATTGATTGAGGTTATGGAGCTTTCAGAGCTGATTTTAGGGTTTGATGTTTCAGAATGACAGTTTGTGGAGAAAGGGATGTACTTACTATTAAAAAGTATAGATGGGTAGCCCCCCAATCACCTTTACAATGAAACTTTTTTTGAAATCCTTCATCTTTTATATGTCTTTCTGAAACCTTTTGCTCCGAACAGGGCCAGTTTAGACACTGCTATCATTCAACTGACATTTTCCGTGAGTTATGCTCGTCTGCTAATTTAAAGCCATTTATACGAAGATTGGAGCAGTTTAAGTTATTTCAGAGGCAGCAGGGATTTGAGGTTGGTATAATCTGGCTGTTTGTCTTGTCTGTCATTTGAATAAGAGGTGTGATTTTGGTAGACAGGCATCCTAGAGCCAGTTAGCTACTTTTGAGCATTGAAGCCACCATGGCAAAAAGGAGAGTTGCAGACCAACGAATCTTTTCAATTACCCCCCAGGTAACACACTTCAGTTAGTGACCAGATTATTACAAGCAAAAGGCACTCATTTCTAAGACTAAAAATATTGTTCAAGGCTTCCCTGGTGCCGCAGTTGTTGAGAATCTGCCTGCCGATGAAGGGGACACGGGTTCGAGCCCTGGTCTGGGAAGATCCCACATGCCGCGGAGCAACTGGGCCCGTGAGCCACAATTACTGAGCCTGTGCGTCTGGAGCCTGTGCTCCGCAACGAGAGGCCGCGATAGTGAGAGGCCCATGCACCGCGATGAAGAGTGCCCCTGCTTGCCACAACTAGAGAAAGCCCTCACACAGAAACAAAGACCCAACACAGTCATAAATAAATAAATAAATTTTAAAAAAAGGAATATTGTTCAGTCATGACAACATGTGTAGAAAGGAAAGAAGCATCACATAAACTCAAGGGAGGAAATAACAAATACATGTAGAAAAGGCCACTGTGGCTTTCTAATGTGCACGTGGAACACAAATCAGCAAGACTTTAGCAGGAGCTGGGAGGACAGGCAGGGATTGAATAAACTGACTGGAGGAATCTGATGGTAAAAGTTAATAGGTGTCGGTAGACACAAGGCAGAAGGTACAGAAATGGATATTTGTTTTGCCAGGTTCCATGTTCTTTCACTTGTGTTCTCTCATTTAATCTCTGTAACAGCTTTGAGAAGTGGGACTTATTAGCTCTATTTATCTTGTTGTGTACAAAAAGAAATTGAAGCACACAGAGATTGAATAACTGACCTAAATTTGAGCTGTTGGTAATAGAGCCAGGATTTGAATCCAGGGGTGATTCCTCATCCCCACGTCTGAAGCATCTCACACGATGAATGTGTCCCAGTTGATGCTCTGCTCTTTGTAGTTTCCCCTGACTTTTCTTGAGTCTGTAAGTCAGATTTCCTGAGAAGCTTGAACTTTCTTGTCGCAAGAACTATATGCCTCTTTCTGGCTACCAGTATATACCTTGTCCTCCTGCCCTGAGCCAGGGGCACACGATCCAGACTAAGGTCAGGTTCATCACCACAGTGTTCCTCCTGTCAGTTTATTTAACCCCTGCCTGTCCCTTCGAGCTCCCTTTGAAGTCCTGTACTCTATACTTTCAAGGTTTCGTCTCTGGCTCTTTTTATTAGCTTCTTTGAGCCTGGATTCTTGTTACTCTCAGTGTCTGGGTCACTTCTTCTGTGTTCTAACTAAAGTTCGTGCTCCTTGTTCCCTGTACCCTCACTGTGTGTTTATACCACCCACACTGTGCTAAAAGCCCATACCTGTGAGGTCCTTTGTTCCCTCCCTGCTCCTGCTCACCTGTGCCAATCTCCTGCCTCTCTAATCTGGGCCACATACTTCACCTGCCTTTGCCAAGGCCCCTGGACACCAGATGTCTCCTGGCATGATGCGTGAGGATGGGTGTTATTCCTGTGCATATTATCCTTCCACAAGTGCATGCAGATTTGGATAAAAATACAATGTAATTTGGGCTTCCCTGGTGGCGCAGTGGTTGAGAGTCCACCTGCCGGTGCAGGGGACGCGGGTTCGTGCCCCGGTCCAGGAAGATCCCACATGCCGCAGAGCGGCTGGGCCCGTGAGCCATGGCCGCTGAGCCTGCGCGTCCGGAGCCTGTGCTCCGCAACGGGAGAGGCCACAACCGTGAGAGGCCTGCGTACCGAAAAAAAAAAAAAAAAAAATTGGTAAATTGTATTAGTTACATCCAACAAAATATCTTAAAGAATGCCATGCCAAATGAATACACCTGGGTGGTACTATTTGCTTAATTACATTGTCTTGTCTTTTCTTCTTTTTTTTTTTTTTCGGTATACAGGCCTCTCACGGTTGTGGCCTCTCCCGTTGCGGAGCACAGGCTCCGGACGCGCAGGCTCAGCGGCCATGGCTCACGGGCCCAGCCGCTCTGCGGCATGTGGGATCTTCCTGGACCGGGGCACGAACCCGCGTCCCCTGCACCGGCAGGTGGACTCTCAACCACTGCGCCACCAGGGAAGCCCACAATTTACCAATTTTATAATCTCAAAATTATAACTTACATTAAAAAATCAATTAACACTAATACAATTTGTTTCTTCACTTTAGGAGTTATGCTCTCTACTAGGTCATGAAGTAAGCGAGTATATGCCAACAAGGAATAAACATAAAATGTTCTATTGTGATGATTATAAGGCTTATAATTTCAAGATTTTAAATAAATTACCTGTGTGGCTAGCATTACTCTAAAGTTCACCTGAACAACCACATGGTTTTTGACCTAGAAATTGTGATTGTTATTAGCAGAAGTGTTCTCAGCATCACTTTTACTCATGCACTAGGTAAGTGTGTATGTGTACTATTCAAGCTTTCTTAATCTCTGCTTGATTTATTATTAAATATTTATGCCTCTGTGTGCAAAAATAAAAGGAGAAAAATAAAACTTACCGATAGTGTGTGGTACAATAATTTTTAAAATTGTTTCAGTTACCAGTTATATACAGTTGTCCCTCGGTATCCATGGAGGATTGGTTCCATAATACCCCGCAGATACTAAAATCAGTAGATGCTCAATTTCCTTGTATAAAATAGTATAGTGTTTGTATATAACCTACACACATCCTGCCGTGTACTTTAAATGATCTCCAGATTACTTATAATACCTGATACAATGTAAATGCTGTGTAAATAGTTGCTGGTGTGTGGCAAATTCAAGTTTTGCTTTTTGGAACTTTCTGGAATTTTTTTTTTCAAATATGTTTGATCTGTGATTGGTCGAATCTTTGGATGTGGAACCTGCGGATATGGAGGTGTGAATGTATTAGTGATGAGAGGACAGTGAAATTTTTAGCACAAATGAAATAGTCTGAGGATTGTGTGAGCTTAATGTCCCAGTGCTGTAACAACTCCTTTCTCTTTCATTCAAGAAAGCATTTCAGAATGGATGTGAGTGAGAGTGGAATTATTACAGGGAAATCCACAGTGGTTGATCATGTACTAACTTTAGCACATTGGTACTTGTACTTTTATTAGAATCCAGATATTTTTGACATCTCACTGTTGATCAACATATTAGTGTATCTTAATACTGAGGGTAAGACCTCAATTCTGGCTGTTGATGCTTAAACTCACAGTGCTTGCTAGAATTTTCCAGTTTTTTCAGACTTTGGCTCTTGCCTCTTTTAATCTTTTTCCTTTTCAGTAACCAAAATATGTTGGTATACCATGTTGGAAAAGGGTGAGAAAAATGAGACCAAAACTCATTACATTTTATTGATTCCTCCCAGACAATATTGATTAGGTTAAGTTTCATCAAGAATCTCTTTTTTTTTTGGTCATCAATATTGTCTTATAGTAGTAGGGTCAAGGAAGGAAATACAAGGGTCTTTTTTTTTTTTTTTTTTTACAATGGTATTTTGAAGTTAGAATGTTAATAGAAAGTTTTCAGCTGTAGGACCCTGTATGCGACTGTGTATATAAAAAAACGTGTATATAAAATATACAGTGACCTGGCATCCTGATCCATTATGGGCAGAGCAATCTTTCAAAATACAAAATGGATCTTGTCACTTCTCTGCTCATTAGCTTTCAGTGGCTGTCATTACTTATAGAATAAAGACAGAAACCTTTAGCATAGTCTACCTTTTTACTCTCCTCTTACACCTCCTTCGTTTTATACATGTCTGTGCTCTGGACACACTGTCCGCTTTTCAGTGTCTTGAATGTCACTGTCTTGTACCACAGGACCTTTACAAATGCTGACCCCTCTACTTGATCCTTTTACTTTTTTCTTCCGTGCCATTCATCGCTCAAATCTGAGCTCAGGAAAGACTTTCCCAAACTCATTCGCATTGGTCCAGATCATCCCCTTCAACTAAATATTCTTTTTTTTTGGTTGGGTTGGGTCTTTGCTGCTGCGCGCAGGCTTTCTCTAGTTGCGCCGTGCGGGCTTCTCATTGCTGTGGCTTCTCTTGTTGTGGACCATGGTCTCTAGGTGCGCTGGCTTCAGTAGTTGTGGCGCACGGGCTCAGCTGCTCCACGGCATGTGGGATCTTCCCGGACCTGGGCTCAAACCCGTGTCCCCTGCATTGGCAGGCAGATTCTTAACCATTGTGCCACCAAGGAAGCCCCAACTAAATATTCTTTTTATTGACATCACAATTTTCATTTTATAATATGTGATTCTGTGATTGATACTTACTTCCCCCTCTTGGTGGGAGCGCCAAAGGCTTTGTCTGCTTTTTGTTCACTATTTATTTCCAGTGCCTGGCACATAATCTTCTCTGAATGAATAAATAAGTGAGTAGATAAGGCAAAACAATATAAAAATGGCTGGTGATGCATTTGAGAGCTTGTTTAGTTCCAGCTTGGAAGCACAGCCATAGGTAAACTTCAGCCAAAGAGTGGCCCTTGTCTACCTGAGAAGGACATCTGCCTTTTGGATTGAGATTCAGTAGTGCTGCACATGGAGTTGCCAGGGAGGAAGAGGTTGCTTGCCTTGGCATCCAGAATGTCTGTCAGTTGCCCTTTCAACCAAGGATTCAATTTTTGATCTTTGAGTTGCTATTGGAAGCCAAACAATCTGTTGTTGATAGGGCGAGAATTATTTTATTATAAAATACATTCTGTTTGTTTAGCACATCTTAGGTCTCAGTTGTATGAACTCATTTAGTCCTCATGACCACTCGAGGATAGAGACAGAGCTGGTATCATTAACAAATGGAATAACTGTTCCATATTGGTTATGTAACTTACCCAAATTATGCCCTAAATAAGCATTTAGGGGCCTTCAGACTTCAGAACCTATTATTTTGGAACAGGAAGTCAGTGAAACTTCATTTGGTAGCTCCTTGCCCCCTAGTGAAGATAAATGACAAATGTCAGGATAAGCTGGATGTAGTTTATATTACAGGGTTTCAGAAATTGAAGATCCTTTGCTCTCTTTTGAAATACCATGTTACACAGAGATATTTGAAGAGCCCTTTCTGGTTTCTGACAATAATTTTCTCTTTATCCTTCCTAACCCCCAAATCTCTCTTCTAATTATCTCCCTAAGAAACCAAACTCTACTAATTACTTTCCACTGATTTCTGCTCTGGAGTTTTATGTGTGTTTTGGGTGCTTAAGTCTACTTCATGATAACAATAGGAAAAGGGATTTTATCTGTATTTTGGTCCAGTGTCCTGAAAAGTATGTTATTTGTCACTATAAATCTTATTTTGAGGGCTTTTATGAAAATCTTAAATCTTCTCGCATTATGAAACTAACACACATCATATAAAAAATAATTCATATTCCATATTTGAATTTATAACATTTTGTATAATTTCTACCAGGAAATTAAAAATTATTTTAAAATATTTTTAATAGCTTTATAACATTTCATCATCTGAGTATAATATACTTTAACCATCCTTGTAATTTTTTGATACTTAGATTCTTTCCAATTTCTCATAATCATAAATAAACATTCAAAGTGTTGAATAAACATCTTTGCCCAAACCTCTGGTTATTTTCTTAGGATAATTGCTTAGAAGTTGAATCATCAGTTTCATCATCATTCTAAAACATGCAGTTGGAAACAAAAATAAAATAGTACCAGTGGGTTCAAAGTAAAAATTGAAAGCATTTTTTAACCTTCATAAAAAAAACTCAAAATGAGTCGTAGACCTACATGTAAAATGCAAAACTATAAAACTTCTGGAAGATAACATAAGAGAAAATCTAGATGACCATAGGTTTGGCAATGACTTTTAAAATACAATACCAGAGGCACAATTCATTAAAAAAATAATTGATAAGCTGGACGGAATTAAAATTATAAACTTTTGCTCTGCAAAAGACATTGTCAAGAGAATAAGGTAAGCCAGAGACTGGGAGAAAATATTTGCAAAGGACACCTCTGACAAAGGACTGTTAATACAAAATATACAAAGAACTCCTAAAATCCAATAATAAGAAAATGAACAATCTAATAGAAAAATGAGCAAAAGATCTGAACGGACACCTCACCAAAGAAAATACATAGTTGGCAAATAAACATGTGAGAAGATGCTCAACATGATATGTCATTAGGTAATTGTAAATTAAAACAACGAAACACCACTACATGCCTATTAGGATGGCAAAAATCCAAAACACTGACAACACCCAAAGCTGATGAGGATTGGGGGCAACAGTAACTCTTATTCATTGCTAGTGGGAATACAAAATAGTACAGCCACTTTGGAAGACAATTTGGCATTTTCTTACAAAACTAAAATACTCTTATAAGATCCAGTAATTGTGTTCCTTTGTATTTACCCAAAGGAGTTGAAAACTTATGTCTACAGAAAAATCTACACATGGCTATTTATAGAAGCTTTATTCATAACTGCCAAAACTTGGAAACAAACAAGATGTCCTTCAAAATGTGAATTTATAAACTAATTGTGGTACATCAAGACAATGGAATATTATTCAGTGGTAAAAATAATTGATTCTTAAGCTATGTAAAACCATGGAGAAGTCTTAATTGCTTATTACTGAGTGAGAGAAGCAAATCTGAGAAGGCTACATACTATAAAATTCCAAATGTATGATATTCCTGAAGAGGTAATACTATGGAGACAGTTAAAAAATCAGTGTTTGCCAGGGCATGGGAGTGGGAGGAGGGATGAATAGGTAGATCACAGAGGACATTTAGGGCAGTGAAACTATTCTGTATGATATTGTACAGATATCGTGGCAGATACATGTCATTATACATTTGTTCAAACTCATAGAATGTAGAATGCCAAGAGTGAACCCTAGCGTAACCTATGTACTTTGGGTGATAATATGTCAATGTTGGTTCATCGATTATTATAAATGTACCACTCTGGTGCAGAGCTGCTGTGTGTGCATGGGGTGGAGGCAAGGGGTTATGCAAACTCTTTGAACTTTCTACTCAATTTTGCTGTGAAGCTAAAACTGCTCTAAAAATAGAGTCTATCTGAAAAAAAGCTCCTTCCCCTTTCCCCCTTTCTACAGGCTCATTCATTAGAGAGAAAAAAAAACCCATCTTTGGCCATTTCTCATCTTAATTTTTCTGGTAGTTGTAAGATGCTTATATTTTTAGTCTTCAATTTCTCAGCTTGGGAAGTTTCTATTGATGCTATAGTAAGAAAGATGAGGAATTCAGCTCACATTATTATCCCCTGCCAATTTTTTTTGGGTATATGGTTTTCCTATTAGTTTCCTTTGTAGCTTTTAAACTAAATTTTGGTAACTTAATTTTAATGTGTTGTACTTTTTGGGGTAGTGTTATATTTGTCTTTCCTCCTCAATATTTTCCCCATTGACATGAAAACCACCTCAGAGATGAATAGGCATGGTGGTGGGGGAGGGATGCAGTAACTCAGGGCAGCGCTGTGTGGAAGGAAGGGAGGGAGATGGCACTCTTAGCCTCTAGCAAAGTCAATTCAAAACAACGGTTACACGTAGAAAAATAGTAGGGGACATAAGTAGTATTTCCCTTGCCTCCTGTCCCAGCCTTCCACTACCATGAGAAACATGTGGTTCTGTAAGAAATGCCCAAAGGAGGGCCTGGGATGCCCCCATATACGTACGTAGTGATAATCACTCAGTTTGTGGTATACCTTTTAAATGCAACAGAATATCATAAAGCATTTCTCCTAATCATAACTTTTTAGTTCTTGCTTAGTTTCTACAGAATTGTATAATAGTTTATTTAGCCATTTGCTGATTGATTATCCCTGAGAGCTTCTGGGCCCTGTTTTCTTCTTTCTTAGTGTATTCTCTGTAGTTGGTCTTACCTTCAGTATGCTGGTGACTCCCAAATCTTAACTCTAGTCTAGTCTTTGATCACCCAAGTGCCTCAATCTTATGAAATTCAAAACTGTACTTATCCTTTCTTTCCAGATCTTGTTAATCTTCCACATTATAATGAATGGCACCACCATCAAATAATTGCGTAGGTAAGAAAATTAAGTGTCAACCTTGACTCTTCCACCTCCTTAATTCCCCCACATCTACTTGGTCATCAAGTTCTATTGATGCTCCCTGCTACTTTTTTTATTTTATTGTTTCATTCACTTTTCTCTGTCTCTATCATTGTTATCCTTCCTTGCCCAGGCCACCATTGTTTCTCAACCGGATTGTTGCAGCTGCTTTCTGTCTGGTTTCTCTGCCTTCAGTGTTACTCTCCTGAAATTTATTCATTGTGCTGCAGCCAGAGTGATCTTCCTAAAATACCAATTCAGTCACTGTTAGTCTCCTTCTTAAACCATATGTATGTATGTAACTATCTATGTAACATATATATACATATATATGTCTCTCTCTCTCTCTCTCTCTCTCTCTCTCTCTCTATATATATATATATATATATATCATGGTTCTACAGAGAACAGAACTAATAGGATATATGTAGATATATAAGAGGAGATTTATTATAGGAATGGCTCATATGGTTATGGAGGTGCTGTCTGCAGCTGAAGAACCAGGAAATTGGTGGTGTAATTCAGTCCGATCCTGAAGGCCTGAGACTCAGGGGCCTGATGGTGTGAGTCTCAGCTTGAGTCCAAGAGCTTGAGAACCAGAGGCACAGAAGAATGAGGGCAGGGGAAGGTGGATGTTTCAGTTCAAGCAGAGAGAGTGAATTCTCCATTCCTTTGCCTTTTTGTTCTACTTAAACCCTCAGCAGAGTTGATGTGGGTCATCTGCTTTTCTCAGTCTACTGATGCTAATGCTTATCTCTTTTTGAGACACCCTCAGAGATGCGCCCAGAGGTAATGTTTTACCAGGTCTCTGGGGATCTCTAAGCCTATTAGGTCAACACATAAAATTAGCCATCACATTATGAATACACACACAGACACATGCACCATTGATGACAGGTGCTTGCAGACCTCGTTAACCTCATCTCTTGCAAGAAGAATTTCTTTCTTTTCCTTCACTCTACCACGCTCTTTTGCTTCTGGAGTGTAACGCAGGTTATTTCTTTTGCCTGGACTATTCCTCCTGTGCCTCTTTAATTGTTAATTCTTTCTCATCTTTAGTATCTCAACCTGGCTTACTTATTTCTTTGTCTGTGAATGCTTTCTTAATCAGTAAAGTCTGGAATGGGTACCATTCCTAGGTGCTCCAAGGGAAACATTTCTACTTCTTCCATCAGAGCACATCTTATGCTGTGCAGTAATTGTTTGCGCATTTGATCCTCCTGGGCTGTGAGTTCTGTATATATATATATGAATATACACCAGTATTCACATTCATATATTCATGTTGTTGAATGAACACTTGGATATGCATGAGAAATGGAAAGATTCCATCTAGCATCTATGCAGGGCTTTTGGTGTTACAAAGAAGTCTGTGGGAGGAAAAGTAAGAAAAACAGGAACATGGATGTAAACATTTAATAAGTAAAGGTAAAGTTTTCAATTGCTGCTTCTATTTGAAGTGCAAAGGTGTGTAATAAATAATATTCCCCTTGAACTTTGATAAATTAATTAATTTCCCTGAATCTTAATTCATAAAATAGAAATATTTAATTATGAAAATCATTCATGTAGTCCAACACCTAATTTTAAAAGTGAGAAAATGAGGGTCAGAGAGGTTAAGTGACTTGTTTTGGAAACAGAATCAGAACCCTATTCCAGTTCTCTTGACTCTCAGGCACTATGTATGATTTTAAACACCCATAAAATGTCTAGCATTGTGCTTCCTATACAGGATTATTCAAGTTTCCAATTTAGGCACTATGGAAAAATGACCATAATTCTTTTAGGCTAGGAGGGAATCACTTCAGTACATATAAGATATTGATGAACAACAAAATGTTAATCACTAGTTAGGCAGGAGTGATCTAGTTAGTTCCTCGGAGAATCTGGTGAATGTTGGGACACCTCCGCATACAATGAAATATTTATTAGTACATCATTGGAAACACTGTGCTTTTATTTTGGGGAAGGGAACATCAGTACACAGCTTTTCCCATATATCCTTCTTTCTGGGGCTCATTTAATATTGACTTCAGTTTTATAATTTATGTCCTCACCTAACTCATACAGGTTCAGAGACTCCCTCTAGAAACTTGTATAACATCATTTCATGTCTGCTCATCTGTGCCCAAATAATTTTCATAACTCAAACTTTTTGAAACTGCAGTGTGATATTTTAAGGCCTTACTGAATTACATACTTTATATTAAACAATTCAGATTGGTTGTGTGTTCTGTTAGTAGAACAGGGTGGATGTTTCTGGATGTTCAAAAACACACCAAATTAAGTTGGTACTTTTTTATAGTTTAGTAATCACTGACTGAAAACATGTAGGCTGACTACCTCCTCAGGGACTAGGAAGAACAGCTTGTGATCATTTTATATTAAAAAATGAAAATTGGTTATAAAAAATAAGAAAATTGCCCACTGTGGGTAATAACTCCATACACGTTTTATTATTATAACTTACTCCTCATTGTTCTGTGAAGTAGGAAGATTTGAAGTAGATGGTTTTTGAAGCATATCAACTCACGCTGACATGATAGGTCATAATGACATCCCTCATGATGCCATCTGCAGATCTCAGAATAAATGCTGGCAGAGCTCCCACATAAGGTGTAGTGTTTACTCATTGATCTACAAAGGGTATGCTGCTGCCAAACACCCATTTGTGCCTGGATCTGAGCATGAATCTTCCTAACTCCAGATCATTTGATTTGGATTCACCGTTGAAAACCTGACTCAGGAGAGGGTATTTGCCTTACTTCAATCCACAGGCTTTTGTTAACTGCAGCTGCACATGCGAAGTAATTGAATTTGAGAGTTAGGAACTCCTGGTGAGACCTGTGGAATCTCCTGCATTTTTTACCCTTCTTTAGATGAGGAAGGAAATAAGGACAATAACCCACTGAACTTGTGGGGTTTGGTCCAGCAACCAGGTGTTTGGACATTCTTGTTTGGAGCACAGGTATAATAACCATGTTGGAATGACTTTCTGAATGCACAACAGCTTGGGTATCTAAGGTAGTGAGAGTGTACCTGAGATTGTACTTTTTGGCTGGTGAGGTCTTTTATGCGCTGAGATTGTCTTCTTTATTATATCATATGACCTTGAAAGCCTTCTTAAATGAAAGACAAACACACATACATGCTGTTGTTTATAGCTTTCTTTTTCCTTCTTTTTTTCTTTTGGCCACGAGCAAGGATAAATCCTTCCTTCGGAATGACACGCTGATTTCCATTGAGAGAACTATCCTCTCTCATTTCATGTGGTGTTGCTGGGATGGTAAATTTTCAGGTGGCTGTCTGCCTCCATGGAATCTGAAAAAGCCTCCTGCCCTCTGCTCCTAGGGGCTGACAAGTGACCTAGCCCTGGCAATCAGATTCTTTCTCTCTCTTGAGTGAGTGATTTAAGGACACAAAGTACAGTTGGACATCATTCATCATGGGGAGCAGCTGCAGCAGCATCCTGGTCCAACTGCAACAATGAGCTTGTTGTGCTTCCTACTTCTTGGCTCCTGGGATTCCCTTGCTTGCTGCATGGTGCTAAACCTGCTCCTCCAGGCTCCTGTTGGATCTGTGACACCCTCCACCCACAATATGGTTGCTTTTGATTAAGTTAATCAATGTCCATTCTGTTGCTTACAATCCAGAACACTGATGCATGTGTCCAAGTCTGGTGGTGTTAAATGAGCTCCACTTATATTTATCAGTGTGGTACTGGGAGGAATTTTCACTGGACATTTGCTAGTTTTAATTACTCTTCCAGTCATTCCCATTAAATTAATCCTCTCCAGCAGCACCTATACTCTTTGCCACTCAACAGATTAAGAAATTCCTGTCTTGGGACTTTCCTGGTGGCACAGTGGTTAAGAATCCACCTGCCATTGCAGGGGACACGGGTTCGAGCCCTGGTCCAGGAAGATCCCACATGCCGCGGAGCAACTAAGCCCGTGCGGCACAACTACTGAGCCTGTGAGCCACAACTACTGAGCCCGCATGCCACAACTACTGAGCCTGTTCTCTAGAGCCACTGAGCCCGTGCTCCACAACTACTGAAGCCCCTGCGCCTAGAGCCTGTGCTGCACAGCAAGAGAAGCCACTGCGATGAGAAGCCTGTGCACCACAATGAAGAGGAGCCCCTGCTCACTGCAACTAGAGAAAGCCTGCGTGCAGCAACGAAGAACCAACACAGCCAGGAAAGAAAGAGAAGGAAGGAAGGAAGGAAAGAAAGAAACGAAGGAAGGAAGAAAGAAAGAAAAAGAAGGGGAAATCCTTGTCTTCCCTGGGCTTAATAAAACATGGAATGAATTCCTCTATAATGAGATCACTCTGAATGTCTTATCATTATCGAGATCACTCGATAATGTCTTTATGACTGTGACATAAAGAAAGGTAGGGTGATTTTTATATCCCAGATACCCATGAGCACACATGTACGTACCTCCTACTGCCAGGATTCTCCCTTGCCTGGAGAGTAGCGTGCATTGTTGACCTGCTGCTCCAATAAATGTAGCGATTTTCTAATATGAAGAAGTATATGTTATCAAGGTATGGTGTTTTCTTAAGGGAATGCTGTTACACCTTGACTCCTCAAGAGGATATCTCTTTCCCAGAACTTAGTTATCAATAAAACTGGAGAGAGAGAGAAAACAAGATCCATCCTCCTTTGTACGTAAAAGTACAGGGCCTATCAGTGGGGCTGTCAGGATGGCACACACCTCTGGGGCCTGCTCCTCACGGTCCCCAGTTCAGGTTTCATGTCTTGCAGACCAAGTTGTTACCTGGTTTGGATAACAGTCAGGGATATGGTGAGAGGTTTAAGTAAAATAGCATGCTTTCCATTTGAAGAGTGGTGTTATTTGAGACCGGTTCCCCATATTAATTTCCACTGGCAATGGTAGCCTTTCTAGGCCATAAAAAGGAACGAAATTGGGTCATTTGTAGAGACGTGGATGGACCTAGAGACTCATACAGAGTGAAGTAAGTCAGAAAGAGAAAAACAGATATCGTATGTTAACGCATATATGTGGAATCTGAAAAAATTGGTATAGATCTTATTTACAAAGAAGAAATAGAGACAGATGTAGAGAACAAATGTATGGATACCAAGGGGGAAAGGGAGAGGTGGGATGAACTGGGAGATTGGGATTGACATATGTACACTATTAATACTATGTATAAAATAGATAGCTAATGAGAACCTGCTGTACAGCACAGGGAACTCTACTTAGTGCTCTGTGGTGACCTAAATGGGAAGGAAATCCAAAATAGAGGGGATATATGTATATGTATAGCTGATTCACTTTGCCGTACAGTAGACACATAGTATTGTAAAGCAACTATACTACAATTAAAAAAAAAAACTACCATGAAATGGATTTTCGTGTTAGGATAGTTGATCAAGTAAAAATAAATTTTATAAACTTCTGTTTCTGCAACTGTTTATCAATTCACATTTAAAGAGCTTATAAAATAGTTTTTTCTTAAAAAAAATAGGGTTATTGCATTTGAAAGCAAAAGGGGCCTGAAAATTATCCATGTACAATTATCTCATTTCATCAGCAAGAAAAGTGAAGTCCATAAAGGTTATGTGATCTAGCTAATATTGTATGGTTGGTTACATAACCCTCATCCTTCTCACTGTCTTGTAATAAATTCATTCTCGCCTCTCAAAACTGGGTGATGCCCAGCTACTAACAGGCCAGCTCTCCAGTTGCTTCCAGGGTAGAAGATTTTGTGTTCTGTCATTCTCTTGCATGCTGAATTGTTTGGGAATATCTGTTAGTTGGTTTGATATCTAGAGAGAGAAATGGGTGGGTCTTTTTTGTTAATATTCTTATCACTTCTAGAAATTATTTGTGGACATAGGGTTATTAAACACTATAATTCAAATGTACTTCCCCTTACCCCACAGACGTTTTTTGAAACTGTGCTGTCAGCTTTTAGGTACCCAAGTGTGATAGGGTAAGAAATATTTGATCTTTCTTCCAGATTCCTGGCACATAGCTCCTAAAACCCTTATTATCTGTGGAGTGATCAGAGTATCTTTTGTCTCCTAACAAAATGACTGATGGCTGGGGACCCCAGAGAGCTTCAGGTTGGGGGTTGGTCACCAGAAAGACCAAGGCATAATTAGAGGGTTGCAACTTTCAGTCCAACCGCCAACCTTCAGGGAGGGGAGGGGGTTGGGATTTGAATCAGTCACTAGTGGTCACCAATGGCCAGTGATTTAATCAATTGTGCTTATGAAATGAAACTTTCATAAAACCGCTAAACAACAGGGTTTGGAGAGCTTCTGTGTTGGTGAACACGTTGAGGTACTAGGAGGGTGGTGCCTGTGGAGAGGGCATGGAAGCTCTGCGTCCACCCACCCCTATGCATCTCTTCCATCTGACTGTTTCTGAGTTGTATCCTTTATTATAAACCAGTAAATGTAAGTAAAGTGTTTCCCTGAGTTCTGTGAGCTCTTCTAGCAGACTACTGAACCTGAAAGGGGGCTTTGTGGGAACCCTCAGCTTTGTAGCCCAAGGGACAGAAGTGTGGGTACCCAGAGCACCCAGTCCTTGCAACTGCATCTGAAGTGAGGGTAGACTCCAGGGACTGAGCCCTTAAACCTGTGGAGTCTGTGCTAACTGGGTGGTTAGTGTCAGAATTGAATTGCAGGACGCCCATTTTGTGTCTAGAGAGTTGGAGAACTGGTTAGTGTGAGGAAAAACCCCACACATTTGGTGTCAGAAGTATTGTGAGTAGAAACAGCATAGACCAGTTCCCGTTTGTAACACTCTAGGGAAATTTTCTATCTAAAATTTTTCTATCTATGGGAAATACTTGTAAAAGGAAGGTTCTTTCAATATTGTTAATAATCTTTATCTATTTGAAAACTCTGACTTTTACACATTATATTTTCTTGGAGCAGATAATACATGATAATATGGTCAATAAGACCTGGAATTTATTAAGTGTTTACTATGTGCCAGGCACAATGCCAAATGCCAAATGCTGTGTATGAATTATTTCATGTAATTCTCAGAGCAACTCCATATGGAAGGTAATTTCACAGATGAAAGAACTAAGGTTCAGAGAGGTTAAATAATTTGCCTTATATTACCCAGTTAAAAAGGAGCTGGAGCCGAAACTCTTAGGAGGAATGACATGTCTAGGACAAGCTGTAGTAGTTTCTCTTCTTGGCTTTTGGGGCTGTAGACATTTAAAAGAAATGCGGATTGTTAAAGGCTCACAGAGGATTTTAGGGGAATAAAATGTATGTAGCCAGATGCTAGATTATTAGGGAGTATGATTGGTGGGGTGGGCAGTGTATCTGTGTCCGTGTAACAACAAGGGAAGAATGCTGGAAGGAATAGGGCTTCCCTTAAGCCCTAAGTTTAGACCAGCCAGGGAGAAATTGGCCACACAGAGTGTGTTTATTTGTCCAGCATTTTACTTATCTCTCTGTATGTCCTTTACTTGTTTTATTTCATCTGGAGCTTACATTCCTACAGGCTCGTTGTTGTCTTGATCTAAATTGCTTTGCACACCAATCAGCACAGTTTCTTGATGATGAATTTCACAAAACACACCAGTGGGTATGGACATTCTCTTTGCATTTGGGTTTGATTCTTATTTCCTACTTTTACCTGCTGGGTGTCCTTTGTCATAAAAATTTATCATTCAGGGCCTCAATTTCCCTCTTTATAATTTGGGGAAAATTGTACCATCCACTTCATAGGCTTGTGAGACAAGGGATGTAGGGGCTTCTGGTGCCTGACATGTAGTAATGGCTATAAAAAGCATCTAGTGCTACCGCTGCCCCCACTGGCGCTTCTGTAATGAAATAAAGTGGGGGCCGTTTCAAAGAACTGATATGTCAGGGTTTCAGAATTTACAGTGCTTCTTAGGGTTTGGGACCTCGGAAGCCTGGAGGAGAGAATATTGAACGTCCTTTACTTAGAGGGAGCAGGTGTTTGAACTCAGTAACCACGTTTTCTACCATCCTTAAATTCCCCTTACACCTGATCTAGAGAAGCAATGAAGCAGAGCTGCGTAAAGGTGAGGGCAGATCAGAGAATACGGCTACCGCTACTAGTTAAGATTTGGATATTGGCTCTAATTGGCCCCATGGCGGCCACTTTCCGTAAACGTATTTATTGGAACAGCCGTGTTATCCTGAGTATTCTGTCCCCTGCCATCTGCTACCAGAGGATATGTACTTTTTCCTAGCAGAGGATGAGAAGAATTTGGACCAAGAAACAGCTGAATGCAGTAGCAAAGTATATATTGAAAGAGTCAAGGAGACAAGGTAGAGTGGCTTGGTGTGGGGATAGTTGTATTTCAGGTTAGAGAAGATTTCTAGGAGAATTAACATTGGCTGAAGTACTCTGAGTTTAACTCATGCTGTTAAATGTAGATTTATAGTCATGTATTATATACAAAAAATGAGTTACCAGGTGCGCCACATAGCCTGCCTAATCTGACCCCGTCTATGTCTCCCACCTCCTCTCTCACCACTCTGGTTCCCCCACACCACGCCTGCTTTTAGTTTCTTCAGAAAGCTCTTTCCCGCTTCAGGGTCTTTGCATATCTTGTTCTCTGTGCCTTGACCTCCAGCTCTTCCCTTGGCTACTCCTTTTGCTTATTCTTCTGGTCTCCGCTCAAATATTAGTTCTTCAAAGAAGCATTGGTCTCAAATATAACTTAGGTTTCTATACTTGTAATGGTTATTTCTGATAAAACAATGAAAATGAGGCAGAAAAAGGAGTTCATTGGTCTCTGAACCGGGGAGCCTAGGGATGGATCTGGAGCTTCAGGCATGACTGGGTCTAGGGACTTAAAAACCGCACCTCTTCGGTTCTGGCTCTCTTCTGCCCCTCCCTCCACTCAGCTTGGTGACACACTGTTGAACTCATTCTTCCCATCTGGGGACTGACTCTGTCACGTGGTTGGGAGACTGGAGGTCACAACCTCCTTTCTGGAGACCACTTCACATCCCTCTTTTATGGGGCTGCAAGACCTGGGTTGGGGGTTGGGCATGGAGCCCTGTTTTTGAGGCATTCTCCCAGGATGGTGTGGAAAACGTGCTGGTGTGTGTGAATGGGGTGGGGTGGGGGAAGGGGTACGGAAGGAAGGAACAGGGAAGAATGCATATTGGAAAGATAAATGCAACACATCTCCACTCTTGTTTCCCTCATGTTTTTTTCTCATAGAATACAGTTCTTTTTCCTCACAGCCCTTGTCCAGTTTGAAATTTGAAATGTCCAGTGTACTTTGTGTGTTGATTTGGTTAATAGCTGCTGCAGACTCCTCCAAGTTGGCTGTGTTCCCAGTGCCTGTGACTGGCACACAGTAGGAGCTTGGTAATTACATGTGGAATGAATTAAATAGTCAAGGAAATCAGAGTGTAGCCAAAGGAGGGAGATGGGTGTGTTGTAACCGTTTCTTTATACCTAAAGAAGCTCTGGAGTGCTTTTTGGGCAACTTGGACATTTCATTGATTGACAGACACGTGAGTTGAGGGCTAGAGTAGGGCAGGTGTTGCTAAAGTGTGGTGCCCAGACCAGCAGCGTCAGCATCACCAGGGAACTTGCTAAAAATGCAAATTCTTAGGCTTAGGTGGGCTAAGCCTCCTGAATCAGAAACTCTAGGGATAGGATCCAGAACTCTGTGTTTTAACAAGCTCTCTGGGTGATTTTGTTGCTAGGTAATGTTTGAGAATCGCTGGAGTAGGGGATAGGAAGGAGCAAGGTCACACTTACACAGTTGTATCCTATAAAAATTACTGGCAGAGGCTCCTGTCTGGGTTTTTTGAAACTCCTTTTGAGAAGAAAGAAGGCAGTAGAGTATAATGTTTAGGAGGTCTTGAGCCAGGTTCTGTTTTAGAATCCTGGGTCCTCCGTTAATTATTTGTACAACTCACTCAATCTCTCTAAGCCTCTAATTCCTGATCTATAAAATAACCACAACAAATAGTATCTAACTCATGGAATTGCTCTGAAGATTAAAAATGGTAATGATGATGGTAACTGACATTTATTAAGACCTTACTAAGTGTCTAAACACAGTGTCGAGCTTTTTACAAGTGTTACCTTACTCATCACACACAAAGCACAGTGCCTGGCACATGGCTAACGTTTATTGAATGCTTACTGTTATTGCTTATAAATGGAAAGTGAATGGACCTTGTCTATTTGGGGAAGGCCAAAAGCTCCCCTAGTCAAGGGGATCATGGTGAAGGCTGGTCAGACATCTGTGTGACCTGTGAGAGCGTGGGTTTGATGTCCAGTCTCCTGTTCTGTGTCTGCTTCTGCCATCCTGCTTTCTCATGGGCCATCCATCCTACATGTTCCTGACTTACTGACTTCCCTTGATACACAGCCTTATAATAAGCCACAAACACTTGTAACCCTAGTGATGTCTTACCGGGAATCCTCACCATTATAATGAAGTCTTACAGGTGGGATTAACTGAAGGCCTTCTCTGTATAGGCATTACCTAAGCTCTGCATGTCTGAATATTTGCGCTTTAGGAATTTTTCTTAAAACCTACTGAGACTTTCCTAACCTCAGCTGACTTTTCCCTACTCACTGTTCATGATCAAGGTCACCCAGATATGGGTCTGATAAGCCCATGGATATTGGTCATTTGAGCTCTGGTCCGCAGGGATTTCGACCCTTCAGCCAGTGCTGTTTGCTTGCACGCGTATAAGCTGGACCTGTACATCATGGTCTGAGGCAACTCTCCTGCCTGGTCAGGCTGGAGACTGAGGAGCTTTGCACTGTGTTTAGTGGGCACTTTTGTGACCTAAACATTCCTTGGGTATTTACTGTGTACGAAGCCCAGAGCCTCCATTTCTGGGGAATGCTAAGGAAGTAATAGCTTGTCACAGTGGAATTTGCTTGTTGGAAACAACCTGCGGACAGTGGTATGATAGCACAGAAGGTGCCTGTTAACTTGAAGCGGACTGAAGACCTGAGACCTGGGGCCAGGGAGGGGAGTGGGAGGAAGTTAGCATGGGCCAGGGTTGCTGTGACACAGAGGGGTATCCTGGGGACTCCTAGGCATAATTTTCAGCAAATACTTATTTAACGGTAACTATCACTAGTGGCTAAATGTGCTGTGGGTGGAGCTTTCTTCACATCAGAGCCAATGCCCAGATTTAGGGTCTTTCCCTCCTTTCTGCTTCTATGGTCTTTCTACCATAATTAATTTGGTACATGGTCACTTCTTGTGCACAGCTAAAGTTTGCCTCAATGAGAAGAGGAGTTTTACTCAGAGCCCTTGATTGTATGTGACAAACCCAATTTGAAGAAGCTTAAGGAAAAATAGAGTTGATTGGCTCAGGTAACTGGGAAGGATGATGGTAGAGATCACAGAATTAAAGAAAGAACTGCAGGACCCAGGGACTTGGGAATCAGGACACACTTCACTGGGGTTTTCTCTTTGCTCATCTCTCATTTTTGCCTGTCTTTGTTTTCATTCTGCTTTCGTATCTCAGGTTTCATGTCTTAGCTACCCTAATGTAAAAAACTTTGCTTCTTTTTCCTCCGGTCTGTTTGTCATTCCAAGAGAAGGATTCATTTGGCCCTATTTGGTCATGTGTCCACTGCTGGACTCATCATATACCCAGGGGAGTGGGCAGATCTGGTTGCCCACTGGTTAACCAGTACACTGGTTGTACTGGTTAACCATGGTAGGAGCTCATCCTGACTGGTGGTGCCCTTGCTGTGCTGATTGTGAAGTATTTTGAGTAGCATCCTTAGAAACAAGGTGCTCTGTCTGCTTGGACACATCTGGGTCATCTGTCCAACTCTGTGATCCTGGGGGAGGGGGCGGTACACATGGCATGATTTGTTATAAAAATAAACGATGGGGGAAATGTGCTAGGGAGTCCAAAACTATTGTCATTGTAATATGTCTCAAACATTAGGTAGCTGAATTCAATATGAAACAGCCCATAGTTACATAGCTTGTATCTAAGCACCCCATCTACATCATCTGTTGATACTTGTAAAGCTAAGTTCTTTTCCTCCCGTTTCCAGGTCTTTCCTGATGCCAGGCTCACCTGCTTTCCATTCTGATAGAAACTATTATCTTCATCAATCTTGCGGCATGAACCCTCTGACTCTGTCCCTAGGAATCATGACTGTCTTTGCTCCTAATGATGGACATGTGGTTCTCACACTGCTCCCCTCATCAGCCGCTGTCCATCTTCATCAGCCCTTAGCACTCCCCACTCCCCACCCTTTTGTCTACCCTTGATTCTTCCTTTTTCCCCCTGTTCTTTTTTTTACTTGCTTTTATCCTTAATGCTCTTCTATATTGAGCTGCTCCTGACAGAAGGAATGGCTGAGGGGATTATGATGCTTACTTAACAGATTGAAGAAATGAAGGCTCAGAGAATTTAAGGTGATTTGTTTGTTCCAGATCACACGGCTGGTAGTTGGCAGATAGCAGTTTTTAGTCAGAGCCTTCTGACACCAAAGCTTAGGATCTTTCCTCTCCCTCAGGTTCTCTCACTGTGTTTGCTCATTTAATTTAGCTGTATTGCCACCCTCCCAATAAATTATCCTAATTTGGAAAGGGGGATTATTTGTGAGAGTGATTTAGGGGTAGTTGTAGTGAATCTTGAGTTTGGAAGAAAACTCAGGGTTTTGATGGATAGAATGGGGAGGGGAGGCCGTTCCAGGGAACAATAGCCACCTGAGTAAAGCAGCTGCCTGAGAAGGAGCTTCTGTCACGTGTCAGAAAAACAGCCTGGGAGTAGTGACAGTAACAACAGTAGCCTCAAGGAATGTGATGAAAAAACAGTGGGCAAAGTGAGCAGCTCCTCTGCTCCAGGCCCTTTTCTGTGCACTTTCATGCACTATCTTGTCTAATTCTTAGGGTAACCCCCTGAGCTATGTAATATTATTATCTTCATTTTCCTGTTGAGGAGACAGAGGCCCAAAGAGGGTAATTAACTTGCCCAAATCACACAGCTAGTAAGAAGCTAAGTTTATATACAAACTTTAACCTCTTTGATCCTGAAGTCCATTTTCTTAACCAGGAGGCTCTGCTGCTAGAGGGTGTGGCAGGAATTTGATAAGAGGCCAAGCAAGCAGTCCTAGGTCTGTCCAGAGACCTGATGCTATGAGTAAAAATTGTTGCTTGTCAGATATTTTTATCTTAGAAAGGTGTATCTTTATTAGATTTGAGCTTTAATAATGAATTTAGAAATATTATGCAGTCTGCTTGTAAAAGATTGAGACAGTATAGAATCAGAGGCAAATGTGAAAGCTTTCCTTTACTGCTAGTGTCCCTTCATTCTGTGCAGAGTATTTCGTATTTTAATTTATCTCTCAGGCTTGCTGCAGTGGGGGAAGCGACTCTGTCACCACCTTGTTGGAGGACCTGGGGCATGTCGCTCATCTCTGTACCCCATTTCTTCATCCATAAGCTTGCTCTTCTTGCTTGCCTTCCTTCCAGACTCAAGATTCTCTGAACCTCTCTTTTCTTGCCGAGCAGCAGTGACTCAGGAATCCTGTGGGTAAAAAATTATGTTCTATAGTAACGAGCCTTTCATTCCGTTCTGTCTGCTGGTTCTCCTTTTCACAGTGAACCTTGATGGGTTGAAGCAGAAAAACTCAAGAGTTTAGAAATGAGTTCCTACCCCTTGGAGGTGCCCTCTGTGTGAGGAGATGAACATGAGAGGCCCTCTGGAGAGAGCTAGGAACAAGGTGTGAAGGCTGTCGGGGACAGTGCTACTGCCTGCGTAACTCACAGCCCAACCCTGAACACTGGTGGCGATGTGTGCTGCTAGGATTTGAGACAATCACTGAAGCGCCCAGTGTTTGCTGACCATGATCAAATACTAGTGTGGGCGAAAGAGCTCAGATACCTGGTACCTTCCTCACAAGAAATATAATTATGAACAGTGTCTCATGCTTGGTGTTAAAGTGGCAATAGATTCAACAAAATTTATAGGTATTCAGCAGAGTGAGATTGTGTGGGCTGAGGGTGGAGATGGTCAGTGAAGCCTTCCCAGAGAAGGTGAGATTCCAAGGATAAGATAAGTAAAAATTACTACATGTTCAATGTAGAAAGCTTGGATAATTTTAAAAAAGCATAAAAGACAAAATGATCTATTATGCCACCAAAGATAATTGCTATTAGTATTTTGGTATATGTGTTTTTAGTTTGTTATTATTGCATTATATAATCAAAATGAAATCTTATTGTACATGCTTTTTTGCAACTTTAATTTTTAGCAATGTATGCCATTTTTCTATGTCAATAAATCTTTAAACACATGAAATTTTTGCAATGGAAATGGCTTTTTTTCTTATTATAAAAGTGTAATGCTTGCCAAAAAAAACCCACAAAAAAACCAGAGGCTATATAAGACATTATAAGGAAGAAAAGAAAAAAAGCACATAATCTTACCCCCTGGCAATCACTACCATTAGAATTTGAGCATATATACCTCCTGATTTTTTTCCAAATATGTGTGTGTATGTGTATAAAATACATATGTATAATATATATTATGTTTTATTGCTGTACATATTTGATTAATATCTTTCATCCACCTTACCCCCACAGATTTTAAGCATCGTGAAGGCAAAGACTGTGTCTTTCCCATTCACGAGACTACTGTATTCCTAGCTTCTTGCATAGTGCCTGGCACATAATAGGCAATTAGTAAATATTTATGACGTGAATGAATGACTGAATGGTAGGTCCATATTGTGGTGGATCTTGAATGAGGGGTTAATAAGAGTGCTGTCTAATCACTGGGAAATGAGCAGGGCTTTCAGAACTTTGGGCATCAGGTTATGACTCTTTGCTTTTATATATGGTCAACATCTGTGCATTTTTTTAAAAAGCCAAAGCAAAAAAAAAATAAATAAATAAACCCAAACCAAACAAAACCCAAACTATTTGCTGCTTTTAATTTGATGAAAAGTTGAATTTTGACTGTTAATATTCATGGCAACTTAAATCACCTCCTTCTCTCACTGTCCTCATCTCTCTAGCTAACCCTAGGAAGCCAAGGAACATGTCTCATTCATCTTAGTACTGCTAATGCAGTGCCATATGTGTCCTTGCATCATTGCATGTTTCTTGGTGAGTGTGATGGTAGGAGGAGGAAGGCGATGGAAAATTATCCACAGAGAGACCTGTGGTGAATAAAAGGCATGCAACACTTCTCTGATGTGACCGGATGCTAAGATGACTGTTTATTTCATTAAGATGCCTTTCCCTTATCTAGTTTTGCTAGACCTGATTAAAGAAGTTGCAGTGAGAAATATGTGTGGGCAGACAGTTAACTAGCTAAACCAACTTTATTATAGCTCCACTGCTGTAGCATAAGACTCTAGTGCACATTCTGAGAGACATTTTAAATGCTCTGAACTTAAATGAACTGAAGAGTAATTTGGATCCAGAGATTTTAAACTTTCATGTTGTTGGGATCCAGAGTGTTCAGCTTAGAATTGTAGAATATTTGGATTGAAGGGACCTTGGGTACCCACTAGTGCAGTCTTCTCATTTTACAGGGGAAGAAACTGAGCTCCAAAGGGAGAGTTGAATTACTCAAGGTCCAGTAGCAAGTCAGTGGAAAAGCTGGAACTAGAACTCAGTCATTCTGAGTTACAGGCCCATGTGATTTCTGACTGTTTGCTGTGAGAAAGATAAAAACTTAAAACATCCAAGAACAGCTAGTGACCACCATTTGAATGTGTTTTATATATAGATAGAAAGGCAGGAAAGAAAAGGAGGGTAAGTGAGGACAAAGGATAAAGGAAACAAATGCAAATGAGAGCCTTTCTAGGTAATGCATGCTGTGGTTTCAGCTCGTAGGGAGCAAAATTTGAGTCACACAAAATGATTTGTAAAGTGTTGCTCTCATGAACTTCTCCGGTGTGCGCGAAAAGCATGGAGGGTTGTAGTTTTAAAAAGGAATTTGAAATGCTTTGGACATCAGTAGTGGAAGCTCACTACCTTTTCTTTGAATCTAAATGAATTTAGCAAAGGAACTCAATTTTAGTCACAGGAGACTAATTAAGCCATCTTGCTTGAGCCATAGCTAAATCCCCTTGTATGAAGAGTAGCACACAAGGGGGAGAGGAGCTGAACTGTGGCACGATGTAATATGCTCACAGAATCAACTTGGTCTCGTAGTAACAGGCAATGGAGCCTCAGTGACATGAAAGGAATAAAGTATAGACATTTTGTAGAAGATGAAGAGAGGAAATTATAGTGACTTTTGTAGTGCTCCTTGCAGTTTTTCTTTCTCTTCCCAGATTTACCCTTCCCTCCCATCCTGCTCCTTAAACTGGGCTACTGCAGTAATCTCAGACTCATAGATTCTAGTTTCTTTCCACTCCAGCACAATCTAAACACTGCTTCCACGGTTATCTTCTTAAAATAATCCTTTGATGATTCTCGTCTCTGACTCAGAACATCTCAGGGTTTTCATGGCTGAAAGCAGTGGCTCTCAACTTTAAAGCTGGTAACAACACATGGGGAAGCTTGTTAAAAATGCACATTCCTAAACACACCCCTAAGAGAATCTGATTCCATGGATCTAGCATGATGCCCAGGAAACTATTTTCCCAGTGTATTTCTGATGCAGTTACCTCGGGGACAGTACTGCGAAAAATTTGCTTACATGGTCAAGCCCAGTTCTTTAGCCACAGGACTGACCTCTAATGGTGGAAATTCAGATCTAGGGCAGGTAAAAGAAGGGGGAGAGAGGTTTGGGGAGACTGGTCTCCAAAATATCCATAGGAATGAGATACATTGGCAGCCATGATTATGGGAGGATTTGCAGCTTATGGATGGAAAGGAATTTGTAAAACCATGTCATCAGTGTTTGGACTTAAGCCTGCCAGACAGCTTGCATAGTGGGAAGTCCGGAATAAATGCAGAAGATATAGGTGTAGCCCCTTGACTTTTCTGAGCCTCAGCGTTCCCATCTGTGAAGTGGGAATGTAAAATGCCCTGCCTCCTCATAGTTATAAGGATCAAATATATGAAAATGCTTTGAAACTTGGAAAGTGTTGAATAAAATAAGGTAATTGTTTATATTAATAGTCTGTTCTCTTCACCTTCTGTTCTCTCTCTTCACCTTTGCCAAATGACAAAAAGCGTCTCGCTCAGGAGAGTAATTGCAGTTAAATAGGCTAAGCCTGTGGGGGGAGTGTGTGTTGTTGACATTAATCCTGCTACAGCTATTTGTAGGAGAACAGATAAAAGTCATATAGCAGCCAGCAGAATGTTTTTGATTACCCCATGGATTTGGGTAGCTTGGAGATCTGCTGTTGAGCTGTAGAGCTGGAATCTGACTTCCTCTGTGAGTATGAATTTGGCTGAGTTTAGTGGTGAGAAAAGCTTAAGAAAAGCCACACATGCTGAAACCCAAAAGGCTAATGAGGAGAATAAACAGCTTGTGTCACTAGACCTTGTGCATTTCCCTAAAAAGAAATCATGAAGTATGAAGAAAATGTTGCCTCTGAAGGTTTCATGGTTACTTGGTCTAGTTTTTAATTTGGTAACTGTGCTCATTGCCTGCAGGAATTACAAGAACAATAGGCTTCTGGGTGTTTATGAATTGATGCCCTCGCCTGAATTCTGACGTGATGTCCTGGCCTTGGCCCCACTCGCAGCAGCAGGGCGCTCATGCAGGCCAGGTGTTGTTCTGTTCTGAACACTCACAGCTTAGCGAACTTAGGGGGCTTTATATTGTGTCTTCTTGATGAGCCAGAGTCTGTGATTTTGGCTTCAAACATGTTTATTCTTCCCTGTATGGTTTGTCCACAGAAAATAAGGAAATGCTTTGTTTTAAATAAATTCTCTTGTTCGTCTCAGAGTCCCCTGGTGTTTTCAATAAAAGGACACAATTGCAATTTTTTTCCCCCTTACCACCCAGGTTTGTCAAATCTCTGCATTTTGCCACTTTTGCTCCATGTCTTTTATTATATAATAAGTATATATATTTTTAAAAGAAAGAAAATGTAGATGCAGTTGAAGCCCCTGTGAAATCCTTCCCACCCCATTCCTGTTTCTCTCCCTCCCTTTCCAGACCACTATGCTGAATTAAGCAAGCAACATGATGTTCAACTGAATGTTTTGGCCAAGTAATAATATTTCAAAGTGAAGTTCCCATCCCTTGTGGAAATAGGAAAGTAGGTGTCCCAAATCAGGCCATATGAAAGTCATATGAAATCTTGTTTCTTCTGTAAATCATTTCTCAGCTGGTATAAACCTTCATTTTTTTTCCCTGCTGCATTTCATTAGCAGTACTTCTTTTTTCAAAATAAGTAAAACATTTACATGGTTCAAAATTCAAAATAATTCCCAAACAATTAATATTGAGCTTTCTTTCATCTGCTTTATTCCCCTCCCTCCCAACCTTGTGGTTAACAATTTTTATTAGTTTCTTGTTTGTACTTCCAGTGTTTTATTATACACATAGAAAAAAATGTGAATATACATTCTTATTTTCCTGCTTTCTTTACTCAAAACATTGTATTCCATATTTATTGTTTTACCACATATTTTCCACTTAATAATGTATCCTGGAGGTCTGTACACCAGCATCCCCCTTTTCTCCCTCTCTCTCTCTTTTTTTTTTTTACAATTTTGTATTTTTTTTATAGTTGTATAACATTTCACCCAGTACATATTAATATGTAGGACTTTATTTATTTTACAGTTACATAGAATTCTGTTGCATGAAGGGAAAATATTTTTTCAACTAGTCCCCTATTGCTGGACACTTGGGTCATTTAAATCTTTTCCTATTTTAGGTAATGTCCTGAAGATTAATACTGTATATACGTCACTTCATATGTGTGCAGGTATGTGTATGCAATTCCAGAGTGAGATTGTCAAAGTGTAGATGCAGTGCTTCCTATGGGTCGCAACATTTTGCATTCCTGAAAACAATGTTAGTTTGTGCTTCCCCACAGCTTTGCCAAGAGAGCATATTAAATAATTTTTGGAGTTGACAGGTGACCATATATGTGTGGGTTTATTTCTGGACTCTTCATTCTGTTCCATCAGCACACACAGCACATAGCTGTAATTATTGCAGTTTTTTAAGTTGAAAAGATATATGCACCCCATGTTCATTGCAGCATTATTTACAATAGCCAAGATATGGAATCAACCTGAGTGTTCACTAATACATGAATGGATAAAGAAGATGTGATATACATACATATACACACACAATGGAATATTACTCAGCCATAAAGAAGAATACAGGCTTGCCATTTGTGACAACAGGGATGGATCTAGAGGGTATTTTTCAGACAGAGAATGACAAATACTGTATGATCTCACATGTATGTGGAATCTAAAACACAAAATGAATATACAAAACAAAACAGAAATAGACTCAGATACAGAAAACAAGTGGGTGATTGCTAGAGGGGAGGCCAGTGGATGGATGGGCAAAATCAGTGAAGGGAATCAAGAGGTACAGACTTGCAGTTATAAAATAAATAAGTCACAGGGATATGCTATACAGCATAAGGAATGTAGTTAATAGTACTGTGATAATTTTGCATGGGGACAGATGGCTGCTAGACTCGTGGTGATCATTTTGTAATGTATTTTAATGTTGAATCACTATGTTGTAACCTGAGACTAACGTAATATTGTAAATCAACTATATTTCAATAAAAAAATTATCGTTTTTTTTTTTTTAAATATTGACACCTGGTTGTGTAAACTCTCCAGTTTTATTCTCCTTCAAGATTGTATTGCTCTTCTAGGTCCTTTGCATTTCCATGTAAATTTTAGAATGTATGGAAAATCCCAACTGGAATTTTGATTTGGATTGCCCTGAATGTATGGAGAAATTTGGGGGTAATTGACATTTTAGCATTTCTCAGATTTTCAGTCTATGAGTATTTATTTAGGCCTTCTCTAATTTCTTTCAGCAGTGTTTCGTAGTTCCACAAAATCAATTCGATGAATTCCTAGATATTTTACATCTTTCATTACTATTTAAATGTTTATCTTTTTAAAATTATGTTATCTATTTGGTTATTGTTAATAGATAGTTGATTTTGATATGTCGAACAAATTTTCATGTATTTTAGGACCACTTGTCCTTAAATGGCAACTGGATTTTGTTTTTCTATTGCTTTTTGAGTTTATTCTTCTTGAGTTTTGGGATTTCCTTATAAATTAGGAATAACATTTTGTCTGTGCTATGAGTTATAAAAATTTTTCTCAGATTGTCATTTGCGATAAAGTTCATTTTTACGCTTTCATCATAGACCAAATTAGTTAAGTACTGAAAGGATCTTAGAAACCTTCTACTCTCTGATTTTACAATGAGGAAACTGTGGCTTAGGATGCCTGAGTACTGAGGCCCAACTACCAAGTAAAGACAGAAGCTGAGTTTGAATACAAGTCTCAGCCCAATGCTTTGTCCACCATTGTGCCTGTATATAATCAAATAGTACTTTTTATTATGGCATGACTGACTTGTGTAAACTCCATGAAAATAGGAATTTATGCTTCCTGAAAGACAGCTATGGAGCTACAATGCATATATCATAGTTCCCCAATGATTTAGTTGAATCATCAAAAGAATATTATCCCATGAAGAAGTATCCAGGTGTAGATGGTTCAACTAGGGAATTCTATAAGATATTTAAGGAAAATACAATACTAATTCTGTACAAACTCTTTCAGAGAATAGATGCAAGAGACCTTCTTCCTAATTCATTTAATTAAGCCAGTGTTACCCTAATACCAAAGCTAGACAAAGACATCCGAAGAAAAGAAAACCATAGACCAATATCTCTCATGAACATAGAAGCAATCATCCTTAACAGAATAATAGCAGCCTGAGTCTAGCAACATGTAAAAAGGATTATCACCATGAACAAATGGTACTTATTTTAGGAATGTAGGTTGATTTATCTCTTCCTTCTCCTTTAGTTATTCTCATTATGTGTTATGTTATACGTTTTGTAATTGTCCCACAGTCTTTGGGTATTCTTTTCTGTTCTTTCTTCAGTCTTTTTTTTTTTTTTCTCTTTGCTTTTCAGTTTTGGAAGTTTCTATTGTCATATCCTCAAGCTGAGAGATTCTTTCTTCAGAAAATTAGTCTCTGTGTCCAGTGTACTAATGAGCACATCTAAGGCATTCTTCATTTCTGTTACAGTGTTTTTGATCTTAAGCATCTCTTGTTTATTCTTTCTTAGAATTTCCATCTCTCTGCTTTCATTATTCATCTGTTCTTGCATATCGTCTACTTCTATTAAATCTCTTAGCACATTAACCACAGGTTTAAAAATTTCTGTTAATTCCAGCATTCCTGCTGCATCTGACTCTGGTTCTGATGCATTTCCAGTATCTTCAAACTGTGCTTTTTGCCATTTAGTATGCCTTTTAATTTTTTGTGCAAGTGCCTATGATATACTGGGTAAAAGGAAACCATGGTACGTAGGGCTTTAATGCAGTGATAAAGTGTGGGGAGAGGGGAAATATTCTACAGTCCTGTGATTCGGGTTCAGTCTTTTGGTGAGCCTGTGCCCCTGGATTGTGACCTCCCACGGTGCTTCCTAGTGCAACCCCGCCCCCCTCCCCCACCATTTAGGTGGGCTAGGATGGCTAGAGGGAGCTGGAGTTTGAGGCTTCTCTTCTCACAGGTAGGTTATGCTCTGGTAAAATTGTTTCTCCTGAAGGCAGGCCTTGTTAAGGAAAACAGAATGGTCTAGTGTATTTCAAAATGATTCCTTTTTCCCTTCCCGTGCTGCAAGCACAAGAGGGTTTCTCTCCGATAGTCACCGTGAGAACAGGGTGAAGCTCTTAGAGGTAAAATTCAGAAGTGTGCCTCCCACCCCATGACTGGGTCCCTCTGGAGTTTTTGTCTCTCAGACTTTTGCACACCGAGCCTCCAGCAATTGTCAATTACAGTTCAAGTTTTCCTACCCCGGTATTGGTTTCTATGGACGTTTCTGCTCCAGTAGGTTCCGATTCTCTGTATCTGCCTGTCTGTCTCTCCAATTTTTGGAGCAGCAGTTTGTCCTGTGGTCTCACTTCTCTGATGGATCTAAGAAGAGCTGATCTTTCAAGTCGTTCATCTTTTTACTTGTTGTTACGGTGGAGTGGTAACTTCTAAGTGCCTTACATTGCAAAGTTGATTTATTATCCAAAAATCAATTTGGGTGAAATAATATGTTAATAGAAAAAAGGACAAAAATCATGTGATTATCTCAGTAGACATAAAATGTTTTTTTAAAATATCCAACATGCATTCTTGATAAAAGTTCTCAACAAGTTAGGAATAGTTGAAAATTTCCTTACCCTGATAAAAAGCTACAGCTAACAACATGCTTAATATTAAAAGCTTGAATGCTTTTTCTCCTTAAGATTTAAAAGAGTATCTGCTCTTGCCTCTTTTATTCAACACTGCTCTGGAGATTCTACTCTTTAACTTCTTATTCTTGCAATAAGACAAGAATAAGGAATTAAAGGCATACAGATTGTAAGATAAGAAGTAAAATTATTTTTATTCACAGATAATCTGATTTGTATGTAGGGAATATCTGTCAAAAAGCTACTAGAAGTACTAAACAAGTTTAGGAACGTCACAAGTTACAAGAACAGTATCTAAAAATCAACTATTATTTTCCTATTTATTGGCAATTCACAATCCAAAATTAAAATTAAGACAATAATATTGTTTACTATGGAATCAAACAGAATAAAATACTTAGGCATAAATTTAACAAAAGGGAGAAAAAAACTGTATGCTGAAAACCGTAAGACGTTGCTGAGAGAAAGTAATGAAAGCTAAGTAAGTGGAAAGATAAACTATGGTCATGGATTTGAAGATCAGTTTAGTTAAAATGGCAATTCTCTTCTCAAATTGATCTATAGATTCAACATAATCCCTGTCAAATTCCCAGCAGGCTTTTAAATATAAATCGACAAGTCAATCCTAAAATTTAAATGGAAATTCAAAGTACCTACAATAAACAGAACAATTTTGAAAAGACAGTGTTGAAGGATTTGTGCTACCTGATTTTCAAAGCTTACTGTGAAGCTACAGTAATCAAGACAGTGTGGTATTAGCATTAGACCATAGATCAGTGGAACAGAACAGAGTCCAGAAATAAACCCATACATGGTCTGATTTTTGACAGACTTGCAAGGTAACTCAGTGGAGTTAGAGAGTCTATTCAACAAATGGTGCTGGAACAATTGGGTGTCTCTATGCAAAACAAAAGCAAAAACATAAAACCCCTGGACCCTTACTTCATACCATAACACAAAGTTCTACTCAAAATGGATCATAGATCTAAATGTAAGAGCTGAAATTATCATGTAACTAGAAATAAACAGGGGAGAAAATATTTGTGACTTTGAATTTCTTAGTTAGGACACAAAAAATATGAACACCAAAAGATAAATTAAAATGTTTGTTTTTCAAAAGATAGCACTGAGAAACTGAAAAGACAAAGACAAGTGAAAGGAATTGCAGAAAATATTTGCAAATTATTTACCTGATAAAGGACTTGTGTTCAGAATATGAAAAAATCCTCTTACAGTAAATAGTCTGAAAGCACACAACACAATTAAAAAATGGGTAAAATTTTGAATAGAACCTTCAAAAAAGATCTGTGAATAGCAAATAAGCACAAGAAAAGGTGTTCAACATTGTTAGTCCTTAGGAAAATGCAGACTGAAATCCCACTGAGAATATACTACATACCTCTAAAATATATGTAATCAAAAAAGATTGAGAATACTGTTCCTGAGGTTGCATAGAAACCAGAACTCTCATGTGTTGCTGATGGAAGTGGAAAATGATACACTCCCCTTTGAAAAATTGCCTGGCACTTTCCTAAAAAGTTGAACTTATATTTACCATATGACCAAGAAATTTATTTTCCAGGTATCTGCCCAAGAGAGATGAAAAGACTTGTATCCAAATGTTTGTTAGGCTCAATAGCTCCAAATATTTGGAAGCAATCCAAATGTCCATCAACTGGGGAATAGATAAACAAAATGTGGTATATCTATACAGTGGAGTGCCATTCAGCAATAAAAAGGAGTGAACTACTTATACATGTAACAACATGGATAAATGTCAAAAATATGCTAAGTGGAAGAAGCCACACAAAAGAATATATACTGTGTGATTGCATTTATATGAAATTGCTAGAACAGGCAAAACTGTAGAGACAGCAGGTTTCCTGGGGCTGGGATTGGGAGCAGGAATTGACGGCAAATGGACACAAGGGATTTTGGGGGTGATGAAATTGTTCTGAAGCTTGAGTGTGTTGATGGTTACACAACTGTGTAAATTTACTAAAACTGACTCCAAATGGGTAAATTTTATGCTATTGTAAACTATACTTCAAAACGTGGTTAAAGAAGGAGAAATCTCTAAAGAGGAAGTTGTATCAGATGTTAATAGCTTGGAAGGTATCTTTCTTAAAAGATTGTTTCTCGTTTTTTCCTTTAAAGTGAATAGGGTTTAAATTTTTAAATTTTTTGCTTTTTGAACAGGCTACTTCCTGGTGGCTCTCTGGAGGGATTATTCCCTAGAGCAGATGTACATTACACAGCTCAGGCTGAGTCTCTTCCTTAATGGAGACAGTTGCCAACAAAGAGTGAGACTCAGCTGGAGAGGGCTGAGTGAGGCTTCTGCCTGCCCCTCAGGTTTTGCTCTAATTACTCCAGCTGAGCATACAAGAAGAAAGGCAAAGCCACAGGGAGGCATATTAATTAAAATGTCTCCTATTTCAGTGGGCCATTGTGATTCTCTTAACTTTTAGGAGGTTACAGTTGTAGGTTTACAGTTTGTTATTTCCTTCCATGTCCAGCATAATTGCATGATGAAAGAATCCCACATTTTAATATTCAGAAACAGTCACTTGGGTAGATTAATAAGAAGGAATAGCTAATTACCAATTAGGGTCAGATAAGAAAAAGGATCTACTTTTAAAATGAGACTATTGGGAACTATCTTGAAGGGGGACTTTGACTATAGATTTCCTTCTGGTGTAGCTTACTTGGACATAGCAGGAAAGGTCTTGGTCCCGGAGCTTTTGGTGTCCAATTGCCTGTTACTGCATAGGAGGTATAATTAGAGATGTGAAAGAGCCCCTCTCACTGGTTTTATTTCCACTGCTTGTTTAGACCTTTGCTTCCAATTAATTAAAGAACAGGAGAAACATGCCTTTTAGGGAATATAAAGAAAATTTTGCTTTGATCTTATCTGCTGCAATTATTGAATACATTTTCCCTTTGACCAGTACCCCTCTCTCTCTTCCCACACAAGAAAGCCTAAAACAAACAGAAAGAAACCATTAACTTAAACTGGTTGTTATTCAGAAGTGTTTTTGATTTGATGCTTTAATTTTAAGATTACTCTGTTAATTGTAAGATCAGAGGCTTATATTTTTAGGGCCATATGCTGCTTTGGTTCCATGAACGGATACCCTGTGGATCTCAGTGGGAGTTAAAGCAGAGCTAGTTGCAGGATGGTGGTTTCTTACTTTTTTTGCACAAGGAATTTTTCACTTGCTTTTTCCAGAGTGTAATCGGCATGTATTAAGGCCACTTGTTTGGCATAAATGTTGACTGACATGTTTGGCGAGACAATAGCAATTGTTTAATAGGCATTTCTTAGTTTACTTGCTAGCACTAGATGTGCTAAAGATTCTCCCATAGGAGTGGCCTCCCCACCCCCCTGATGGGCAACTGTGTTCTATTTCCTGAATTAAAACACTCTTTCTCCTATTTTCAGAAGAGCGGGATGTTCCTTTCTCTGTCCTAGGAGCTCATTTCTTCCGCAAAACCTTTCCTTAGTCTGTTTAGCCCATCTGTCATGCCCTCTCATCTCCAAACCTTATCTATCTTTTAGAGCACAGTTTAAAGTTTAATCTCCTTTATGAAATCATTTCCCTGAGTTCGCTCATAGCAAACTTCTCTCTTTTCTGAACTCCTGAGCTTATATTTTCCCCATAGAACTCATTTCCAAATTATGACAAGCACTGATGGTTTGTTCACCAACTGTTTTCTCTTTGTAGACACTACTCAGAATGCCCATGTGTATCTCAGTTCAGGCTAATAAGATGGTAGCAGTCTGCTGTAGGGTCTCTGGGAAGATTGGGAAGATGTATTTTTCTGATGTAGGTGACGGGCTGCCAGGTGTTGAGGTGGTCAATTAAGACAATGAGCCAAACTGAAAGTATCGGTCAAGTCTTTATTTATTGCGACAGTGCAAGCAAGAGGCAAAAAGTGGCACTGGCTCCCTAGTGCTCCATTTTTTTTTTCCTATGGAGCAACACCTGGCAAGGGTGAGATGCATGCAGTGCAGATGAGGGGAAATGTTTTATTGCTGAGGAGCCTGGAACAGAGGGCTCGTGCCTTTTCATGGTCTGGTAGAGGGGGAAGAGGAAGGCTAAGGAGTAGAAAAATACTGATTGAGCATGAAGAAAATGCCTTAGTCAAGCTCCCTGGTAATGAGGTCTTGGTGGAGGTGTCCAAAGTGCCTCAGCCAAGGCCTCTGATAAAGTGGCATCTGAAGAGAAATGCTTGGGCTAGATGTATATATGCTGATATGTGTATGAGCATGGCTGGCTCAGATGGGTGGAGTGGAGGTGGGGTTCCCTGAATGCAACTCTCCAGAAATCTGCCGTGCAGTGGCTGTAACCAAGTCTGGTGTGGGGACAGCAGCTTTTCACTGTGACGTCTGTCGGGCAAAGCCTTGCAATTGCCTATGGTTGTGTCTGAATGATCACACGCAGGCTTTTGGTCTAGAGATGGACTCTTCAATAAGTTCCACCTCTTTCCCTTTTTATTTTCTTGAAGCTGGAATGTGACCTTATGATTGAAACTGTAGCAGCCAACCTGTGTCCATGAGGGAAATATCAAGGGAATTCAAAGGCTCTGGAGTTAACTAAACCAGAAATAACAACTGCATGCATCTGGACTTCCCATTATGTGGGGAAAAGTAAGTTTCTAATATTTAAGCCACCAAAGTGATGTTTTCTGCTCCTCGTAGCCTAAAATATTCCTAACTGATACATCATTTAATCATGCAGTGTTTTTAAATGTTATATAACTGATATTGATCTAAATGATTACATATTGTTTGAGGTGCCTGAAAGGAACAATCTCAGCCATCCTCTGCTACCATAGTCCTATTTCCTTTTAATCTTATTGCAATTTAGAATTGGTGGTAAGTATACTTTGAAGCTGTCATTGTTTCTTTTTTGTAGATGAAAAACCATAGGATTCTCAGTTTATTTGTTAGTGCTCATAGAAGAGTGATGCTGACAAAACTCCTAGCATCAATTACCTGGAAATTGAAGACCTGAGTCTGGGTCCCAGTAACAGTTTCTGATTAAATAAAGCCCCAGGTAAAGGTCATTTGCCTTTGGAATATTCAGCACTGCTTACTATGATGGGCTTAGGTCCTTGTCTACTTGTTAATCCTATTGCCTAGAAGTCAACAAATGCCTGGGATCATGTATAGGATGATTCTAGTAAAAAAAGCTTTATGATGTCTCTAAATGATTCTATATAGATGTAGGCCAATTTCCTTTTTGATAAGTTGCTCCTCTAGGTTTCTCAGGGCAGTATTTTTCAGGAGTATCTGGGTCTTAGGCACAGCTCTTGTCTTATTGACCAGCATTACATAAGCTTCATCAGTTTGTGAATACATTTCTTAGGAACCTTGAATAAACTTTGATTTTATTGACCTTCTATCAGCCCTTGGCTTATGTACAGGAATGGGTTATGCTCTAGATACACTATCCTAGCTATTGATACTTACGTGAGACTTGTAAAACCACTGCCCATATTTCAGGTCATTAGAGTAAGTTTCTTGGTAGATTAGATAATTTTAAGGGAGACAAAATACAATATGTTTCAAATTATCCTCCTTCATGTGTTTCTTAATGACTTGATATTATTCCTGGATGAGCGAAATTCATGCTTCCCTGCTATAAGGAATAGATAGGTAAGCATTTGCCTAAATGCTGATGATATAGTTTATTTTCTCAAATTTAGAGTAGCCTCCACAAACAATGGCCCTTCGACCTCATTATTTTACTTTAAATCAGTTACTTCAAAACCCAAGTCATCAGTTTTGGCAGAGGTCTTCAAACATTTAATTGGTCAAAATCAAGTGAAGTGGTTCACTTACCACTAGCTTGTCTGAAAGAGTTACTCAGTAAATAATACTGTTTGCAATTCAATATTACATGGGCACTGTATTGAGATTATTAACATCTCCAGTTGCAGTTATTAGAGGCATATTTTATAGCACAGAATAATTCTGATAATGATGATAAAAGAGGTAAAACTGATTTAGTGTTTGCTTTGCAAGGCATTGTGCCAAGCAGTTATATGCATTTTCTCTTCTAATTCTTGCCATGGCCTGTTAAAGTAGGTAGAACTTTGGGGCCTGTTCTCATAAACTGTAGTCAACTCTGGGCTGTTTTCTGAGGAAAACCTTCCTTTATCTGCAAATATTACCTTGGCCCAACTCCATGTCACAGTCAGTGGGCTTTTCTCTAGTCTCATGCCTGATTGGTAGGCTTCTTGATTATATAACAGAATCTTAAAGCTGTTCTTTTTTGGATGCACACTGAACACACGATACCGCCTTTAACCAGTAACGTAGAGTTAAGTGGGCTTGAATTCTCATCTGCAGTCCTTGCTGGAAGCTTGCCTGTGAGGAATATTGTTCATGAAAGATCACCTGAAGGGCGTGTGGGCTGTCTACTACACCCTGGTCGTCTGCACTGTCCAATATATGGTAGCCACTAGCCTCATGTGGCTATTTAAATTTAAATAAATTAAAAATGAAATAAAATAAAAATTCAGCTCCTCAGTCAAAACACCCATATTTCAAGTGCTCAATAGCCACATGTGGCTAGAGGTTTTCATACTGGACAGCACAGATATAGAACATTATGGGCACTGCAGAAAGTTTTATTGGGCAGTGCTGTGATAAGAGTTTCACATTTGGACTGCATTTTCTTTAAAAAAATTATTATTTTCATGGAATTGTGCTTTGATGTGTTGACAGTGGCCTGCACTGTGGCCCATTCTAATAATAAGTATTGAGTGTTCTTATGTATCAGAAATGGTTTTAAACACTTTTTATGAATTAACTCAATTCTTATAACAATTTTGTGAAGTAGGCATTATCATCATCTCCATTTTACAGAGCTCAGAGAGTTAAGTGACTTGCCTGTAGTCACCCAGATGGTGAAGAGTGGCGATGGAATTTGCATCCTGTAAGTCTGGCTCAAACCTTTGTTCTTCACCACCACACCATGTTGCCTCTGAATTCCCTATAACGCTGTCTTGGATTTCATTCTCAGGATACGAGTAGTAACCTCATTACTTTTATCACATTATTTTTGTATTCCTGTTCCTCCTGGCTGTAGCTCTTCATTTATTTAATTTCTGTTATTATAATGTTGCAATGAAATTCTGATGCCAGCCACCTGGAGTTAGCACAAGCTCCTCAAGTTAAGGGCACAATTCCCTAAAAGATTACCCTCACTTCTAGTACCAGTCACAATTTCAGGAGTCCCCAGACCACTTGCACTGCTGACCAACTGGCTATAAATTCGGGGGTTGCTCTAACTCTCTTAGGTCTGATAATTTGCTAGAATGACTCAAAAAATTCTGGAAAGCACTATACGTATGATTATAGTTTTATTAGAAGGGCTGTCAATCAGAACCAGCCAAATAAAGAGACAATTAGGATGCGACCTGGAAGGGAAGAAGAATGCATCACCCTTCCCATTCGTCAATGTGTTCAGCAACTAGGAAGTATATCTGAGAGTTGTCCAGAGTTTTTACTGGGGTTTTATCACAGAGGCATGATTAATTGAATCATTGACCAGGTGATTGAACTCAATCTGTAGCATCCCCTCTCCTCCCTGGAGGTTGGGCTGGCTTAAAACCTCAACCCTCTAATCCCGTGGTTGGTCTTTCCGATGACTAACCCCCATCCTGATTTATCTCACTGATATAAATCAGGTATGATGCAAGGGACTCATGAATAACAAAGTCACCCCTATCACTCAGGAAATTCCAAGGATTTAGAGGTTATGTCCCAGGAACCAGTGACCAAGACCAGATAAATTCTTTATTTGTATGTATTTTTTCCTTTTTCTTGAAGTATAGTTGACTTACAATATTATATTACTTTCAGGTGTACAACATAGTGATTCAATATTTTTATACATTATGAAATGATCACCACTGTGAGTCTAGTTACCATCTGTCACCATACATACACCGCATTACAGTGTTATCGACTATATTCCCTATGCTGTGCATTACATCCCTGCGACTTATCTCTTTTATAACTGGAAGTTTGTACCTCTTAATCCCCTTCACCTTCCTTTATCTGCAAATACCCTTCCCCCTGCCCTCCTCCTGTCTGGAAACCAGGAGGAAACTAGTTTGTTCTCTATATCTATGAATCTATTTCTGTTTTGTTACGATTGTTCATTTGTTCTGGAAATCTATAAAACTATGATTAATAGTCCTTTTGCACCTATATAAAAATATGTATTTATACATGTCTACATAAATGTTTATGTTTTTACTTATACTCACACACACGTACATAAATACTTCATTTCAAAAAATATTTGAGACAGTCATGTATTTACTTAGGCTGACTGAAATCCATTTTGAAATGAGGTGGAAGATTTATGTGTGTGTGTGAGTATAAATAAAAACATAAACATTTTATGTAGACATGTATAAATAAACAGTTTTTAATTTAGATGCAAAAGGACTAACCATAGTTTTATTAATTTCCAGATCTATAGATTGCCTTAGAAATAGCTTCATTTTACACTCTTATTTTTCTGATGAAGAAGTAAGCCCAGAGAAGTGAAGTGGCTTGCTGGTTAGTGGCAGAGTAGGGACTGGAATTCAGGGTTTTTAATCTTAAATTTAATACTCTTCTTGTCTTCATAATCTCAAGCTTCTCCTTTACATTAGTCATATAATTATCACCTCATACTTTTCTCACCATTTTGCCATGCCCAGAAACCTCAGGCTGCCCTCAGGATACAGCTTTGGCGCAATGGGTGAAGCTCTGCACAGACTCCATTTTTGTACTTTCTGCCTTTACATATGTGCTATTCCTTCTGCCTTAAGTGCCATTCTCACTCACTGGTCCTTTCTTAATTGTTTTTAAATGTACATGCTAAACCTCACTTCTCTGACCTTCTCTCCTCTCACAGAGTTAATCTTTCTCTTCCTTTTCACATTATTTAGCATATGCCTTTATCTCAGTGGCACTTATCACACTGTATTTTTAATTCTTTTTCCACATCTCAAACCTTAACAGAATTATTGACTTCACCCTTGTTGCCACTAAACCTATTACTCTCTTTGTCTTCCCAATCCCGATATAGCATCATCATCAGTGACTCAGCTGCTCCATCCAAAAATTTGGAAGTCACCTTGATTTCCCTCTTGTCATCATCTTGCACATCTAATTAACAGCAAGTCCTTTGGTGCTACAGCCTAAATATATCCCAAAGCTTTCACCTCTCACCTTTAAACTGGTCTATTTCCACTCTTGCCTTCTTTCAATACATTCTCCAAACTGGGGCCAGAGTTCTTTCAAAATGTAAAACACTTCATGTCATCACTTCCAGCTTAAACTCCTCCATTGGTTTATACTTTCAGTAAAATAAAATCCAAACTTCTATTGTGCCTGGAAGGGACCTACGTGATGGAGCCCATTCCTCCTGTGTTTTTACCAGGCCCTCTCACTGGCTAGGTGCTGGATTCTCTAGATTTCTTTCTGTTTCTCAAACACACCAGGTTTGTTTCTTTCTCAAGGCTGCAGCAAGGTATGGCTTGTTTTGTGTACGTGACGGGAGGGAGGGAGATTTGGCAGCTTTTCCTCCCCCATATTTTCCATTAGCTTCCCTGAAAGCCACTCCAACAAGAGTTGGCTTGCTGTACAAATGCAGCCTCAAGACAAGAAATGAATTCCCTGGTCTCTCCCTTCCAACCATATTGCTGCCAGGATCTTTAGGTTTGTTTCTTTTCAAGCCTTGGTTAAAATGTCATCTCTTCAGAGGGACTTTCCTCGATCCATTATAGCTTCCTAGATCCTCCAAACTCTATGATATTACCTTGTTTTACTGAGTTTGATAGCACTCAGTAAGTTGTCTTGTTTATTTTAAATTGCGTGTTGTCTGGCCTCACCAGAATGCATGTTTCAGGGTGGCAGGAACCATGTCTGTTTTGTACATTGCTTATTTCCCAGTCACAGTGGGCACATGGAAGACCCTCAACAGTGAAAAGCTACTTAGTGGATGAACACTCCCTGTTGTCTGCAGCAGGCTGTGCACCCCCTGAAGGCAGGCTTTGTGACATTTTCTGGTATCCCCAGTGCTCAGCACAGAGAGTTGCACAGAGTGAGAAATCAGTAAAAGTTCACTGAGTAATATTGAATAAAATTTGGCTTCTACCATTTATTACTTATGTCACCTTGGTAAGTGCCTTAACCTCTTTTAACTTCATTTATAATGCCCATTTCTTAGGGTTGTCAAGATTAAAGGAGGTCAATGGATACGGTATTCTACAAATGTAGGGGATTGTTATTGCTGTCACTGGTCACTTTTCTGCTAAACATGCCATTGGGGCCTACATTACCAGTGCATGCCTCAGTATTGCCAAAGCTACTCCTTACTGGCCTTCATAGGCCTGAGATGCCTCATATGGTAAATTCTAGAGAGGCTGGAAGGATGTTATAATAAACTCTTTTGCTTTTGTTCTGTTTGTAGTAATGCAAGCCTACTTGGTAACTTGGAGTTGCCTATAGACAAGTTGCTGTTGCCAACATGTAGTTCTTATTTATCCCGTGCTTCCCTAGTGTTTCCGTTAGCCATGTAATATAGTTTTTCCAGCTAAATGATTAGCGTCCAGCTGTTCCTGTGTTAATGCTTGTGTTCAGTTCATTTAAAAAAACTCCCAATAAGGATTGTTAGTTCATTTAAAAACTGTTTAAAACTCAGAGAATATTTGTTTCTTATTTTTAAAGAAGTAATCATTCAGTTCAGGGACTTCTTTTTTTAGGGTGGGACTAAGAATCTTTACAGATATCAATGATTATTTGGAAAAGTCAAATTAGAGTGCAATTCACTGATGCTGTTAAGCACAACAGCTACTGGAGCTATATTTAAAAATGTGTTCCAAAGTGAAGGGTGAAGAAAATTGATTTTGCAGATGCTCAGATGAAAAGAGTCACTTCATATTAGGCAGAAAAAGGCAGTTTGAGATAATCTCAGTATGAAGGAAGTGTGATTTTTAGACCAGCAAAAGAATAGGAGCACACTTGGAAGGCTGGAAGTGTGGAAGGTGTATTCACTGATCCAGAGGGTTTAGAGGATTAAGGGGGAGAGTGGGAAGATAGTGTCAGCCTAGGTAAGGGTGGATAATGTATTTTTAGTTTTCTCCTGACTTTAGTTCTTAGACACCCTGAGTCTTTAATCCAGGCCTTCCGTTCTGTTTCCCTACCTTGTATAATTTAACCTTTTTCATCACTCGCCTCATCACAATGTATGCATCCTCTCACCTATCCCATCAGCCATCTGTTAGCTAAGCTCGGAAGCTATTTAGTGGGTACTAAATGAGCTAGCATGAGATTGTTCAGGTAACATGTTTGCATATTTGTCAGGAACCCTCCAGGAATATTCCTAACCCCAAGATGATGATGACTGCTAACTCGGAAATTTACGCATTTCATTTTAAGATACCTATCTTTTCAGAATTTCCCTGGACAAAATTAGCCTTGAGCTGGACCAGTGGGAAGTCAGTTGTGGGTGATAATCAGAGAAGTTTAGAAATGTGTTGGTGTGGAGTATTCAGGTTCCTGCCTCCCCCAATTTCAGTCCTCCTAAATTAACTTTCTCTGTCCTGAGACCCGACTAGTGATACAAATACAATATAACCCCAGCTTATTACATTCAGACTCTTACTAATGGATTAATATTTTGGATTTGTTTGTACAGATAGCCGGTTTACCTCATTCTCACATTTTCTGATTTAACAGAACTGACAGACTTGACCAAATCACCTGTGTGTTTTAAGCTCATAGAATGTCATATCAAATCCATTGAAATTGTTGTTTTTATAGGTCAAAATGGTGAAATATTGGTAATTTTATACAGTCAAACCTAATAATAATCACTAATAAGAGCTAACATTAATTACATGTGACATTGTGGTATTTATTCAAATTAATACAAATAAGCATTTCTGAGAGCTCCTGGCAGAAGAGGGTGACACCATGTGCTTTATTCTAAGTACTTTGCATGGATGACCCCACTTAATCCTCACAAACACCTTCTGAGGAAATGGTTTTTATCAACCCTGTTTTATACATGAAAAAAATGAGGCTCAAAGAGTAACCTCTTTGAAAGTGCTCTAAGAGATGGTCCAGCAGTGTGTCTCCCAGCCTGCTCTCTTTTTTTTTTTTTAATTAATTAATTTATTTATTTTTGGCTGTGTTGGGTCTTCGTTTCTGTGCGAGGGCTTTCTCCAGTTGAGGCAAGCGGGGACCACTCTTCATCCAGGTGCGCGGGCCTCTCACTGTCGCGGCCTCTCCCGTTGCGGAGCACAGGCTCCAGTCGCGCAGGCTCAGTAGTTGTGGCTCACGGGCTTAGTTGCTCCGCGGCATGTGGGATCTTCCCAGACCAGGGGACGAACCCACGTCCCCTGCATTGGCAGGCAGATTCTCAACCACTGTGCCACCAGGGAAGCCCCCAGCCTGCTCTCTTAACTTCTACACACATAATCTCAGATGCCTACTGTATGCCTATTGTACTTTCATTAAACAAATGTTTTGTTGAAAACCTACTGCCTAGAATTCTGCCCTGGGTGAGGTTTTATGGAGAGATAACACATGTGCATAAAAAAGTTTTACTATCAAGGGTCAAGACCAATGTCAGTACAAGACAGCAACGTTGGAAGTGCATGTTAAGGTCCAGGTGCCTGGTCAGAAAATACTATTAAGTTAAAGCATTATTTGGCAATGTGAGGTCCAGAGGAAGTTTAAGATAAACTGCCAGTAGACATTAAATTCAAAATTAGAAAAAATTACTGATTTCGATTCTTCTGTGTTATTAATAAATCAATAAGTTTCAATTATCGTTGACACACATACTCAATCAAATACTATCACTTTCATATACATATGCTATATTACCAGTGGTTGGTGAGTATAGATGTGGGATTACTTACAGTTGCTGCATTGAAGGTAACTTTGATTTTCATTTATTCAGAACCTCCTTCAAATTATGTCCTCTTCAAGTTAAAATCCACAATTCTCTTCAGTCTTTAAAGACTTATTGAGCATCTATAATGTACCAGGCACTGGATATTATATACCAGTAAACAAGACATAGTCCCAGGGCCTAAGAGCTCACAGTCTTCTGAATGAAAAAAAATCACATTTGAACAAGAATTCAAATGTCTGAAGAAGAAAAATTAATGTTTCAGTGCAGCATAAGTCTTAGAATTAACACAGGTTTACTCAGCTGCTTCCTGACATAAAGGTATATTGTCTGTGTTGCTTCATAATTAATTCTTTTATCAGTTCAGAAGATCCATGGTCTATTATCCCACTGTATAGTCACAATGGTTCAGGTCCTGCTGGAAGGTACTAGTAACATATTGGTTTGTATCTGTTACCTTCAGAGTGATTTTCAATCGATGTCTGATTTTGGAGTAGATGCAAACTTTTACTGGAATCGGGTAAAATTACACCAATGTAGTATAGAGAAGAAAGAGAAGAGTTTGACTCAGTACATTTTCAGAAACTTTGCTAACCTCATGAATTCCTGGCATGACGGGAACAGACAACTTAACTTCTCATTTTCTCCAACTTAACTTCTTATTTTCTCCAAGGAGAAAATTTTATTTAAGTTTGAGTAGTTAATTTGCGTCTTTATAGAGAAGTTACCTTCTGCAGTCTGTGTGTAAGACAGAATTTGGGTATAATAAATATTACTTCTGACTACTCAGTAAAATTGGTCTTAATCATAGGGACATTCTTATATTTCAGCACAAAGTAACTGAGATTGGTTAAGAAATGGTAAATCAATGCATTTCACTTCCCACTCACTCTTGGCCATATACTTACTGAATGAAATGGTGGACAGAATTGCCTACATTATTTAAATTAATTTTTTTTAACTGAGCAACATATATTTGAACTTGTCTAGGTTTGAAGAGCATATGATGATAATCCACTGTATTGGCTATGCCCTTGCTCCATATAATAGAATTCTCTTCCAGTTCACTATCCCCTATTAGTGTAACAACCCACATGAGAAGAGTCTTACTGGGAAAAAATGGAAGGATTGAACCTCCAAACACACACTTGACCCCAAGTTGGAGGTGTTGGTCTTCAGGTTCTGATTATTGTCTTGTAGGTTCTTGGTATTTTGTGACACACAGTATCTGCCCATAAGCATGAGCTTCCAGGTTGATCCAGACTGTCCTAATGTCTTGGTGCCAAGGATATAAACTCCCTCAGTGTTTGTTAAACGTAGAACTCTCAACATCTTGAGTGTATTTAAAATTACCCCATCACAAATGATGACACAATTGGTCATCTTAAAGGTACTATCCATACGGACAGAGAAGGAGTAAAGATGGGTTTGAGATATCCATTTGCTTCTGGTATGTCCAGTGTGGCTTCATCCTAGCTGAATTTCAGAATTCCTAATTTTAGTCCCACCTACCATAAACAACTTTCTCCATGGGAAAAACATTCCTAAATAAATAAGAACAAGGAGATCCTATTTAAGCCAGCATAATTCACAATCCTGGCAATTAGCACATGTTTGTGGTTATCTATATATGTACAAACACTTTGTCTTCTCTTATTAATATTTTATCATAAAGTTATGCTCTAACTTACTACAACATTTATTACAACAGATCTATTAATTTATAATTACTGCAATCATTATTGCTATTATTAACTGTGGCATCCCTTGTTGTTATTGTTGTTTTTGGTTCCAAATATTAAATTTCAGTTGCGCAGTTCTTGTTATTACTGACTTTGTAGTTACCTTCAGTGTGTGCTGTCCCAGTTTAGAGAAAGGAAGCATTTCTGTCTGCTAGGCCTGAGGCTTAGAACATCGGAGACTCTCAGTAGATTTTCTGTTGAGCACAGAAGACATGGGAGCTTTCATGTTGGTTATTGGACTGGAGTAGGATAATGTATCTTGCATTAAGTAATTCACAAGCATCTTTAGTTGTCATTAGATTCAAAGAAACAATGAAAAATAAAATAAGCCCATCATCATCTTCTGCAGCTGAAAATCCTTTTTCACCATTATTGGTTATTGAGTGTACGTGTGAACATTTTGAACATACAAACTTCTGCCTTTATAGTAAGACGGGGTACATGTGATGTTCAGACGATCTCTTTGGAGCTTCAGCTATGGATCGTTCAGTAAGCAAGGACCATACCTTCTGCATACAACATGACTTCTCTAGGGAAGTATGTAGATATAACAGGAGCATGATATGTGAAACTCCTAACTTCTTGCTTCATAGGACTGCTTCGTAGGTCTGACTGTCTCATAGTCAGATTTTACCAACCGAATCTCCTTGTCTATGACATAAGATGATCATACCTTATTTTAAATCACAGAGAAGTTTACAGAACTGTTTAAATGTGTTTTAAAAAGCATATGGGAAAGTGTCTGGCATATATTAAACCAGGGAAGATTATTTTTCTGTAAATACCTGAAGAGGTGAAATTGGATTTATTAATTATCTCATTGTGAGATCACAGAACATTAAAGTTGAAGTGACCTTCAAAACAATCTTGAGACCAAGTCTTTTTACCATTTTTCTTTAATGCCTTTTTTGATGGGGTATTTACTTCTTATAAGGTAGCCCATTACATTGTGGACCAACTCCCAATTATTTGCTTTAATTAATGAGAATTCTATTTCCTTTCAACTTCCTCCCATTGGTCTTGGATATCCTGAATCATATAAGCAGGCTTCAGAAGAATAGGAAAATCGTATGCTGATTTTCAGTGTGAACACTGATTTTTTTCCTTGAATCTTTTTTGTCTTTAACACCATAGATTCTTTAGGTGCAGATCCTGCCAAAGAAGTGAGCATGTGACACTTTTTCCTCTAATTAGTTAGCTCTGAAACTAAATTAAGTCTGAATCAGCAATCTGCAAATAAGTACATTAAGATTATTATCTGGTGAGTACTATCAGTTTTCCTCCTGTCTCTGAATTATTAGCCTCTTATTTGTTTACATTACAAACTCAGTAGGAGTAATTATGTAATAAGAAAATGATACTGTCACTTTAAATAAACTGCTCAGCAACTGAAACATCAGGACTATAATTAAAGGCATCACTCACAGCTTCCATTTTAGTACATAAAGGAGAAGGACATGATTAGATTTTAATGAACTTGCTTTTGTTTTAGCTTTATTATTGTTTTATTTTAATCTGGATGTGGTTATTTCAAAACACCACTAAATGTTAATAAGCATTCTTAATTTCACATATCGGGATTGTAGTAAATTTAACTGTCCTTGCCTCAGACATCAAGCTTTCAGTTTGTAATCTGTTCCTTAAATGTAAGCACAATTCCTTCTAGTACCTGGAATGGAGAAATTCTCCAAGGCGGTTTAGGCAAATTTCCAGACAACTAAACTCCCTTATTCCCAGCTGACCAATGGTAAAAACGTGTCAGGTTACACGACTAAACCCTCAAGCAAATGCCATTGTCTACTGCAGTCCTTAGTCTAAAATAAGCCTAGAGTTGGGGCTGCCTGAGGAGTAATGGAAGGAGTACTGAGCAGGAGTAATAGAAGGAATACTTGGAGACTCATGACTAGGGCTGAGTGTATGAGCTGCTGAGTTGCCCCCTCTTTCAGCCTCAGATTCCTCGTATGTAAAATGGAGATAATAAAGTCTACCTGTGGAGTTGTTGTGAGGAGTGTCTCAGATTAAGGATTTGAGTCTGTTTTGTTAACTATAAAGTATGGTACTGCTTTTGACTATGATTACTATCTACTAGTACAAACTGAAGTGTTTGGAAACTATACCTGAGAGTTCCCCCCAAATCTTCCCCATATCCTGCCATTGTGCCTAAAATTTGCACTACAAAAATACTTTTTTTGAAATAAGTTACTGTTTCTCAATGTGCCATCTGTAGACCTCCTCAGGTGTTTTTTAGAACATTAAGACTCTTGGACCTCACCCCTGGCCTACAGAATTAGGGTCTCTGGGCTGGGACTCAGTAATCTGAATTTTAAACAAGCTTTCTTGGTGACTTATAGGCATACTAAAGTTGAGAACTCCCCAATAAGGTATTGAAACCTCTGTTAAAATATCAATACTTTGAAAGGGTGATACGGGTCAGCACTATTAGCCATTAACATTTTAAAATTAATTAATTAATTAATTTTTATTTTTGGCTGTGTTGGG